>NW_028274822.1:57125710-57426781 GCF_037043125.1 Eumetopias jubatus | reverse complement strand
CACTGGGGTGGCTCAGTAGGTTAAGCGTCTGCCTTTGGCTCAGATCATGATCCCAGGGTGCTGGGATTGAGTCCCGCATCGGGCTCCCTGCTCCTGCTTCCCCCTCTGCCTGCCGCTCCCCCTGCTGGTGCTCGCTCTCTCTCTCTCTCTCACAAATAAATAAATAAAATCCTTAAAAAAAAAAGAAAAGAAAAGAAAAGAAAAAGTGTATGCTATAACCTTAGTTATAACTTTAGTTATATACTGTCTTGGAACAGTATTATAATTGCCCCTATAGGTCATCTGTTTCCAATAGGCTATTCTGAAAGAGTTCAAGCTTTTTTCTGTTTTTCTTCTAGTTGCTAAAATAAGTCTTAGAAAATTCTAATTTTTTGGTATTAATTGGTTTCAAAGCCTTTTGAAATAAAGTGACCCAGAGGCTGAGTTAAAATATTGCAGCCTTAAAGAAAAAATAAACCCAATACTTCCTTCAGGAAAAATTGTATTTTTCAACAAGATACAGAGACATTAATGTTGTTTACTTTTTATGCACTGTCCTCTTAATTTTCAAAGTAAGGTCAGAGTGACAGAATCATTAAAATAAAGGTAAAAAGAGCCAAGAAAGACAATTGAACTAATATTTGTCTCAGGCAACCTCAAAGGATAATTTCTGCAAGAGATATGGAAACCTGTAAAAGATTTCTTTTACAAAATGTCTCTTCTCTATTTTTATTCCAAATTGCTAAAGTTGACTTATAACGACCCACAGTCACTGACGTTTTAAAGGCCTTGTTCACAATTGAACATAGATTTGTAGATCAAAATTAGTTTACACATATTTTAGCAATGTCATCTTAGCAACCTGCTTCTCCTATTGCCATTGTCCCAACCGTTGAAAAGGTTTACAATAATTTACACAGAAATATTTTCAAAGTGCTTAAGAATAGCAATCGTTCTCTGGGTCTACAAATTGGACCTATCTGTCCAACTTAGCATTAGGAAAATAATAAAGATACCATATCCGTCCTCTGGGATATTTACAGGTGGCCTATACAATATATGTACATTGTCGTGTAAGTATCATTGCTGGTATACCGCTTTCTAGGGAAGGAATCACACAAGAGTATCTAGAGCTCATTCAGTCCTCGCTTCTCACCTTACTGGTGAAGTGAAAGAGATTGGAATCCTTTATCTGAAACCACACCAGTAGAAATGACCTGACGTAGCCCAGCGTTCTCCCCCACCCCCCAGGACACACACTTTGGCTAACACTTGCAGCGATCTAGTTTGCATTGTCTGATGTACCAGAGAGGAGAGACAGCATATCTGGTCTCCCCACCTGCACCTCTTTTCTCAGATGCTCAGAGCTATCCGCTTTACCTTAGCCCTATTTGTCCAACCTGGCATTGGGAAAACAAAAAAGACAAAGCATGTGGAGCTCTCCCCTCACCTTTAGTGAGTTAGCACTTGTGAATGACACAGGGACTGGAAGGCTTTCAAAATCATCCCAACAGTTCTTTATAGCTCTGTGGCCATTTCCTACTCTTCAGCAGAAGTGGATACAAATGAATGCCTTCCTTAAAAATAATTGCGGGGAAAACAAGTGAGTGGTTGCCTGTGGCTGTGGGTGGAGGCAGGAAGAAACTGTAAAGGGACAGGAGGAATCTTTTGAGGGTGATGGAAATGTTCTGTATTTTTGTTGTGATGCTGGTTTCTCAGGTGTATACAACTGTCCAAAATCATGGAAATGCACGCCTCAAACAGACTCTGTTTTTGCACATACATTCTTTAGACATAACGTTAATTTTAAGAAAACTGTGCTGGGAATCCTGTGATAAAAGCTTCTGAATTATTCTCTCTTATTATGTGATGAATAAAAAAGTCTCTGTTATTGTTTTATCTAGTTTTGTAAGATTATCATAAAGTAATTTTAAGAAAGCCAAACCACCTATCTCTAGGACACGGGAAATGAAAGATTTCTGAGACTTGGTACATTTAAAACTAGAAGATTGTGTAAGAAAGGTGAATTTGATTCAAGATTCTTCCCTTTGCTACCTTGGAAAGGAATGGAAACTGATCTTCATTGATGCGAGAAGGAAGAAACCCTATCTTTTTACTTCTTTGCTGACCAGACTGTCTACCTCAGTCAGTCCACAGGCAAAAAAAAAAAAAAAAAAAAAAGAAATACCTTTTTAAAAGCTTACTACTTTCCTTTACTTATTTTCCATTTGACCTGACATCTAAAAATATACAACTATCCAGTAGTCTCCCTTTCTCCATTACAGCAGATAATTAATCTACAGTTCTGGTCAACTATCTTAAGTTTGTCAATTAATGTCTATCTTTAGGCATGCCATTTCACATCGCCTCTCCAGAGTCTCCAGAGAGAACGTCTAAATGTGGTGCCCTATTTTCATGCAACCTAATGCTCCTGAACCCGATACTATCTCTTGAATCTTGGATTGGGCTTGGTGTGGCAGGCACAGAGTGAAGGGTCCTGAAAATGCCTAGCTAAATATTTCTCTTGGAATGCTATGGAAAGTGTATGGTGTGATCTCTGCTTCTGTGATAGGAAATGAAAGAATTATAGGTTTAAGACATTAAATGGAATGGGTGGAATTGTACGTAGCTAATAGTAAGACCAATTAGGCCTTTTGCTGATTCCGTTGGGTCCTTAAATAACAGCAGAGCTCCCTCTGGGGCTGATGCGGGCCGCATACTGAAACAGCACTGAGGAGTGTCCCACTGGGCTGGCACGTGTTCCCCGGAGCACCCATGCCTTCGGCCCTGGCTTCCTCTGCTCTTCCGCCAGCCCAGGATGTCTTTCCTTCTGTCCTTGCTCACCTCTTTGCCTTTCCTGCAGAAGCTGTCCTATTCATAAGTATGACTCATGAGAATCCAGGACAGTAAGTAATTTAATGACCAGAAATTAGGAAAACAAGCTAGGTTTTTCTCTCTCTGAAGTCCTTCCTCTGGGGTTATCACTGATTCTTTGCGTGGTGCTTTACTTTTCCCTTTCATCTTGTCTATTTCCATTAAATACTGTAATATTTTTTTAAAGATTTTATTTATTTATTTATTTGAGAGAGAGGGAGATCACAAGAACAGGGGAGGGGTGGAGGGAGAAGCAGATTCCCTGCTGAGCAGGGAGCCCGATGCGGGGCTCGATTCCAGGACCCTGGAATCATGACCTGAGCCGAAGGCAGACGCTTAACCGACTGAGTGACCCAGGCGCCCCTATACTGTAATATTTTATTTCCCCCATACATATATTTCATTTATGTACATGAAGAATAAAAAATAAGGAGAGGTGTGCCTGAGTGTGGAATGGAGATCAGAGAGGGGACAAATGTACAAATTATGGCAAATGTTGCAACACAGTATTGTTGCGTGTGTGCTGGTATTTAAGAGAAGGCAGAATGGGGCTGAGGATAGGAATCAAACTCTGCTGCCTACCTGTTGGGTTGACCTTCGGCACACATGCTACCTTTACTCAAGCTGTTTCCTCATCTGCAGGGGAGAATATTACCTACCTTGCAAAGTTGTTAAGACAATATAATATATATAAAGGTCATAGTCAATAAAGAATGATATAAAAGCCTCATTAATAGGAAACTTGCTGGGTTGACATTTCAGTCCTTCACTTCTGGAGACACTGCCCACTTTTAAATTCCATGATCCTCCTAGCTTAAATAAAAGTTTATTCTTTTATAATGGGAATAGACATATCACCTTGTGGACATGAGCAAATGCCCCTTTAGGAATTGCTTAGCAAGGCAGTGGAGCCTGGAGGAAACAGCATGACTTTGTAGTCAAAAGACCTGGTTATGGCCCAAATCAGTGCTGTATTCATGGTATGACCATGAGAAGATGTTTCTTGTTCTTTTTTTTTTAATAATAAAATTACGTGTTCCTAACCCTCTCTGTAAAAAAAAAAAAAAACAACAAAAAACAGAATTTTGATGTACAGATTTGGTTTTAAGAAACCACTAATACTGAACTAAACAAGAACAGCTGTTAATAATTCAGCAACATCTCAGTTGACAGCAAATTAGGATCAGAAGCTCACATCTGGAAGTGTGAAGAGGGATGAAAATATTATAGGAGGAACTTAGAGATTTAACCTGGAGGAGAAGGAAAGAAGTAGAAAACACGCTCATCATTGAAAAAGAAAAGCAACTGTGTGTGAGACATTTGTAGTAAGAGTTTGGGTTTCAGTGAGCAGAGATTGTTCAGAGGAAAGATGAAGGTGTGTCCCTGATGCAGGACAGGGGTGAGGTCTGGAGAGCAGGGTCTGATGCACCACTGCAAAGATTCAATGATGGCAGACATTTTAAAATTATTCACGAGAAAAAAAATAGTAAACTGGCTGAATGCTTGAAATTTAAAATTGTTGCTGCACAATTTTTTGTAGTTGCAACCCAACAATATTTTGTAGTTGCAAATAGATCTCAGAGGACACAAAATAAATGAACAACGGAGAGATATGGTAGAAAGACTCGGAAAATAGCCACTCAGGCTAACCAGTGTGGTTGCCTTCAGCAAGCTTGTGTGCTCAGGGTGGTAGTTTTATATTTACTACATATGATAGAATATTTTTCTGCTAAGGGGACTATGGTGGTGACTTTTTAAAGATTTGATTTATTTATTTGAGAGAGAGAGAAAGAGTGTATGAGCAGAGGGGGAGGGGCAGAGGGAGAGGGAAAAGCAGACTCACCACTGAGCAGGGAGCCCCCATGCCCAGGGCTGGATCCCAGGACCCCAAGATCAAGACCTGAGCTTAACAGACTGAGACACCCAGGTGCCCCTTGTGGTGATATTTATTGAATGCTTACTGTGTGCCCTGCACTGGGCTAAGTGCTTTCATTGTAAAAGCTCATTTAATCCTCATGAGAACCCAGAGATAGAGCTAAAAGTTTGTTTCCCACTTCAGAGAGGAATAGACATTGAATGAATGGTCCCGTGATGTACCCCAGGTCACAGAACTAACAGTTGTTTGGGGTTTGGACCCATGCCTCTGCCACAAGGGCTGGTTCTTAATTTCTATCAGCCCAGCTCCTCGTTGCCATATTTGTCTCCTCTGATAGGGTTTGGGGGCAAGCATGGAAAGGCACATATGTGGGATGGCAGTGAAAGCAAGCTCCCTTCCCGGGATGCCTCACAAGCTGACTGGATGCTGATCACATGCTCGCTGAACACAATTTAAAACCTTTTAGAGATTTGAGCACATTATCATTTTTAATATTAATGAAGACATTTTCATTCATTTTTATAGACCTAAGCAAGCTTATTTAAATCAGACAAATAACTACCATGGATAAAATGTGAGCGTTTACCAGTGCAGATGGATCTCAAAGACATACTGTCGAGCAAAAAAGAAAAAAAAAGCGAGTTGTGGAAGGCTATGTACCAGCTTTTTTTTTTTTTTACCATTTGTTTAAATGTTTGAAATACAAAGTGTTAGCATATATTAGATATGGATAAATACACATTTAGTAAAATTATGAAACCATGGGTCATGTTGAGATTCATATAACACCAGATGCTCTAACAGATAAGCCTGGAATTTTAATGGCTTTAACGCAATAAATGCTTATTTATTTTCATTTCTATCACAATCTAATGTTGGCGTTCCTCATTCCTCGTGGCCATTGTAGGATCCCGCTGTTTCCACCTTGTGGTCCTTGGTCCCTCTGTCTTCAGGTGGCAGATGGAGAGAAGGCATGTGCAAGGCAACTCTTCAAGCCACTACCTGGGCAGAGAAGTGACGTGGCCACTGACGCCCAGGGTCCTGCGGCCAGAACACCTAACTGCATGGAAGTCTGGGGGCTACAGTTTAACATCAGGTCCAAGGAGACAGTGTAACTGATTTCGGTGATTTGCCACAGACGGGAAGGGCAAACAGGATGGTTGCTATGTGTAGTCAGGAAGAGAGGAAAAGTAAAGTAAGTATCCAAAATTTAACATTATTATGACTGGGTGAGGGGTACCTGAGTATCGTATTACTCTCCATACTTCTCTTTATGTTTAAATGCTTCACAGTTTTGAGAAGAATGAAAATGGTGCAAATGGAACCTTTTCTTTGCATGTTACCTGTGTGTGGTTTTTAACTGATACAGACCAGCAGGCTAAGGCCCCCAAGACTTACTTTTCCATTTCAAAAGGATTGTAATAAAGAAGAAGAAAAATGTATGACAGAGACTATGTATGGCCCACAGCGCCTAAAATATTTACCATCTGGCCTTCTGTGGGAAAAGAAGAGGTTGTCAACACCGTGCTAAAACTAAAAGAAAGTAGGACTCACTGTCTTAAAACATAAATTAAAATTCATAATATGCCAGACACACATAAATGTTTCTTTTTATTTTCCTTCTTATAAAGCTCTACCAAGTAGGTAAACAGGAAATTGAGGCACAGAGAAGTTAAGCAACTTGCACAAGACCACACAGCTATTAAATAACATTTCATGGAATTCAAGCCCTGGCAGTCTGGTTCCAGAGGCCTTGTTCTTCACTCTTATACCATTCTTTATTCCTAATTTATATTTTTATTTCTCATATTTCAAAGCATTTTCTGAATCTTAATAATGAACTGATAAAATTATTGTTTACGTTAAAGCCATATATTTCCATTCAAATTTTATTTGGCATTTACTTATGCTTACATGCACCAGATACACACATATGTATAATTGCGTCTTTCAGCAAATGAGACTTGTACCAGGCAGCGATGTCATCTCTGAACTCTGCCTCATGACAGTAAAGGGAGTGTTGTGAAATGGTTGCTATTTGAAATAAGGGTGTCAGGTCTGCTGCTTTGGGAACCACTGCTGTGGAGTGGGAGAAGGGGAGGGTTGAACTTGCCACTGTAGGAGACACAGGATTAAGGCATGCAGGGCAAGAGGGGAACGTGGTAACAAGGAAGTCAATGCAGCAGAGATGTGCAAGGCACGAGGTGTCTTAGTTGGTTTCTGGGAAACAGCCTGAGGTGGAGATTCCTGGGCAGGTGATTTGTTGAAGGAGTGCTTTTAGAGAAAATCTATAAGGAAGCGAGGGGCAAAGGACCAATAAGGGAAGAAGCCAAGGGAAGATGTGGGGTTAATAAGCCTCTGGCCTCAAACCAACCCCATGTGACCCTCTGGAGCATGACCAGCCCCACAGCATCGAGGCAGTCTTTTCAGCCAGGAGTCACATGCGCATTCCCATCAGTTCAGGGCTGTTCTCTGGAGAGGGGCTTTGCTGTGAGCCCTTGGCAGTCAGTGTGGGGAGCACCCAGAGGATGGGTGTACGGCCTGAGGAAGGGGCTCTAGGTGGACCATCCATAGCATTCCCTTGGCATCTGCTGCAGGCTGGTAAGATAGAGACTACAAACTCTTTCTTGGAGAAACTCAACCCAAGGTCATGCTGAGGACAAGTCCAGCTCGAGAAGTTTGTGCATAGGCATTGGGAGGGAAATCTGATTGAATCAGGTTGAAGATTGGAGGTACAGCAAGTTTAGACCACTCTTTAAGGCACTTGGATTGCAAAGGGAATCTGAAAATAGAGTGTCAGGTAGAGGGACCTGTGGAAGGGAACTTTTAAGTTCTGCACACGTCCTAAGCCACAGCTTCTCCTGAGTGGTCACGTCTTGTCCCTGCTCTGGCCACACCTAATTCAATCTGGAATGGGTGGGTGTCTAATCTATATAAGCTGCCATTGGCCTGGCAAAAGAGGCTTGCTGATGGCACAGGTGGTGACTCGCAGAACTAATCTTATCTTTACTTTTAGGGATCTTGAATGTAAGGCTGACTTTGTAGAGCAGTGATGGGGCAGCTGAGTCATGAGCTGGCACCAGAGTTGGTTCTGGGCCATCTGCGCTGTCTTGAATCATTAGAGCACCTGCTGTTCACCAATGAGCCACAACTTTCCAGTGCTCCTGGCGGGGGCACTGCTGGGACTGTTTCCTCTCTCAGTCTGCGGCATCTTATACTAAATCCTCATTAAATAAAATATCCTTTGGATATCTTTTCTGACCATCTCAAAGAAACTAACCCAAGACAGGTGTTACCAGGGGGACAAAAAAGGGCTTTGAGTTATGTTGCGTCCAATCTAAAATATCATCAGTTGTAAGGCACATCCCCATTTTATGTTCCAAGAAAGAAAAAAAAGAATCTTTCTTAAGAATTGTAAGGGTCCTTTCATTGTAAGAAACATCCTGATATCAGAGACATCAAGTGTGAAAAATGTATGTCTTAGAACTGATGAAATATAGCATATTCAGAAAGTGAGTGCTGGGATGTTTATAGATTGAGTGGAGGGAACTGTTCGTCAGACAGAAGATGAAGATACATCAGGAGGGAGAGTGGGATGAGTAATAAAGCAAGGTCCCCGCAGAAGCAGGAGCGAGCCAGCTCAAGGAAACAGAGGAAAGTCTCCATCCTTAGGAAATGTATGTTGGGGCATGCAGATATGTGTGCAGAAGAGAAAAGGGGTGTTTAGAAAGCTTGGGCCTTGGGCCTCTTTTTTCTCAATAGTTAGGAGCAATTTTGTATTTCATTTTGAAATTATTTCAGGGTGTCTTTTATGAGTTCTTTTATAAGCTTAGAGTTGTGTTTCTGAGTGTTTAACTGCATTTTACCAGTGATTTTAAGAGATGGATGAAAGCATAAGGATGTAGAATTTAGTGTTTAATAAAGGACAAACAAACTCCAATACAAGAGTGCTGCTTCTATGATCACGATGTACTTCAGCAGAATTGCAAACAATAAATTTCATATATTACTGAAGGATGTGAGCTCCAATTATGATGTTTAACAAAAATACTGTGAGCTCAGAAGTGCAATGCTAGAAAAGCCTGAGTACATGTAAGGTATTACATCTACAAAGCCCAGAAAGTTCAGCTGAACCCATCACTTGAATATATAGATGAGAAAATGAGGCCAGCAGGTGATGTAACTTGTCCAGAGTCAGAGAGAGTGTGGAACTTCAGCGCTTCTCCTCCAGGACAAGGGAGATTTCCATGCCACTCCATCGCTCTTGTGGCAGTTTTATAAATTCTCTCTTCGGATGAAGTATTGCGGTCATTTTTGAATAAAGTTACATGTGTTCATGGTTTGTTTCCCATCAAGATAGCCATTTTACTAATATTCAGCTCAAGGTAAAGAGATTCTTGAATTGGGGAACTTGACACTCAGTGCATCCGTGTCACATCCATACAGGACTTCAATTTATCCTCAGTGAACATCAGCTGACCAAGGCAAAGATTGCAAGGGTGCTCTTCATTCTGTGCAGCTGGGTCTTAACTCAGGGCCATGCCTTACTTGGACCTCACCTTTGTGCAATTTCACAAATGACGGAACATTCAGATATCCCATCATCTCAGGGAAAACCACCCTCCCCGGGCCAGGCGCCGAGCATCTCACAAACGGGTTGAGACAGAGCTTCCAGCCATATTCCCCAGTGGTCATACCCAAGGCTCAGGCATGTTGTGTGTTGCATTGACCTCTCTCTGTTCTTGCTAATGTCTCAGGCTGGAAGCATCTCTACCTGCCAACCTCTTCAAATGCCTCTCCAGCTGCAGAACTGCCCAGCACTTAGCAGACGCCTGCTGTTTACAGGTGTCGAGGTGGGTGGGCATGGGCTTCCAGCAGGGCCCTGAAACATCCTGATCTCTGCCATCATAGGTTTCACAGTCCAGTGGGAGGGGAAATAGAGCAGCCACACAGAAATCCGCACAACACAAATAGCTGAAACCGATGCTCTGACTGTAAACGGTGTGGGGGTCGGGAAGTCGCCTCTGAGCAAGTCACACTCAGGATGACACCTGATAACGCTTTAAGCTCCAGCAATATCCACATGTTCACCAGCAAATATCTTGGCTTTTCTGGCTTGGGACCTTTTGTTCACAGTGTTCATGGCACGGCCTCCAAAAATTTCCTTCTTCATCCGACCTGACTCTTATGTTCAGCTTCCGATGCCACCTCCTCAGAAAGCCTTCCATGAGCCTCTCCTTTCAGCACTTAGGTTTGGTGCCTCCTTCTGTGAGCACAGGAAGAAGACCACCTGACAAGCCGTCACACGGTCTCGGCCCAGTGTCCTTTCCAGCTCTGGACCTCAGGCAAGTGACTCCACTCCCCCGTGCCTCATACTCAACATCTCTAACAGGGGAAACACCTCATCACCTGCCTATCCAGCTGTCTGGGGATTAGAGGAGGCAACACTTGTAGTTGTTGTTTATCATGGTGATATTTATTAGGTATGGAAGTAATATTACAAAGGCTAGGAAAATAAGTTTTCTCAAAAGCCATGAACACCTTGACTCTTTTTTATTGCAGAGCCTAACAAGTATTTTTCCCAGCATCCAGGAGACCACAGAAGACACTCGACTATTATTCAATTCATTAAGTAAGAAATTTGCTACATTTATTTTTCTAAAATTAAATACAGTTAGGTTGAGAGTTTTAGTAAATGTTAAGTATGTGTAATTAATGGCAAATATTTTGCTCAGAGACTCTGAACAGATCATTTGTGATTAATCAGTTGACTCTGAAGGTTAATCAAAATAGCCACTTTTTCTTTTTTTTAAGATTTTATTTATTTGGCAGACAGAGAGAGAGAGCACAAGCAGGGGAAGCAGCAAAGGGAGAGAGAGAAGCAGGCTCCCCGCTGAGCAGAGAGCCTGATGTGGGGCTCGATCCCAGGACTCTGGGATCATGACCTGAGCTGAAGGCAGATGCTTAATTGACTGAGCCACTCAGGTGCCCCAAATAGCCACTTTTTCATTGATAATACTCTCAACACACACACATACACATGCACTCATGTGCACACACTTGCATTTCACGTATTTGGCCCTAACCAGGTTAATTTCCTCCCAAGTTTGTTACTTCAAATGTTTCTCGAAATCTTAATTCATTTCTACTTTCTCCATGCCCCATTAACAAATTCCCCATATCTCTTCTTATCAAATATCAAATACAAATAGATCTGAAAATACAGTTTTGTGTCAGAAGTAGCTTTTACTTACAACATGGACATTGTAATATATCTCAATATATGTCAATATAGCAGACCTCGATGCAAAGATATTTGGCTATGACACACACACTCTTGTCCCGTCTGAAGGCAGGCTATGTGGTGACCATGGGCTTAAATGCACCAATTGGATTCAAATGTTTGAATGATTAAAATAACAGGATCCATTTTAAGCCAACTGTTTTTGCTGTTCCATAAACTCACAACCATAAACTCACAATCCTGAGAGTATTTTGCCAATGCATTAAATGCAGGAAGAGAAATGAGTAAATTGGTCTTTTAACTTTACTCTTCCATGCTGAGGAAAATTCAGAAAGCCTAAATGAAGGCCTTTTTTAAGAAGTAGCCTCATAAATTTTAGCAAAGGTTGTCTCCTCCCCTGTGGTAGGACACCTATAGAATAAAACAAAATGGCACAGCCTACACCTATTTTGAAGCCCATAGGGCCAGCACTCACGGAAGCGGTTGTTGGGGGTGGGGGTTGTTGGCAGATCTGGCGGTGATGGTCTCACAGCAGCCAAACAAAAACTCCCCACTCTCGAAAAATGGAGGGGGCGGAGCAAGATGGCGGAGGAGTAGGAGAACTGGATTTTGTCTGGTCTCAGGAATTCAGCTGGTTAGGGATCAAACCATTCTGAACACCTATGAACTCAACAGGAGATCGAAGAGAAGACTAGCAACAACTCTCTGAAGAGAAAAGCGACCACTTTCTGGAAGCAGGGACCCAACAAGCAGCAGATCCGGGGAGACTCCCCTTCCTCCTGCAGGAGGAGCGGCGCGGGAGCGCACCGCAGGGACCTGCTGGGTTTGGAGACTCCACACGGGGTCGGGTGCCAGACATAGAAACGCTCGGTCACAGGCCGGGTGAGCACGGAGTGCGGCCAGAGACCGAGGAGATGGGAGTGACTGACTGCTTTTCTCTGGGGGTGCACTGAGGAGCGGGGCCCTGAGTTCTTGCCTCCTCCGGGTGGAGATTGGGAGGCCGCCATTTTCACTCTCGTCCTCCAAAGCTGTACAGAAAGCTTGCAGGGAACAAAAGCTCCCGAGAGCAAACCTGAGCAGATTACTTAGCCCGGACTGACAAAGGCGGGGCAATTCTGCCTCCGACAAAGACACTTGGGAACCATGGCAACAGGCCCCTCCCCCAGAAGATCATCAAGAACAACCAGCCAAGACCCAGTTTACCTATCAGTGAGAACGGCAGAATTCCACTGCACATAGAATTCAGGCTTTTTTCCCATATTCTTTAGTCTTTCAAAGTTAATTTTTTTAACTTTTTTTTTAAATTTTTCTTTTTCCCTTTTTCAACCAACATCTTATCAATCCCTTTTTAAAAAAAACATTTTTATTTTTCATTTTTAGAGTCATATTCTATCCCTTCATAGCAGTTACCCTTATTTATGGTATATATATATATAAGTTGTTCTCTCTTAAAATTTTGAGATAGTGTTTCTTCTAACAGATCAAAATACGCACTAAATCTCTAGTGTATGGCTTTGTTCTAGTCTCCTGCCTGATCACATTCTCTCCCCCCCTTTTTTTTCTTACCTTTCTAAAAATCCTTTCTTTTTTCAAACAACTTCTTATCAATTCCTTTTATAAAATTTTTTATAATTTTCATCTTTACAGTCATATTCCAAGCCTTCATCGTATCAACCCTTATTTTGTACATCTGTAAGTCTTTCTTCCTTTAAAATTTTGGGAGTCACTTTCTTCTAACAGACCAAAATACACTCAAAACCTAGTGTGTGGCACTGATCTATGCACCAGCCTGATCATATTTGATCATATTCTGTTTTTTTTGTTTTGTTTTGTTCTGTTTTTGTTTGTTTTTATCTTTTTCTTTTTCTTTTCTCTTTTTTCTTTCTTTCCCTTTCTTATCCCCTGGTTTCAGGTCTTTTCTGATTTGTTTAGAGTATATTTTCTGGGGACGTTGTTACCCTGTTAGCATTTTGTTCTCTCATTCATCTGTTCTCCTCTGGACAAAATGACAAGATGGGAAAAATCACCTCAACAAAAAGAACAAGAGGTAGTACCGTCTGCCAGGGACCTACTCAATCTGGACATTAGTACGATGTCGGACCTAGAGTTCAGAATCATAATTTTAAAGATACTAGCTGGGCTTGAAAAAAGCATGGAAGTTATTAGAGAAACGCTTTCTGGAGAAATAAAAGAACTAAAATCTAACCAAGTCGAAATCAAAAAGGCTATTAATGAGGTGCAATCAAAAATGGAGGCACTAACTGCTAGGATAAATGAGGCAGAAGAGAGAATCAGTGATATAGAAGACCAAATGATGGAAAATAAAGAAGTTGAGAAAGAGATAAACAACTACTGGATCACAAGGGCAGAATTCAAGAGATAAATGATATGATAAGACAAAATAACATTAGAATAATTGGGATCCCAGAAGATGAAGAAAGAGAGAGAGGGGCAGAAGGTATATTGGAGCAAATTATAGAGGAGAACTTCCCTAATTTGGGGAAGGAAATAGGCATCAAAATCCAGGAGGCAGAGAGAACCCCTCTCAAAATCAATAAAAATAGGTCAACACCCCGACATCTAATAGTTAAACTTACAGTCTCAGAGACAAAGAGAAAATCTTGAAAGCAGCTCGGGAGAAGAGATATGTAACCTATAAAGGTAGAAACATTAGATTGGCAACAGACCTATCCACAGAGACCTGGCAGGCCAGAACGGACTGGCATGATATCTTCAGAGCACTAAATGAGAAAAATATGCAGCCAAGAATACTACATCCAGCGAGGCTGTCATTGAAAATTGAAGGAGAGATAAAAAGCTTCCAGGACAAACAAAAACTAAAGGAATTTGCAAACACAAAACCAGCCCTACAAGAAATATTGAAAGGGGTCCTCTAAGCAAAGAGAGAGCCTAAAAGCAGCATAGATCAGAAAGGAACACAGACAATACATGGTAACAGTCATCTTACAGGCAATACAATGGCACTAAATTCATATCTTTCAATAGTTACCCTGAAAGTAAATGGGCTAAATGCCCCAATCAAAAGACAAAGGCTATCAGATTGGATTAAAAAACTAGACCCATCGATATGCTGTCTGCAAGAGACTCATTTTAGACCCAAAGACACCCCCAGATTGAAAGTGAGGGGGTGGAAAACCATTTACCATGCTAATGGACACCAAAAGAAAGCTGGGGTGACAATCCTTTTATCAGACAAATTAGATTTTAAACCAAAGACTGTTAATAAGAGATGAGGAAGGACACTATATCCTACTGAAAGGGTCTATCCAACAAGAAGATCTAACAGTTGTCAATATCTATGCCCCTAACATGGGAGCGCCAATTATATAAGGCAATTAATAACAAAATAAAGAAACACATTGACAACAACACAATAATAGTGGGGGACTTTAGCACCGCCCTCACTGAAATGGGCAGATCAACTAAGCAAAAGATCAACAAGGAAATAAAGACTTTAAATGACACACTGGACCAAATGGACTTCACAGATATATTCAGAACATTCTATCCCAAAGCAACGGAATACACATTCTTCTCCAGTGCCCATGGAACATTCTCCAGAATAGAACACATCCTAGGTCACAAATCAGGTCTCAACCAGTACCAAAAGATTGGGATTATTCCCTGAATATTTTCAGACCACACTGCTTTGAAACTAGAACTCAATCACAAGAGGAAAGTCGGAAAGAACTCAAATACATGGAGGATAAAGAGCATCCTACTAAAGAATGAATGGGTCAACCAGGAAATTAAAGAAGAATTAAAAAAATTCATGGAAACCAATGAAAATGAAAACACAACTGTTCAAAATTTTTGGGATGTAGCAAAGGCAGTCCTAAGAGGAAAGTATATAGCAATGCAAGCCTTTCTCAAAAAATAAGAAAGGTCTCAAATATACAACCTAACCCTACACCTAAAGGAGCTAGAGAAAAAAAGCAAATAAAGCCTAAACTCAGCAGGAGAAGAAAAATAATAAAGATCAGAGCAGAAATCAATGAACTAGAAACCAAAAGAACAGTAGAACAGATCAACGAAACTAGGAGCTGGTTCTTTGAAAGAATTCACAAGATTGATAAACCCCTGGCCAGACTTATCAAAAAGAAAGAGAAATGACCCAAATCAACAAAATCATGAATGAAAGAGGAGCGATCACAACCAACACCAAAGAAATACAAACAATTATAAGAACATATTATGAGCAACTCTATGCCAGCAAATTAGATAACCTGGAAGAAATGGATGCATTCCTAGAGATGTATCAACTACCAAAACTGAACCAGGAAGAAATAGAAAACCTGAACAGACCTATAACCACTAAGGAAATTGAAGCAGTCATCAAAATCTCCCAAAAAACAAGAGTCCAGGGCCAGAGGGCTTCCCAGGGGAATTCTACCAAACATTTAAAGAAGAATTAATACCTATTCTCCTGAAACTGTTCCAAAAAATAGAAATGGAAGGAAAACTTCCAAGCTCTTTTTATGAGGCCACCAGTACCTTGATCCCCAAACCAAAGACCCCATCAAAAAGGAGAATTACAGACCAATATCGTTGACGAACATGGATGCAAAAATTCTCACCAAAATACTAGCCAATAAGATCCAATAGTACATTAAAAGGATTATTCACCACGACCAAGTGGGATTTATCCCTGGGCTGCAAGATTGGTTCAACATCCGCAAATCAGTCAACGTGATACAATACATTAACAAAAGAAAGAACAAGAATCATATGATCCTCTCAATAGACGCAGAAAAGGCATTTCACAAAGTACAGCATCCCTTCTTGATCAAAACTCTTCAGAGTATAGGGATGGAGGGTACATACCTCAATATCATAAACACCATCTATGAAAAACCTACAGCAAATATCATTCTCAATGGGGAAAAACTGAGAGCTTTCCCCCTAAGGTCAGGAATGCGGCAGGGATGTCCACTCTCACCACTGCTATTCAACATGGTAGAAGTCCTAGCCACAGCAATCAGACAACAAAAAGAAATCAAAGGCATCCAAATTGGCAAAGAGGAAGTCAAACTCTTACTGTTTGCAGATGATATGGTAGTTTATGTGGAAAACCCAAAAGACTCCACCCCAAAACTGCTAGAACTCATACAGGAATTCAGTCAAGTGGCAGGATATAAAATTAATGCACAGAAATCAGTGCCATTCCTATACACCAACAACAAGACAGAAGAGAGACAAATTAAGGATTCAATCCCATTTACAATTGCACCCAAAACCACAAGATACCTAGGAATAAATTTAACCAAAGAGGCAAAGGATCTGTACTCGGAAAACTATAAAATACTTATGAAAGAAATTGAAGAAGTCACAAAGAAATGGAAAAATGTTCCATGCTCATGGATTGGAAGAACAAACATTGTGAAGATGTCAATGCTACCTAGAGCAATCTACACATATAATGCAATCCCCATCAAAATACCATCCACTTTTTTCAAAGAAATGGAACAAATAATCCTAAAATTTGTATGAACCAGAAGAGACCCCGAATAGCCAGAGGAATGTTGAAAAAGAAAAGCAAAGCTGGCGGCATCACAATTCCGGACTTCCAGCTCTATTACAAAGCTGTCATCATCAAGACAGTATGGTACTGGCACAAAAACAGACACATAGATCAATGCAACAGAATCGAGAGCCCAGAAATGGACCCTCAACTCTATGGTCAACTTATCTTTGACAAAGCACGAAAGAATGTCCAATGGAAAAAAGACAGTCTCTTCAACAAATGGTGTTGGGAACATTGGACAGCCACATGCAGAAGAATGAACCCGGACCATTTCCTTACACCACACACAAAAATAGACTCCAAATGGTTGAAAGACCTAAATGTGAGACAGGAGTCCATCAAAATCCTAAAGGAGAACACAGGCAGCAAACTCTTTGACCTCAGCCGCAGCAACTTCTTCCTAGAAACATCACCAAAGGCAAGGGAAGCAAGGGCAAAAATGAACTCTTGGGATTTCATCAAGATAAAAAGCTTTTGCACAGCAAAAGCAACAGTCCACAAAACCGAAAGACAACCGACAGAATGGAAGATATTTGCAAATGACATATCAGATAAAGGGCCAGTATCCAAAATCTATAAGGAACTTATCAAACTCAACACCCAAAGAACAAATAATCCAATCAAGAAATGGGCAGAAGACATGAACAGACATTTTTCCAAAGAAGACATCCAAATGGCCAACAGACACATGAAAAAGTGCTCGACATCACTCGGCATCAGGGAAATCCAAATCAAAACCTCAATGAGATACCACCTCACACCAGTCAGATTGTCTAAAATTAACAAGTCAGGAAATGACAGATGTTGGCGGGGATGCGGAGAAAGGGGAACCCTCCTACACTGTTGGTGGGAATGCAAGCTGGTACAGCCACTCTGGAAAACGGTATGGAGGTTCCTCAAAAAGTTGAAAATAGAGCTACCATAAGATCCACCAATTGCACTACTGGGTATTTACCCCAAAGATACAAATCTAGGGATCCAAAGGGGTACGTGCACCCTGATGTTTATAGCAGCAATGTCCACAATAGCCAAACTGTGGAAAGAGCCAAGATGTCCATCGACAGATGAATGGATAAAGAAGATGTGGTATGTATATATATATATATATATATATATATATATATATATATATACACACAATAGTATATTATGCAGCCATCAAAAGGAATGAGATCTTGCCATTTGCAATGATGTGAATGGTTCTGGAGGTTGTTATGCTGAGTGAAATAAGTCAATCAGAGAAAGACATGTATCATCTGACCTCACTGATATGAGGAATTCTTAATCTCAGGAAAGAAACTGAGGGTTGCTGGAGTGGTGGGGTGTGGGAGGGATGGGGTGGCTGGGTGATAGACATTGGGGAGGGTATGTGCTACGGTGAGTGCTGTGAATTGTGCAAGACTGTTGAATCACAGATCTGTACCTCTGAAACAAATAAGGTAATGTATGTTAAGAAAAAAAAGAGAAGAAGATAGCAGGAGGGGAAAAATGAAGGGGGGGAAATCTGAGGGGGAGACGAACCATGAGAGACGTTGGATTCTGAAAACCAAACTGAGGGTTCTAGAGGGGAGGGGGTGGGGAATGGGTTAGCCTGGTGATGGGTATTAAAGAGGGCACGTTCTGCGTGGAGCACTGGGTGTTATGCACAAACAATGAATCATGGAACACGACATCAAAAACTAATGATGTAATGTACGGTGAGTAACATAACAATAAAAAATTTAAAGAAAAAAAGAAAAATGGAGGATAATAGAAATAATAATTGGGTTTGGTTAAATGATTTATGGAAACTCATTCTGGAATATTAGGTTCTAGTAAAAAAGAGTAAGATGGATCTTGATGAGGTCATAAGAAAAAGATCCCCATTTTATGTTATCAAGTGGAAAAAGATAAAAACAATTGTACAATGTGCTCTTATTTCTATAAAAAATGCACATACTGCATAAAAAAAAAAAGCTCCCCACTCTCCCTCTCTGCTTCTGCCCTCAGCCTGGCTCCTCACGCAGCCTCTCCAACTCATGGGCCATTCATGAACCAAGCATTCTCAGACTTCTAATCATCTTTAAGGTTCCTGTAAAACTTCCATCAGTTTGGGGCTGGTTTCAGAAAGAGGACTTTTAAAAGAAGCCAAAAAATAATCTTCTTTGGAGCTTTTAAGTAGCTTTGAAATCAAATATAAATTCTCAGCTTTGAACTAATTACCTGGGACAAAAATGACAAATACAAAACCCTTCACCCTTATCCAATTGTTCTGAACAATTTCTGAAGCTTTGTCAACCATTTTTACCTTCCATAATATCCTTTCAGTACAATTTAACCTCTCTTAATAGTGAATCCAAAAGGAAGATTATAATAGTAATCAAAAAAGGAGAAGAAGCCTCAAGGTAAAAAGTAGTATTTTTAATCCATCAAATAGCTGGTGTCGACTTTGCCTACCTAACTTACAGATTCTTCATTAGGATCCAAGATGATAATGGAGAGACAAATACTAGCAAATCGTGAAATGGTATATAAATGCAAGGGACTAATTTCATGGTGTAGTTCTGATTGTTTTTTGTTGTTGTTGTTGTTGTTGTTGTTGTGATTAAGAGTTTGGTGTGGGCCTGTAATCAGCCAGAGAATCTTTTGGAAGAAATAACAGATGACTATCTAGAACTGCATAAGAACACAGCAACCATTGCCTTTCTGCCTTCCCCAGCCTTCCTAGAGCCTGACTGGTCAGCACCATGCTTCTGTGAGTTCCATTTGATTATTATAGTGCTTTCTTTAAATTTTACCAGGCAACAAGGCTTCTGGCAGATATTGTTCAGCAATTCATTCACCAAACATTCCTGAGTGGCTGCTTGTGTACTAGGGCCAGATCTATGCAAACAAAACAAAAATCTCTGCCATTGTGCAATTTATAATCTAGAGGGGGCAGACTATAATCAACACAGACTGAAACTAAGCAGCTAAGTCAGTTAGAAAATAGAAAACACAGAACAGGTTGAGGAGGTCTGAGGCAGTGGGGAGTGACCAGGTTAAACCTCATTGAGCTGGTGACCTTTAAGCAAACACTAGAAGGAGTTGAAGGGGAACCACACAGGTTCCAAGCAGAGGCACAGCCAGTGCAAAGGGCCTGAGGTGAGCACCTGCACAACCTGCTTGAGGAGCAGTGATGAGGCCAATCTGCCTGGAACAAAATGAGTAAGCAGGTGAGTACAAGGAGATGTAATGTCACAGAGGCGGAGCTGGATGAACTGGAAGTGCTTACCAGATCTTGAGGGCCTTATAGGCCATCTTAAGGACTCTTTTTTTTTTCTTTTAGTGAGCTGGGATACTTCATACTATGGAGAAAAGGAACAGTATGATCTGATTTGTCCTTTAAAAGAATCCTCCCGGTCATAGTGCTGAAAATAAATATGGTAGTGTGTGTGTAACTTTGGAAACACAGTGACCAGCCAGAAGGGTATTACAACAGTCCAGGTGATATATCATAGTATCTGGACCAGTGTGGTGAAGGAGGAAGTGGTGAGAAGTGGTAAGATTCTGGATATAATTGGAAGGAAGAATTAATATAACTTCCTTTCAGATTGGATGTTGCATGTTGGACAGGGGGTAATCAGGGGACACTCCAAGCTGATAGGACAGTACTTTTCTTACTGGCAGCTTCCTGGAAAGCATGATCCAGTTACTGAAACATCTTTAGGTTATTTTGTTAAAGTGCCCTTTAGAAAGTTGTATCAATTTACATTCCTATCAACTGTTTTAATTTGTATTTGTTGAATTAGTACTGAGTTTGAGCTTTTTTCGTGTATTTATTGGGTATTTGTGTTTTTCTTTATTTATAATCAAATGTTCTCCCATTGATATAAATGTCAACTAGGCAATATACTATATTCCCACATACCCTGGGCTAACCACTACCTCTTATATTCAGACATTTTATGGCTATTTTCGCATGTTTATTTTTGTCAGATAAAATATGGAAGTGTTTTGTTCTATAATGTCATCCTGTTGGGAATTATACATATTGAATTTAGAGATTAAATTAGGGAGACTTGACATCTTTCCTTTTAATATCTTATTTTTTGACGTTCATTTTGTAAATGATCACCTTATAAGCTTCCTTATTGTTCCTAATTTTTGCTCGTATGTTAATCCTAGGTTTCCAATATGTAAAAGTGTATCATCAAAAAAGAACAACAGTTTTGCTTCTTTCTTTCCATCGTTAATAGCTCTTATTTCATTCTTTTTGTCTAACTGCATTTGTCAGCATGTTCAAATTAATGTTAAAAGAAATTTGTGAATCCTAAACGGATTCTCACTGTAATTCAAAAGATGGTGTTTGTTTTTACCAGTATGCTTGCTGTTTCTAATTTTCATATATATACATTTAACAATAATGTTTCAGAAAAGGTAAAGATTTTAGGAAATGGCTTTTTTTTTTAGGATTTTATTTATTTGACAGAGAGAGATACCGCAAGAGAGGGAACACAAGCAGGGGGAGTGGGAGAGGGAGAAACAGGCTTCCCACTGAGCAGGGAGCCTGATGTGGGGTTCGATCCCAGGACCCTGGGATCATGACCTGAGCCGAAGGCAGATGCTTAAAGACTGAGCCACCCAGGCGCCTCAGGAAATGGCTTCTTAACATTAATTAAAATGGTCATTTTTCTCTTTTGTCTAACTAACATGGTTGAACAAATTTGCATTTTGGCACTTTAGGGATGAATCCCATTTAGTTGATTAGTTTTAAAATATAGTAAATATCTTTTAGTTAATGCTATAAAGAATAGTCACTTAGCAGATCAGGGCAAGGATTTCAGTCTTGCTTCCAATGGCTCCCATTTGTTAAATTAATAATGAAAACTAACTACAAATAAAATGTTGAGTAAGGAAGTTCATAATATCACGGACAAAGTTTACTCTTACATTTTGGATAATTCTGAAAACATTAGACATGATTGGCAACAAAAGCTTAATGTTTCAGCTTTACAGCATAAAGTACAACATGAGATGAAATCCATTTGGGGCTTTAGATGTAGTAGGAAAGAATTATGAAGTTTCTGCTAGGATGATGAAAACAAAAGCATGTTCCACCCTTAATTCCCATTGAAATAGGCCAGCAACCAGGAGCCACTTGACACACCTTCCTTTCCCAAATAGATATGTTCAACTGGAAGATTCAACATATAAAATAGTAAGTTGTTTGGCATTATGTTGCTTTATCTTTCAGCCTCACAAGAAGGGAAAAAAATTGCTAGGAGACATATTTTTGTAAGAGACAAATTCAATTTACTTTCTCTCATGTGTGGTTAATTAGATCAATGTCGAGGCTCTCATTTTGATTTAAAAAAAAAGGTGAGGTCTGGGAAAAGGGAGGTATAGTGGGGCACGGAGATTTTGGGGGCAGTGTGCACAGTCTGTCTGGTGAATACATGTCAGACATTTTTGTCCACAGAATGGACGTGCAACCCCAAGAGCAAGCCCTAACACCAAGCAGGGACTTCTGGTGATTATGATGGGTCCGTGTATGTCCATCATGTGTAACACCTGCACCCCTCTGGTCTCTGGTGGGGGATGGTGGTGGGGGCAAGGCTGTGCATGTCGGGGAGTGGGGAGTATCTGAGAAAGTGCTGTACCTTCTGCTCAATTTTGCTTTGAACTTAAAACTGCTTTATTTTAATGTCTTAGTAAAGCAAACCGGAACAAGCATGGGTGGTGAGGGGTGTATCCCCATCCATGCCTGTCGTGTTCTGGCCTCCTCGGCCTCGCTTTCAACTTCTTTTGGCCCCAAGTTCTCCCCAGGTGTCTCAAAGCTACACGCTTGGGTCTCTAACCTGCTTTCATCAGATTCTCTAACTTTAAGCCTCTTTTTTCCTGGAAGCACTTATTTTGTGTGCACTTGTGTGCCACCTTTGGGACTGCTTGTCTGGTCTTCGGAGAAGGAACCAGAGACAATACGTAACGTAGAAACATTCAGACCAATTGGAGAGCCGTGAAGATGAAGGAGATCTCCGGTTCTATTAAAACTGCATTTTAATATTTATAAGGCCAGAAATGAGTTCAATTTTTCAACCCTGAGTCCTAAACCCTGATCAAGACAAAGAGAAGATGTTGCACCTGCCATCTCGAGGCCTCCGACCTCATGCATATATGCAGGCCCACAGTTTATAGCAAATCTCCCTGCAAAGGGGCCTACGTATCCTGTTATCAAAGTGCAATAGCAAATTTTATTTATCAGATACTAAAAAAAATTATTTCCCCTCCAGAATATGTATTTTTTATCTTCCACTTCTGAATGATTCTTGTGAAGGCCCTTGTTGGAGGATTTCCTCAGCATTTTTCATGTACAGTAAATCATTCCATCTCTATGCTGCCTGACATTTTCTAATAAGAACTTCCCTTAGGCCTCGAGATGACTCTCCTGGTGAGAAGTCATGACATGTCTATTCATCTTCTGTCTTTCCAGAATCTCAGGGACACCAGGTTTGCTGTAAAGGGGTACAAGTCTTGTACTTTCTGTCTCAACCAAAGTGACACAATGAAAAGGGCTCAGAAATGCCATGAGCATAATTCTAGTAGTTGGATCTCAGAGCTTTTCACATGAAAGAGACAAACCTCTCCAAGCCTGTGGGCTCAAGTGGAGAATGTTTCCACAGTGGGCATGCAGGTGTGTGAACCTCCTCTTTGTAATATATAAATATAAATATATAAAAGGGACCTTATATGGTGTTTGGGTGATGGCATGATTCCCTGGGCACCATTTCTAGGGATGATTTGTTCTTCTTTATTTCATTCTGCTCCCTTTCTCTCCTTTTCTCCCTCACTTCCTTTACCCCTACTCTCCTGTCTTCCCCTTCTCCCTCCTTCTCTTCATGGGATACCCCCCTAGTACCTCCCACAAGCCAGGCACTGTGCTAGGCTCTTTGGATGCAACGGTGAGTGAAACCACCATGTCTCTGTTCTCTTGGAGTTCACATTATAGTGAGGGAATAGAAATTAACCAAATGATTACACAAATCAGTATGTAATTACAAACATAAGACCTGCATGAGACCCAAACTGGGAAATCAGGCAAGAGTCCCCTGCAGTGGTGCTATATGAACTAAGACCATGAAAGTGAGGAGGAGATAAGTAGGTAAAGAAAGGAGTAGGGAAGCGCTTCTACTCTAAGGCCCAGGATGTGTGAAGCACAGAGGTGAGAGCAACCTTAGCGGAGAAGAGCCTGGTGAGGTAGGCAGGGGCCAGATCGTGCAGGGCTATGAGATCCAACCAGGGATTTTAGTCCAGAGCAAGGGGCAAAGAAAACCACTGAACAGTTCAATTGGTGGTGCGTGTATGTGTGTGTGTATGGGGGGGGGGGTGTTGAATCGGTCAGGTTTGCATTAAATTTTTAAAGAATTTATTTAGTTATTTATTTGAAAGAGAGAATGAGTGGGAGCAGGGGCAGAGGGAGAAACAGCCCCCTGACACAGGGCTCTATCCCAGGACCCTGAGATCATGACCTGAGCCGAAATCAGAGGCTTAACTGACTGAGCCCCCCAGGCGCCCCTCAGGTTTGCATTCTTAAATTTTTTTTTTAAAGATTTTTATTTGAGAGAGAGAGAGAGAGCACATGAGAGGGGGGATGGTCAGAGGGAGAAGCAGACTCCCTGCTGAGCAGGGAGCCTGATGCGGGACTCGATCCCGGGACTCCAGGATCATGACCTGAGCCGAAGGCAGTCGCCTAACCAACTGAGCCACCCAGGCGCCCCCCTCAGGTTTGCATTCTTAAAGATCATTTTTGTTGCTGTTTGGGGAATGGACTAGGGAAGAGCAACAGGCTCGTGAGAGGCCAGCTTAGGGTTCAAGTAGGGTCCCCAGGAGTTTGACCCACAGTGACAGCAGTGGAAATGGAGAGGAGATGCTGGATTGAGCGACAGTCAAAATGTAAGATCCCTAGTTCTCCATAACAGGTTAGACACGGAGGAACAAAAGAAAAGGAGCTACCCGAAGAGGACTCCTACATTCTGGCCCACACTAGTGGGTGGCGGCTCATGCCATTTACTGCGAAAGGCAACTGCAAGAAGACAGAGGTTGTGGTGATCATAGAACCCATCATTCATGCAGTTTGGGACATACTGAATTTGAGATACTTTTGAGAATCCAAAGAGAGATACAGAATAGATCAGATCACTAGGTCTGGGGCAAAGAGAGGTCTGGCTTGGAGATCTACAGCTGGAGGTCATTGGTGCATGTTGCAACTGAAGCCAAAGCTATTGAGATTACCCAAGAGGGGAGACAGCCTATGGAGTGAGGCAGAGGAGCCCAGTCTTGAGGAAGTCCTACATTAATCACCGGGTGATGGGCAGTGAGTGTGCAAAGAGGATGGAGGAAAAGGTGTGGCATCATGGAAGCCAGAGGAAGGAGGGAGTGGCCCATACTGGAAAATAGAGGTGACAGGCCCTATAAAAGGAGGACTGAAAACATCCAGTGGATTTATGTACATCACTGAGGACCTCCTTTGTAACCTTCAGCTTATCCAAAAGCATAAAAGCAAGCATGGGTCACTGAGCGAAGCAGGTCCTGAGTAGAGATGGAGAGACTTAAAGCAACTTACTAACATATGTGGTTTACTTTACAATGACTTCTCAAAACAAAACAAGTGAAAAATAATAAATACATTGAAATTATTGAAATCTGAGGAGATGCAACAGCAGATACGTGTTTTCACACCTACTTTGTATTTTAGTTTCATACTAACATGCTATTTTTTTTTCCTTAAGAGGACTAAAAAAGCCAAGGGTCTTGTTGAGAACTGCAGCAGAATACATTCAATAGTGGCTATAAAACAACCAGCCAGTCAACCAAACAAATAAAAATGAATAAAAAAAAAAGGAAGTTTTCAAGAGTGCAGACTTAGAAAAGATTCTGGTCAATGACTAGTGTTTTCAGCCAAAATAATCCAGGTTGATATCAAACAATTCAATAGCAGTAATTTTTTAACAGTGCTCAAAAGTATGTTTCTAGTGACTTACTTGAGGTTCCTGCCCAAAGATATTTTTCTCCTAAAAGCAATTGATGAGATCCTATTTCTCCCACTTTCAGACAGATGGGATTTCAGTGAACATCCTTCCTTCATCCATTATGCTTGGACCCAGGAATGCTATTTAGTCAATAACTTCAAATGTATAATCAATGATTGCTCAGTATTCCCCCTTGCTCCAAAGGGCCCTTTTGGATAAGTTCTAAAACTGTTCTTCCCATGAAATCAATGGAATTCCCAATTTTCATGTCTGTATCTTTAAATGAACCTCCTGGGAGAACTTGTTATTCTAGAGATCTGGTCAGTAACGGGGAATTCCTCTAGACCAGAGATTAACAAATTTAAGCTCAAAACAACCATGTAAATAGGTATTCATTGTTTCAATTTTAAAGATGGGAAGGTGCAGACTCAAAGAGCTTAAGTACATTACACAAGATCACTCAGTGAGTCAGAACAGGACTTGAACTTGGATCTTCTGATACCTAATAAATACCTGATTTCCTCATGTCACTATTGACTGCTTCTTGGACAGAGCAGCTGTTCGCTTTTTGAGATGTCATTTTTATACAGAAGGTTATCTCTGGCATTAATACTGACACCACCCTGAAGAGAAAGCCCTTTGTTCTTGGTCCTAATCTGGTGTAGGTCAGGAAGCAGAGGGGATCAGATCCCCTCTGCAGACCTTGGCTAACCCTAGGCTGCTCTTCCAAGATGGCAGCCAATACGTTGCTGAGGAAGGTAGAGTACAAAATTGTGCAGAGCACTGAAATCGTGGCTAAGGAGAGCAGACCTCTGGCAAAACTAAAGACAAAGAAAAAAGTTTCTTTGAACTGAAACGAAATGATAAAAGACAGGAACGTGGAACGTAAGGTATGAAGAAAGAACAGTAGAAAACATAAAAATGAGGGTAAATATTATAGACTATCCTCTCAAATTTTCTAAATTATGGTAGATGATTGAAGCAAAAATTGTAACATTGTCTGATGTTCTCAATATATGTAGAGAACATGTTAATTATGAAGGGGAGGCAATTAACAGCTGATAAATCAGACTTAAGAGCAAAGGAAACTTTAAGGGTCAAAGAGTACACACATACATGTTGGTAAAATTGGAGAAATCTGAATCAGGTGTGTTGGTTGTACCAACGTTAATTTCCTGGCTTTGAAACTGTGCTATGACTATGTCTCTGTTGATGTTAAACATTAGGGTAAAGGACTTTTCTGTGCTATTTTTGCAACTTCCTGTGAATCTAGAATTATTTCAGAACAAAAAGTTACAGAAACACTGAACAGCAAGCATAATAAAAGAAAAATTATCTTCCTCCCTAACACTCAGCTCTCAATATGATTTAGTTTTTTTTATTTTATCATTTTGTTCTTTTTGTGGGTAAATATGAGCATATTTGCAAAAAGGGCTTATCATGTTAGCACTTTTTTTTTACTGTTTTTTAATTTAACAAAATGTCATGAATAGGTTTCCTTGTTTAAAAATTGTTTTCCTGTAATATCCTTTAATGTCTAATTGGTATTAAAGAGATGAAAACATCCCAGTTGTTTTTCAAACTCTTTTAAATAGCAGAACACTTCTTTCTTAAACCCCGGGATTATGGGGAGATAAATGTGGAGCTGCTCTTTTCAGAGGGGTGAGTAGGAGACCCAGTGACATTTTGTGTGGTCTTCCCAGTTGTGACCTGTAATGGCCCATGACACATCTCTAGCAGACATATAAGGCTCTGGGAATACAGGTGAAAAAGCGTGTGTTAAAAAAAAACAAAACAGATACACTGAGTGCTACATTTTTAATTGTGAACTCTATCCCTAGCCCTTTACCAGATGTGGTAATCACCTTGGCCTCGTATTTCACTTGATCAGGAAACAAGAAACATAAATGTTTGAGATGTAGTCGCTATGGTGATAAACAGAGTCAGGGGAGATGAGTTAGTTGACCTTGTTTGTGTCTTCCAGAACTTTTCATTTAAAATTCCTACTTTCCTAAGCTGTGTCGCTATAGACTCAAGCCGTCCATCTTGACAGCTGAGTGTTACATAGCAATATATTTTCACCTAAAGAAATTAGTTATTGGCATAACACTCCTAGCAATGTGGAGTTTTTCTTATTGAAATTGAAAATATGTCAGGACCTCCAAAATCTTTCTGGTAGTAATTAACCTAAGCATGCCCTATATGGTTTCTGCTAGTATAGATAATTTGTAAATATGGCACAATTTCTTTAAAAGTTTGAGCATTAATGAAATAGTCAACTACGATATATAGATCCAGCTACATAAAATGCCTCTTACAAAGGCACGTACTAAAAATTATATTTAGACTGCAGCTTCCTAAGAAAACAATTAATGCACCATATCTAGTAACACATACTTCTGCTATAACCGAATGGAAAGGCAATGTTCTTGCAGCAAGACACGCCTTTGGCAATTCATCCCATTTGCAGAAGTCTCAGGTGCCAAATTTGCTGCTAATCAGGTTTTCTATCTCAGCTGACAGTCCTGGTAGAGTGCCATGCTTTTATTTTCTTGGGCTATTTAATGTCACGATTCAGAACCTGAGAAAAGGTGGGATCGTCCCTACTTGGTGCACAGTGTGAAAGGGAAACGAGGTTTGTGATGCTCCCCATTTTCTGGGGAAAACTATGATTGATGCAAACTCTAAAAATCATTCCCAGATGACTCTAGCAATCATGCAAATGTTAGGGCATAATCACTTCAAGGAGCACCCCTCCTACAGCTTATCGGAGCCTGCAAGCGCCCATCTCATGCCATTCTTTGTGCAAAGCTCAATTACCTTGCCGCCTGGACTAAAATGCAGTTCCAGGGGTTCTCAGAGTTTCAGTACGGATGCAAAGGCACCTCAACCTCATTATTGTTTCTTTGTGACTTTCCATTAATCGTGTTCCATTTCAAGGACTGTTGCAAGTGCTTTCTGAAAAGCAGCCCAATGAAGCAATTAACAAAACTGAACCATTAACTCAACACAGTTCTGTGAGATCTCCATTAGTGAAAACAAGTGAACTACAAAAAAAAAAAAAGCCTGCACAAAGAGAATGACGTCCGTGTGCCCGGGCTTTGCCCGGCTTCCTGGTGCCTTCGTTGCTTCTTGTGTGGAAATGATACGTGTTTCTGCGGACACGTGGGGAAAGGCATTGTACCCTTCTGTACAAAGTCAGAGTTTATTCATGTGGTGTTTGAAGTTTCCCTCTTAATGCATCGGGACCTCCGTTTCCCCATAAGGCAGGCAGATAATGGAGCAATTCCTCATCTGTGAGATCAGGGTTCTTAGTGTATAGCTTGATTCATAAGCAAGACTCACAGCAAAGTGAAAGAGGGTCGGTGTGTTCTTAGTGAAATCAAAAAAATGGATGTGGATGATGAGCCAGGGAACCTGGAGTACAGGAAGAGGCCCTGACCATGCAGGCTGGGATTTGCATACTGGGGCCAGGCTATATAATACGAATTTGACTCACATGGTCTTCTCCTTCTGAGCACCCCGTGATCTACAATAATACGGTCATCAATTTACAACCGGGACATCACGTATTCTGAGCATTTCACACTGGCTGCTACACAAAGCACATACTTATTAGTGACATAAATCAAGAGTTTCCATGCCTGAATAAGGATTAATCTGGAATCCGCACCCGGGACAGGAGAATGGGGAAGCACTGTTGGCCATCCCCACGGTAAACTCCAATAACTCCCTTCTCATGCTGCACAGTGTGGATTCTGTTTCCGTGGGAAGAAAGGGCCAACAGTCAAGCCTGCCTGTGGTCTGAATCAGTTAGGACCTCAGAGGACCCCAGATGTGGGGGCCTTCTTTCTCTTAACTCTGATACAGTTTGGTGATGAAGAAGGACGCCTGGAAAAACAGAGCTGTGACCAGCAGAAAGAGAACAGAGGATCCTTCTGCACCAATAAAACTTCGGTCTGCCAGATCTTTGAAGGGAGAGGGCTAACTGTGAGTCGCCTCTGCGAGAGACAGGCATGATCCAGGTGAGAAACTTGGGCTTGAAAATGGCCGCCTCCTGGGCAGCCAATGAATTCATTAAAGGTTAAATGACTTTTAAGGCCCAGCTGAGTCAATTAGGATGCCAAAAAGCCACACAAGGGAGGTGGAGAAATGCTCACAGGGCATCTGAAAAGCACGTAGGTTCTTGGAAGGGGGGCGGGGGAAAAGCCCTTGGATGGGGAAGGCCGTCACCTGTCACTGCTGGCTGACCCTTGGTTGGGTGAGTGCGATGGAACAGAGCAGCAATGAGGCCCAGCCTCCCCGACCTCCGGAAGGATCAGTGCGCAGTGCTGCATTATGATTTCTCAGAGGTTCACAGTCCCATCATCTCCATGAATTCTACCCCACCCACGTAGGGGATTCAGTCACACACATGAAAAAAAATAAGTGTCTTCGGGTACTGTTTGACAGTGGATGAGTAAATTGCCTTTATAAGAGGAAAGCAAGGGATGTGTCATTGTGACTGGCAAGTAACAACTGCAAGGTCAAAAGCATAAGCTGCTTGAGTAAAGGCATCCCTGTCCCAGGAACATAATTCCCAAGGCTGTGATCTGTCAGGGAGAGGTTAAGCATGTTAGCACAGAGGGTATGTGTGCACGCACGTCTTCTTCCTGAACCGCTTCTTCGGAACTCCCTGGGAGGCTGTTAAGCTTTTCCTGATGTACTCAAGTGCTGAATTCATGGGGGTTTTTTTGTTTTGTTTTGTTTTGGTTTTTGGTTTTTTTCCCCTTTTACCTTTAGCATATTCTGGGAAGTAACTAACTTTTTGCTTATTGCAGGAAGCATTAAAATGTTTACGGTTCTCACTTTCACTTCCTTCTCTTCCCCCACACGTTTGCTCACAAGATGTATGAGCAGTTTAATCAGGATCATACTCATCTAGTTTGTTACTATATTTCTAGCTTTGCATCTCTTTCAATTTCCTTCTTTTACGATGTCGTGCCAAAAATAAAAAAAAGGAGACAGGATAGTGTCTCTCACTTCCAATGAATCAGATCGTCTTTCATCCAGCTCACTAAGACCATGAAATCTGCAGGAGAGAAAAGAGCAAGCTTCAAGCTAGTCACAGTTGCACTGAGAAAACAGAAGCCAGTGGAAGCACATCGAATCTTCACAGTGGCCTCCAGCTGGCCCAGGTGCTCCTCCTTCCCCCATGGCTACAGCTCAACTGTCCACGCTCCTATCCACGCTACTGGACCCTCCTCTTGGGCCCCTCTTGTCTACTCGGGGGCAACTCCCCAGGTTCTTCGTTCTCCTGTCCTTTGATCACACACAGTTTTCCCTCCCATATTTAAAAAAAAAAAAAAGAATCTCTGTTGACCCCACTCCAGGTTCTACTTCATTTGGGCGCTCCCTTTACCGAAAAACACAAAAGAATGACTGATACTCTGTCTCTCCCTTCCTCTTATTCTCTCTTAAATCTGATTCAGGTGAGCTTTGTCCTCACTGCTACACCAGAACTCCTCTTGCAAATGTCACCGATGCGACCCCCCCCCCCCCGCGTTTACTTGGATTTTCAGTAGCGTTTGGCAGTTTCTCATTCCCTCCTCCTAGAAACTATTCACTTGACTTTTGGATACCACATTCTGCTGGTTTCTCTTCAAACTCTGCTGGCTTTTTTTCCCTCCCCCCCGCCCCTTTTATCAGTGTTCTTAGCTGGACCCTTTTCATCTTGCTAACCTCTTGCTTTGAGTGCCCAGGGCTCCAACCCTTTGTGACCTTTTCCCCTCTCAGGACTTTAAATACTGTTATAATAATCACGGCTTTTATTTTCTGCACGCTGATGTTTTGACATCTAGGGCCTTGCTGACCCTGGAGGGTTTGCTGCTCTCGGGGCTAGCCAGTTCCTGGAGACAGTAAACAACTCGCCTGCCCGTGAGCTTGCCTTTCAATACAAACCAACCAATCCAGAGCCACTATCCACCTTCCCTCATCATCCCAGGGCCAGGTGTCAGACCTATAGATACAGTTCCTTTGCTCACAGCCTGCTGAAATTATTCTAACTAGCTGGTCCTACCTTACCCAGCTTACTCTGTCTTATCCATTCCTTTCCACGAAAATCATAATAAAGGTTCTTGCCTGCAATTTCCCTGTCTCTCTGCTCCTCCATCTCCACTTGGTGCTTCCCCGTGTGGCACTGTGTGCTGTGTCTCCTGCTTTTAGAGAACTGTGAGGATAAACAGCTTCTTCCTTCATGATAGTCATTTCCGTGTCTGCATGTCTTACCATACCTGAATTTTTTATAAGATTTTATTTATTTGAGAGAGAGAGAAAGAGAGATAGCAAGAGAGAGAGAGCGCGACAAAGAGAGAGCATGAACTGGGGGAGGGGCAGAAGGAGAGGGAGAAGCCGACTCCCCACTGAGCAGTAAGCGTGACCCAGGGGCTCAATCCCAGGACCTGGGATCATGACCTGAGCCAAAGGCAGACGCTTAACTGCTTGAGCCACCCAGGTGCCCCTTACCATACCTGATTTAAATAACTCCTGGGCACCTTTAAAATATTTATAATCACACACATCACGTACTCCTTTCTTTTGTCTCTTACGTCAAGTCCCACAGCAAATTGTCTTGGCTGTACCTTCAAGTGATATCCAGAACCTATCCATCTTTTAAAACAAAACTCACTGCTGCCTACACCCATCTTCAGCTCATGAAAACATATCTAGAACATAGTCATGCTCAATAAATATGTATTGAGTGACTGCCACAGTTAATATATTCTACTTATTTTATGGTCTGATTAATTGATAAATTAATGCACATCCTACATTATTACAAGTAGGATAATATAATGCTTTATTTCAATTTTCTTAGACATGAGGAAAGATTAAATTTTATTGTCCCAATGTAAGCTGAGCCCGAGATGAGATTGCTTCAAGTCCAATTCCGTTCTCTGTAGAAGTTCGAACCCCTTCCGAAAGTTTCCATGAATCCTCAAGGATCTTGATTCCCATGATCACCTCTGACTCCAGCTGCCATGGACACAGGCAAGTCTTGCCATCCTGTACCCCCTTTGACTCTACGACGTGGAAGTTGACAATGGACTCATTTTTCACTTTCACCAATTATTTTGAGTATAGCACAACTTGCTGAATAATTGTGTTTCACAGAGGAGGGAATTATATTTCAGAAACATAAACGGTTTCAAATGGAACACCCAAATCATTGTTCACTCAACACTGGGGATGTTTTAATGGCCACTTCACTCCATATGGTCCTCAGCATCGTGCACCTTTTCTGTCTCCACTTCCTCCCTCCCCTTCCTTCTAGACTGCTAGTCCACCTCCCTTTAAAATCCTTCTCATTCTTTTCAGGAACAGAAAAAAAAAAAAAATGGACCTTCTGTGTTATATGATCTTCCACCTAAGATGGTAGTTGTGGGTTTCTTTGTTTTTATTATGAATTATTTTTATTATAAAAAATTTCAAACACATAAAAATACAAAGACTAGGGCAATGGACATCCAGAGATCACAACATCCAAATCTAATAATTATCAATATTTTGTCATACTCGCTTCATCTATATTTTGCTGAACCTTAAAGCAATTTACAGGTATGGCATTTAGCACCTTTAGCAGCATCTTCAAAAAATGACATTCTGCTACATAACCACAATGCATTTTCCACATCTAACCTATGAACGCTGTTCCTGAATGTCATTTAATGCCCCGTTCGTTTTCAAATATTTCCACTGGCTCTCAAACATTTGTGCTTTGAAATCACCATTTTATTTATTTACTTATTTGGCCAGCGAAACCTGTATTTAAAACAGCATTCCATTGTAACGAAATATTTTAATATGGTTGCTTTTTCCTAATGCTTGTCTTTGTACAAAGTGGAGACAAATACCAGTAGCCAAATGCTCTTTATTAAATTACCTGTTGGAGTAAACCCATATCATTAAAGTGGGGGTCTCTATTTTACACAGCTGTTTAATGGCATAAGATGTATGAACTCATTTGTTAAATTGGGATCTGTAAACAAAAACAAATGGGAAGAAGAGCAACAGAGACAATGAGTAATGGAAACAGTTTCCAGGCTGCAGAAGCCAGGGCTTTAGGAGGAATTATAGGCAGCCCTGAGGAAAGGCTTTCTGGGGTCCCTGTGGCTGTTGCCTAGCAACAAGCCCATTACACAGGGGCACACTGGAGTCCAGTTTAACAGGGCTCAGGGGCGAGCACGTGGGTAAGAGGACCAAATTTCTTCTTTTATACTATGTTAATAACTCAGGTCTCCGCAGTCTCTGACAGCGGTTGAGCGTCTGAAGAAATCACCCCCGTGTGATGCTTTACCCATATTAAATCCCTAAAGGAAGAAAACGACTGTAGCTTAATTTATGGTGCATGTGTCATGACTTATTTCGCCATCTATCCATCTGATAAGAGTTAAATATACCATATGAAAAAGAAAATCATCCAAACTCAAATTAGTTTTGATTTATGGGATAAGGCTCTAAGACCCATCCAAATTCACTCCTAACAGCAAATGAAGATTTCACTGCCATTATTATTCTTTTTTTCTTTTAAAATTGCTTTTAAGTAAATTACTGCATTTTTCAGGTTTGCCCTCTTCCTTCTACTAGGGTGTTAATCTGACCCAAGAGGATAGCTTCTCTGTCATCTGTTTTTGTCTAAAATTTGTCAGGGGGAAAAAAAAATTTGTTTTGATAGTACAGTGTTTTAATAATGTAATTATGCTGATGATCATTAATAACAATACCATTCCTTTAAAAAAAATGTTCAAAATGCTTTTCTGGGGCCACTTCTCACATTTGTTTGAGCTACGTTATGCATTACGAAGTCAGGACAGGAATCCCAGTCTCCTGATACCTGGTCTCGCTTTCCACCGCTTACCCTGTATTTTTCACTTTCGTGTGTGTTTTAAAGTTTTTAAATTATGCAAAATACACATCAAGTTTATCATCTTAGCTACTTTTAGCTGTGCAATTCAGTCGTGTTAAGTGCATCCACATCCTTGTAAAACTAATCTCTAGAACTTTTTTCACCTTCCCAAACTGAAACTCTATACCCATTAAATAACAACTCCCAATTCAACCTTTGCTGTTGGCCCCTGGCATAGAGACTTTCTGTCTCTATGAATTTGACTTCTCTAGGTACCTCATATAAGTGGAATCATAAAGTATTTGTCTTTTTGTGACTGGCTTATTTCACTTGGTATAATGTCCTCCAGGTTCATTCATGTTGTAGCACGTGTTAGAATTTCCTTCCTTTTTAAAGCTGAATAATAGTCCATCTTATGTATAGACCATATCTTGTTTATCCATTCACCAGCCAATGGACGCGCGGGTCACCTCCACTTTTTCAGTATTGGGAATTGGTATACAAAAATATCTCTTCAAAAGTGCTTTCAACGACTTGGGGTATATACTCAGAACTGGGATCTATGGATCACGTGAATATTCTATGTTTAATTTTTTGAAGAACTGCCAGACTGTTTTCCATCATGGCTGTACCGTGTTACATTCCCATCCGCGGTGCATAAGGGCTTCAGTTTCCCAACATTCTCCCCAAAACTTGTATTTTCTGCCTTTTTAAAATAGTAGTCATCCTAATGTGTGTGAGGGGCCATCTCATTGTGGTTTGGGTTTGCATTTCCCTAATTACTAGTAATGTTGAGCATCTTCTCATATGTTTATTTACCATTTGTATATCTTCTTTGGAGAAATGTCTGTTCAAGTTCCTTGTCCATTTTTTAAATCAAGTTGTCTGGGTTTTTGCTGTTGCTGTTGGTTGTAGGAGTTCTTTATATATTCTGTATATTAGTCTCTTCTCAGATGTATGATTTGCAAATATTTCCTCCCTTTCTATGGGTTGCCTTTTCACTGTGTTGATTATTTCCTTTGATGCGTGAAGTTTTTAATTTAGATATAGTCCAAAGTATTACATTTTACTTTTGTTGACTGTGCTTTTGGTGTCATATCCAAGAAATCATTGTGAAATCCAATATTATGAAATTTTCTCCTACATTTTCTTCTAAGAGTTTTATAATCTTAGCTCTCAGATTAAGTCTTTGGTCCATTTTGAGTTAATTTGTGTATATGATAAGGGATCAACTTCATTCTTTTACATGTGACTATCCATCTTTCCCAACAGCAGTTCTTGAAAAGACTGTCCTTTCCTCACTGAATGATGCCTTCCTCAAAAATCATTTGACCATATAGGAAAAGGTTTATTTCTGGGCTATTTTTTCCACTGGACTGTCTGTCTGTCTCTAGGCCAGTACCACACTGTTTTGATCACTGTGGCTTTGTAGTAAGTTTTAAAATCAGGAAATGTGAGGCCCCCAACTTCATTCTTTTTCAAAATTGTTTTGTCTATTCAAAGTCCCTTAAAATTCACATGAATTTTAGGAAGGATTTTTTTTAATTTCTGAAAAAAAATCATTGGGGTTTTGATAGGGATTGCATTTTTTGTTCAAGTGTTTGGAGGTTGCAGAAACTCGTTTGTCTAGTAGTATGCTCTGAAATCTCAAAGTTCTGCAGATGATAAAAGTTAAGACTTAGAACCTACCTAAAGGCAATGGCTATCTTGGCCATATTTTCATTTTTTTGGAAAATAATTCTTGGTGTTCAGGAGACTCTAACCTTCCATAATAACAGCAAACTCTTATATAAGGCTTACTTATTCTCTAGGCACTGTTCTAAATGCTTTACATGCATTAAATAATTTGATCCTCACAACAGTCCTGTGGGATAGATACCACTGTTAACTTCATTTATAGAAGACGAAACCAAGGCACCAAGAGTTTAAATACTTTGCTCAAAATCATAGAGCGAGGAAAGGACAGAGGTGGGAACCCAGGCAACCTAACTCCCAAGTCTTCACTCTTAACAACTACACCCTCCCCATATCCACTGCCCTCACAATTTTGGGGGTAGGGTTTCCAGCAGCCAGCACCTACATTTCTTTGCCTGAAGGCATTCAGTGGCCTCCAGAGTGAACTTTGTACACCTAGAGAAGGAGCCAAAGTGCCATGGGATCCATAATATCCTGAGAGCAGCTCCTATATCCTATTGGATTCAGGGGACATCTGGAAGTGCATTTTTTACACCGGTTCCTGCATTTCCTCAGCAAAATAGAGTCCAAGGCACCCACGGTGGGGACTACTTTGCCCTTTGTCAGCCACCTTTCCTTTCTGTCTTGCTTACTGTCCTATAGGTGCTTCCTGGGTACCATCCCAAAGAAGCTTATTGCACTTGAATCTTTTGTCTTGGAGATTATTTCTAGGGTGCCCAAACTAAAGGCACATGAGAATTCCTCTCATAGAGGCTTGACAGGGTCTTCGCACTGTTCCCATTGGGCCCTTCACATCCACATGTGCATCACAGACACAGTTGTTCTGTGAAAGATCTTTGTGCAGAAAGCATCAAGTCCTTCCTAGAGCAGTGACCAAGAATCTCAAACATGTGTAGATATGCCTTTCAGAAGCCTTCATTCTCCATTACTCCCACCACTACTTGGCCTTCCCATTTATTTGTTACTACATTTCATTCCAGATGCATTGTTTTCAGAGTCCGGTGTGTGTTGGTCATGAAGGAGCCCAGCAGATTTGCTTTCAGTGCTTCTGATCCTCAGGTTGTAACCGTTTGGTGGGGGGGTGGGGGCAAGGATTTTATCACAGTTGAAATCTCTCCTTGAAGTTACTTTCCCTGATGTGCCAGCAATCTGCAGATACATTTCTCCTATATGTCTCCATATCTTTTACGATGGGGAAAAATTCTGCTGGGTTTAGAGAGACATCATAACATTCCAGCACATTGATGTATATATACATATATATATATACACATATATATATGTGTATATATATATATATATTAGCCAGAACATCATCAGTCTGGAGAAGAGCTGAGATGTACTGTGCTAGTAAATCAAGAAAGAAGGCAAATATCTGCAGATAGGAATGATTTAAAGGTGGCAGGGGGAGGTAAAGTTTATAGAGAGTAAGAGGGAAATTGACAAGGGGGGGCGGGGAAGGAGAGAGACAAGCAAGGAATAGGAACAACAACAACAAAATCCAAACATGTTTTTTTGTCTGCTTTGTGGCTCTGCATTTGACCTCCGTGCTTGGAAAACAAAGAGAAAGAGGAAAAAACATTGATGATCCAACAGCCTCCAACGCTGCAGTGGACAGCACCCCAAGACTCCTTCCGGGGCTTTTGAATTGTTCTTACAGAACTTCAAGTGTTCCGGTAATTACTGCCCTAACAGCTTTGCTCTGATTTTTGTTTCTCATCACATTCCACACACTGACAGTGTCAAAATCAGAGTCTGTTTTAGACTCTGGGCTTATTAAGTGGCTGCTTGGAGTTTTCTTAGAAAATGGGAGGTGGCCAAGACCAGCATTGGGGCTGTATCTTACAATTGCATTATTTTACCACCCTTTCTTTCTTTCCTTTTCTCCCCCAGGGCTGGAAAATGACAGAATGAGTTTTATCTCCCTACCTTTTGAATACTATTTAACCAAAAAGTGAATAGCAGCAGAGCAAAAATGCTTTCCTGTTTTCAAATTGGCAGGCATCCTACCATCCAGGGAAGTCAATTTCATCAGCCTGATGGGAAATCACTGCGTCCTTTTTAAATGGAATCGTCCTCTCAGAAACCAAAGTTCCACAGAAGCAAATCACCAGCTGTGCTGGTGCTGGTGCCGGATTAAAGATGAGGATCGCATCTTGTGTTTCTGCCACCCCCTCATCATTTCTGAGCCACCGACACACAGAAGCCGCCTGATCTGCTTCTCCTCCGAGTCTCTTCAAGGGTGGTAGAGGAATGGCCGGGAACACAAAGAGCACACAGCCCCCGCGCATCTGGAAAAGGAGCGTCCAGCCCAGGGCCTAGAGCAAACTCTGCTCTGCGGAAATCACCCCAAGAGATTCAGTGTCCACAAAGAGCAGATGGGAGCCCTGCCTCTCCAAGGTCTGGCTCCGAAGGCCCCTCCCCTCGCAGCAGGAGCAACAGCGGGGGGGGGGGGGGGGGTGAGCCCCCGGCTCCCTCTGAAGCAGGGAAGGCAGGAAAAGCCTGTTGAATTTGCTTCTGTTCCAGTCTGAAGTTTTGGCTCTAAGTCACTCAGAAGGGAGGGAAGCTGCCTCCATGGGGTGGGGGGTGGAGGGGGGGGAGACATGGTTCTATTCATATCTCTGCTGCTGGTGCGGCTGCTTTTGTCACTCACAGGCACGCCTGTCCCCATCTGTGAAATGGGGCGGGGGTGCTGACCTCAGATGATGATCCAGGTTTAACTGATACATGCAGAGCTTTGAAATCTAGAACAAAAGGTGTAACGTGAACATAAAGCATGTTCTTATTTCTCCCCCACTGCTGCTGGTGCTCTGTTCTTCCTCACCATAGACTATCCTCCAGGGTTTTGTTCAGAAACTGTTGCTGCTCCCCAGACAATGCCTTCCCCACTGAGTCTCTGGCTTCCCATGTCCTGCGATGGGTGGCCGTCCTTATGGCTTGGGGACAGCCCGTGAGTGGATCTGATGTTTTGGCTCATAACTTAAATGAAAACTTTGAAACACATGCAACAACAGTGATTTCCCATAAACACGGGAAAACTTGCTTTCAAATGAATGCAAAAGACCTCTTTCATTTTCTGTTTGAACTCAATGTTTGCGCGCTGGTCCTTTCACCTTTCTGCGAGGAACCCACGGCCCCAGGGGCAGGAGGCCCTGTGCTGGGAACTCAGCAGCACTGGGAGCTGAGGAGGATGGAAGGTTGCTAGTTATTCAGGACCCCAGAGCTCCGGGACTGACGGGAGGAAGGGAGTCTCTTTACTATTACCTCTCATACATTGCCTCCATAAATACCTTTTTATTGTTATTTCTGCTGTTTTTAGATTTAGTTTATGGATGTGGTTAATGCCGAATCTGAATGTGAAGAGAATTACTACCCTTGTTAAGATTCTGACCACTTGGGGAGAATTGCTTAGGCTTCTCTTCCCTCTGCAATAAACACATCTGGTGGATGGCAAGGGACTTATTTTTCCCTTGGACTCCTGGAGCGTGCTTGGTCGGAGTGAGCTTTAAGCACCAAAGAGAGCATTCCCTCAAACATTTAACACACTTTAATGCTGGCTGAGGAAGCTAATCATCCCAGTCTGCAGTTATGGGGGAAAGTACAGGGAGCCCTACTGGAGCTGATTCATCCCGTAAAAACAAGGAAAGAGCGGCTAAGACAAAATTGAGAGGGGTCCTGCCCTGTGTGGGTCCCCTACTGCCAGAACATGTCAGCACGGAGTGCTAGCGGTGTCCCCCTCCTGTCTCTGAGAAGCAGTTCTCTGCTTCAAATGGTGACGAGTTGTAGGGTTAACAGGTGTGCTCAGAGTGGGGCTCTCCATCAGCCGGGTGTGCGGATGAGAAACTAGATCCCCGAGAGAGGCTGGTCCATCCTCTGGACCCTGGGAGTCCCTTTTGAAGAGTGGTTTGGAGGGAAGAGGTACTCACCCAGCAATCCCAGTGGCCTTGATAACATTTCACTGAGCCACGAGTACAGAGCCAAGATGCATGTGCATGTGTGTGTGCGTGCATGTGTGCGTGCACGTGTGTGAGATTTCTCAGCAGAACCCTTTCCTGCACTTCAGAGCCATGTATCCGATGGCTCATCTGCACTTGGATGTCCATAAGCACCTATAGCACAACATCCTTGAAACCCATCCCGTATCGTTTCCCTGCAAGCCCGTTCTTTCTTTCTCCTTATTTGAGAAAGCCATCTGCTCATCTGCCTGCTGCCCAAACCAGAAAGCTGCTATTTGCCTTAGCCTTTCAGATCCCAGTCCATATCCATCAAATCGCCAAGTCACTATGGTTCTGACTTATAAACATCCTGTCTAATCACCCTCTGGTTCTCCATTCGACTGCCACCACCATGTCATAGGCTCCATCCTTTGCTAACCCGGATCGCTCCGTCTCGTGTCTCACATCCATTCTCCCAGAGCAATAGAGTGACATTGAAACGTCACACCACCTTCATTGGATCCCTACCACTTTCAAACAAGGGTCAGGCTGTGGATGTGACTTAGAAGACCCGTGGTGGTCTGATCACTCTCATTAACCCTTGGAGCTCCAAACACCTAGCTGTACTGAATCACTCGCAGTTCCTCACACCACCCTTGCCCCTTCTCGGGCATCGGCAAATATTAATTTTCCTGCCCAGGACAATCTTCCCCGCTCTACACCTAATTCGAATTCACCCTTCAACTTGTGGCTGAGATGCCACTTCTTTCGAGAAGCTCTTTCTGCTCAAAGATTGTGCAGAATACCTTTCCAGGATACGGCTGGTACAATGCTTACACAGCATTCCCAAACCAGAGGTAAAATCAAAGGGTTATAGATAGACAGAGGGACCTCCTACCATGAGAACCTTCCCTATAGCCCTCGCACAGCTGACTGCCCCCACCCCCATTCTGAAAGGACCTGAGAAGCCATTGTTCACAAGCCAGCACCTCCCATCTTACACCGCATAACAGCAAAGTCATCTTGTAATGTGCTCTACTGGCCTATTGACCCGCAAATCCCCATATGAGGACACTACATTTTGTTCAATTTTTCATTCTCAGCATAGAGTATGGTTTCAAGCACCTAGCAGCATTTAGATATTTGTTCTATAAAAACACACATGAATCTTTTTGAACCCAGTTCAATCGTTTTCAACTGTATTATGCTTTCCTTTCCTCCCTTTTTCCTATTTTACTTGAAACTCTATATTTTGCTGCTCAAGCCAGTACATCTACATAGACCCACAGCTTTATACCCTATGCAAACCTTGGTTCATCTTACTCAAATAAAAAACAGAAAAGAGGAGCTAGGGCAGCAGCAACAATGGTGATAGGCACCACTTATGATGTACCTGCTGTATGCCAGGTGCTGTCCTAAGCTTACATTTGCTATTTCACTTATTTCTCGCCACCCTTCTATGGAGGAGGTACTGTTAATGTCCACATTCCAAAGATAAGGTAACCAAGGTATAGGGGAGGGAAGTTTCTTCAATATTTAGAAAGTGGCAGAGCCAGCATGCAACCCCGGGGAAGACTAACTCTAAAATCCAGCCTTTGAATCAATATGTTAGAGTTGAAATGGAGTTAAAATATGATACTGTGAACGCTTTCTCCTGGGAATTTTCTCCAGTGTGAATGAAGTAGTTCCACCGGATTTATATTGTTAACAATGTGTAGGAGGGACTGGATTTCAGGGATCCCTTCCTTTCAGGGAAGCGATCACTTTCCTCTGAGGATCAGGAACAAAAAGGCCAGTTGTGTCGTCCGAAGAAAGGTTTCCTGGGTCCTTTCAGGATTGGGGGTCAGCTGTGGTGGAAGGGTTTTTAAGAGAAGTCCTCCCTTTTGTAGGAGGCCCCTCCCTGTTTCTAGCCAAAATCCCTTTTAATGGACTTTACCACTTACTCAGGAGTGCTGTGCAAGCATTGTGAGCATTGACTATGGAGTGTGAAGTTTAGAAGTGAGAGCTTTACTTCTGTTTACCACCAAACGTGTTGGCTGAGAAAGTCATTGGCTCAAAGTGTTATGTGTAAGTTGGGGCCTGAGATGGCGGCACCCAGAGGAAAACTGCCTGAAATCCTCAGGGACCAGAGCTGCAGAGAGGGTGGGTGCAGTGACCCCAGGGGAAGCTGGAGAAGACATAACAGAGGGTCCCATTGCCGACATCGCAACTAGAGCCATCTGAGTATAGAAAGGCTTTGAGGGGATGGTGTCACTCTCTGCATGGCTTCCCCCAAGGCGTGGGCTACTCCTACTCCCTGCCCACCTTGTTAAAAGCCAAAAGCCTTGCTCAGAGATGTCCTGCCTCCTCCGACAATTCCTTCCTTCGCTAATACCAAGGCTCCTAGTCAAAAATCTGCTGCTTCTCTCTCTTACCCCTCTTCCTGCCTTTCTTCCGTTCTCAGAGATTAAGGTGTGAGATAAGGGAGAAGCCTTAAGGCTTCTGAAGCAGCCACTGTCTTCTGCCTGCCCTCAAGGTTCAGACCTATCTGCTCCCAAGGTAGCCACTCTGACTGCGGTGAAAAAGAGATTAAAAGCCTTGATTAGAGCTTCAGGATTTCAGGCTCAAATAGAAATATGAGGCTGATCTCTGGTGCTTTAATGCCAAAGTATTGGGCCAATATTTGTACCAGGGAAAGATGACTTCCAGATGAGGCATCTGGCATTTGAGCTCACAGGAACATATGTGTTTACTATGTCTAGATAAGTCAACACTTTCACAGAGCCCCTACCCTGGGCCCAGAACTGGACTGAGTTAACTCCGAGTGTCTGGTAGCAGCCATGCATGTATTTGCTTTTAGCCTCGTGACAGCACAACAGCAGAATGGAAGAGAAGGCAGTCGTGTTGAGAACAGGGAGTTCTGAAGATTTCTCCCGGTGTGTACACTCTTCCAGCTCATTGGGAAAGTTGCTTCCTTCACTTCCTTCACATTCATTGCAAGTCTTACTTCTGTCCCTGCCATAGATTCGCCAGGTGAGGCTAGCAGAACAATGCAAATGGGCAACATGGAAACCTGGAAAGGAGAGGTCAAAAGTAGGCAGCCCCTGGACGTATGGCTGGCAGAGATTCACTCATTATTTTTTTAATTGGCCACACACATAATGCTTATCGTTACCTGGTCCCTGATCAACATTAAATATACACCCATGTTTGTCCATAACAGCCCTATGAGGTCTTATTATTATTAGCCCCATTTGATGGATATAGAAATGGAATCACAGAGAGGTTAAGTAAGCTATCCAAAGTTATGCCAATGTGGATTTGATTCGGCTAACAACATGGGCCAAATTCACTTGCCAACATTTACAAATTTGGAAATATCCACCAAAATCCAGATTTGTGGGGTTTCTTTAGAAACTGGAAGATCTGATAACACTGGGCCCTATGGTAAGCAAAACCAAGCTGTAAAATGGAAACATTTATTAGTGAGAGTGCAAAAAACCCCGTATCTATTTTTGCAAATTCGGCAAAGTTCTCACTCTCCTCTCAGCGAGCACTCTGAGACAAAAATGGCACCGTGTTCTAACAGCAGATTCAACTCTCCTTCTAGTGAGATTAGGCAAAATTATAATTCAGTCAATTATGAGCCAAAGAATCAAACGGAGCTGCAGCCGGAAGGTATTTCTCCCGAATTGCTGGGCTACTGGGCTTGTAAGATTCTCAAATCCCATTCATGCAAGCACAGAAGAGCATGCATGAAATTTACTCATTATATCTAGAAGAAACTATTTCTAATGATCAGGGTAACTGTATAACTTCCTGTCTAAACTAGGACTCTTACAAGTGTGAAAGTGGTCGTCTATTTCTCAGTTTATTGCAACTTGTCTTCAAATCCATCCTTCAAGTCCTGCTCTGCTATAATATAGGTGAACCTTGTGAATATTTCTCCTTAGCCAGCTGGAACGTGGTGCTGCTTTGTCAATATGGAACCCAGGAGGGACGCTGGGGGAGGAGAGTGCACTCCTCTCCAGGACTTTTCCCATGGAGTTTCTCCAGAAGCTGAGGCTGGTGGCACATGGCGGCCAGTGATGCCCAGTGGCCAGCAACTTCCCCCAAGCAGCCCCATGGCAGCTTTGCAGCTGAGTGCCACCAGGGAGTTACCTCTCTGTGCATAACTTCCCTTAGTGCTGAGGCAAAGCACCTCCTCATGGACAGCTTCCCCCAGCACTTTAGAGGCAGATTTTCAGCAAGTTCCCCTGACGTGGCACTACAGTGATTGATTTCTCAGACATCCAGGAAACCACAGGCACATCCACTCCTCCAAGGAGGCCTGGAAACCAAGCCTGGGAGGAGAGGGGCTGTCTCTCACTTGGGTGCTCTATCTCAGCCTTAGGGGCAGGACTGCACCTTAGATCTGCAATTTTGTATTTCTTTGGAATTTTCCCTAACTCTCATCAATTTCCCATTGTCCTGGTCTCCTGTGACTAGTTGTTTATATTAAACTTTCCCTGTACAAATTACTGTGTGCTTGCTGTTCTGATGGGACCCTGACTGATAAACAGTTGGAACGTAGAATGTCTCAGGAGATAGACTTGCAAGGATGGGATTTGGGGATTGGTTCGGTGGCACCCTTTGGTTTGAGCACACTGCTGAGCTCATTAGCAATGGGAGATGGGATGCTAGTAAGCCATGGTACAGCGCTTTCACAATTAGTCAGGCTATTACCTGTGGTGGATTATGATGAAGTGCCAATTAAGCATGTGCCTTGGGAGCCCAAGTGGCTGCTACACTTGACCTTTCTGGTAATAGTGATGACTGTAAGGTCCATGGTGTGGGATGGATGGATCCTTTGGAGTGCACTTGAGCACAGAAAGAAAGAAAATGACAGGCTCAGGGCCTTTGGCTCTCAGCTCAAGTCATGGTCCATGAGACAGGAGCTTCTGTGAGAGCCCTATAAGAACCTTATTTCTCGTTGTCATAGGGCTCACGTTGCTAAAAATCAAATACAAAATTTAATTGCATTGGCTGCTGAATTACAACAGTTATATTCATAATCTCATCAAGTTTCTCATGTGAAAGCCAGAGCATTGAATGAGGGAAACATATGCTCCCGAAACTGAGAATGGGAACATCTGGTGGGAAGGATCGTCACATGAAACTGGCATCCAACTCTTACCAGTACAAGTGGGGCTTGCTCTCCAGGTTCCAGGGACACTAGACTTGTTTGCTTAAAAACCCTGTGATAACATCACCCCAGTGGGGCAGATGCCCTGAAAATGATGCCTGTTTTCCTCAAGACCCTCCAAAACTACCACATGGTGCTGCTGGGCCCAAAACAAGGCTCCATGTCAGCATCCTGCAGGGGTACAGGCACCCATGATGCCCAGGGAGAAATAGGTTACATGCCAAGAGGATTGCAAGACTTTTCTAACAGGCGAACAAGTGTGGGGCTGCATTCCAAGGGTGGTAGTCTAGACAGGGAGGAATATACTCGCAGAAAGAAATAAGTTCTTTGCTATCGGTGCATTGACTGGTTTTTGGATTTCACGTGTCCGCTCCCGCCTTTGGAGGCGGCCGTAACAATGGACTTGTTTGGTTAACTGAACTTGGGACTCAACAGCGGCCTACATTTCATGAAGCTGAGAGGCCAGAGGATCCCTGGCATAGGTAGAGGAGGGAATCCAAGGATTTAGGGAACTGGATTTATCACATGTGACCCACACTGGGGCTGACCCCCACACTGTACCGCAAGAAGGTGGGGAAGACAATCCCTTCACTGAGGCTTTGAGAAGTATAAGGGGGGCGCCTGCACCTGCTGAAAGCTCTGGGGTTGCTCTCTTTAGCAGGACAGGTACGACCCTAGGGGATTTGGTCATGCAAATCACCGCTGATTTCAGCGGTGCCCGTAGGATCCTGAAGTGGCAGAGACCCAGATGGGCACATGCACTGTATATGATTATGCCTGAACTTCAGGTGTAAAGCAGCGACACCAGGAGGTAGAGTCACCCTGCTTAGGATTATTAACAAACCACGGAGTGCAGATTCAGATAACATGCCTGGAATGTAGACCTTTGATTAGGGTCTTTCAAATGGTAACTAACCACCCCTGGAGTGTGAATTTCTAAATGGTAACTAACTGCACCTAAGGTATAGATTAAAATTAAATTGTATACACGTATGTATCACACAGAATGTGCTGAAGTATTCTGGAGTGAATTATAGGCAATATAATCAACACTCTTTCCCACATGATAATCATCACCCTCAGCTGAGTGCTGGCCACTCTGGTAGGTGGGACATGTGGCTCTGCTTTTCCCACAGTCCCTGCCACTCCCTAGAAGCTCCTCACGATGGTTTCCTTTGCCATTTGCCATCACGTTTGCTCTGTCACTTCTCCTCTTAGATGTGGTAAAAGGAAAGTGGAATATTTATTATACCACCTCTCTATCAAAAGAAGGAAAATGAAAACTAAAGCTGTATTTCAAGAAAAGTAGGAGAGAGTACAGTTATTATTTGTACAAAATATGTCAATGCAATTGATGTGCAAAGCAAAGTGAATTCATTCAGCAAGAATACAATCGAAGACACTGCAGTGGATGGTTTTTCCAAAGATGGCCACTGTGGCATCGTCCCCCCAGATGTTCTTCTGTAACGTGACCAGTCGGGGTTTACAGATGACAAAACCCAAGTGAAATGTCTTGCTGTGAGGCCAACCAGATTATCTACAGCCCAATTTGGCCCCAGACTCAGTTTTTCTGGTCCCAGTACAATGCTCACAGAAAAGCAAAAGCAAGCCAAAAACAGGGGGTCCTGGAAGGTAGTTGTCTTTGTAGAGTGGTGCCTGTTTGGTGAATACGAGCTTGGAGAGAATTGGACATAAAGACAAGACGTTCAGATGTAAGAATACAGGGAATAAGAAACAAAGATATTTGCATCTGCGTTGATCTTAGTGATTTGCTTGACCCACAAAATGTGGAAGTAACATTCTGGGACTTTGAGTCCGGTCAACCCATGGAAATAGAAGAGATGATAATAAAAGGTTGCTTTACGTCTTTAAACCTGGGTGTGGTTTGTTATGCAGCAATTGATAACCAAAATAGACTCCTTATGAAATAAGCTTCTTTTCTACTTATTGTTATATTTCTGCCTGGGACCGGATAGGCATGGGAGTTTGAGACCTCCCACTTCAGAATTTTGTCATTGTCCAACGCTGATTTCACCTACCTATCCTAACTAGCATTATCCATCATGAATATTCATGATGCATAAACACATATTCAGCGGGCTTCCGTTGAGCAAATGTTTTTTCTTAGGGGAAGAAGAATAATCTCCTAATCATTCTCCACCTCACAGATAGGTTCCTGGGCCCTTCAGGTGCCCCTTCAGACAGGTATGCAATTTATACAGGAATAGTGGTTAATCCAGTTTTTACTTGAACAATTGGATTGGCTTCACAAGTCCAACAGGCTTTTACAAAGAGGTTAGATGAAGCTGTTTCACCGTGTCGGTGGGATGGAACCAAGGCCTGTCACTCGGCGATAACCTCAGGTGACCCACTGTGAACCAGGATGCCATCCTCCCAGCCCCCGCCCCACCTCCGCTCTGACCTCTCTTGACTTTGTTGCTTACTCTTGGTGCTCTTGCATTTGACCTTGTCTCCATCTCCAATGGACCCTTTCCAATCTGACAGCCAATTCAGTCTCTATCCCCTTCCCTTCAACAAGTCGCCCACACGGACCAGGCACCACCCTGGAAACAGCTTCCAAGAGCCCCTATTCCTCAACTCTTCTGTGAGCACCGTGCTCTGAGTCCGATCTGGGCCCGGCACCTGGTTGTACCTGGATAAGCATGGTGGCCTCGGACCCAGGCATTTCCCCTCCAACTGCTCATTGAAACGAAGGACTGCTGTCATTCCTGGACAGCTTCTAGTGCCGTGTTCTTCCCCCCACCTTCGTCTTCCTCATCCCCCCTTCTGGCCGGGCTCCCAGGCACTGTGTTCCTCTCTCACACGCCCGAAGGCCGCGTGAGCCCTTCCTAGACCAGCTGTTTTGCGGCTGTATTGGGATGAGGCTCGGCCACGAGTGTATTTTATCCCTCTCTTCTGAATATATTATTTTGCACTTTCACCTTAACTGTGTCAGAAACCCCACCAAATGACTGCAAAGATGAAACCCAGGCTGGACGTAATTTTGGTATTTCAGGAAAAACAATTGCTTGCTTCGTCTATCACTTAGCTCAGTTCCACACTAATCAGATCAGGATCACATAATAACCTTTCTCATAAGGTGACAAAATAGTTGAGTTCAAATAATGCCTTTACCAAAAGCCTTGAATCTATTGTTGCAAACAATTGAACGGCGTTCCTATCAGAGCAGGCCATCTTTTTCCTGCCCAGGGCCAGTGGGCCCTACTTTGGGAGAGACACACACAGACAGGAAGCCACTCCTCTTCCTTTTCCTCCACCTGGCCTTGCGGCTGGGACCCAGCTCCGGAAAAGGCCTCGGGGGCCCCAGCTGCTCAGTTGGTCCCGGGGGGCAGCCTGGAGCTGCGGTGTCGCTTGAGGTCTCGCCGCTGCACAGAATCCGGTCACTGAGAGGGGGCCCTCCTGCCCGGGCGATTATCTCCTTCTTTTTCCTGAGACCCAGCCCTGCCAGCACAGCTCCCCAATGCTATCAGCATTCTGCTTCTTCCCCTGCAGATAGGCTTGGGAACAACTTCTGAATATAAAGCCTTTAAACAATGAACAGCATTTGAGATAGAATTAGGGTTAAGTCCTGAGCAAACAGCTGGATGAAATATGTCTTTATCTGTGACTGTCTCTAATTTAAACAACCCATAAGATGTTTGTTCTAAATGCTGGCCATATCTGGCTCTGCCTGTCTTTCTGAATCCCTCCCCCCTCCACACACACACACACACACACACACACACACACACACACACACACACACACCCCCCCCAGCTGCTGGGAGAAAATGACATCCTTTCCCACAAGTCGATGACTTTTCCCTGTTGCCAGGAGGCAATCCCCCCAGCGTCAGCGCTGGGTCGTTTTTCTGGGGGCCGTTGCTACCAGGTATTTGCGGGGTGGCACGGTGTGGGGTATGCTGCTTCACCCCACCCAGTCGCGAGAATCTGCGGCTTAGCTGCCTGTCTTTCCAGGCCTCTCCGATCTCAGTCCAGTTTTAATTGAATCCTTTGCAGAGCTGGCCGGGGAACAAATGACATGGAGAAAGTGGTCCATGGGATATTTACATGGGACTAATGGGGCGGATGAGGGGCCAGGTGGAAAGCCCTAGGAGGGGAAGGAGAGAGGAGGGCATCCCGATGCACAGACAAGGGTTGGGAGCACAGCCCGGGGCAGGTGCCAACTTGACCCTTGGGTGTCTGTCTGGAGCGAGCAGGAGGACCCCTGAGGAGGAGGACTGCTCTCTGAGGGCGTGAGATCCCATGGGCACCCCCTCCCCTGCTGGCCTCACCCCTCCCTCCACACCGGCAGAGTCTCGGTGCTCTCTGCTGACCTTCCTGCTTCCTTGTGTCCTCGCACGAGGGGAGAAAGTGTGCCTGCATCTGTGTGTCCCTTTTGTCCTCACAGCCTCGCTGAAGACTCCTGGATCAACGCATCACCACAAAGATGTTCTCACAGGCCTTGTGCACCTCCCTCCCTGGCCTCCACGGAAGCCACCGTGACACCTGCCCGGAAACTCTGCAGCAGGGACAAAATGAGAACGTGTCCATGAGCCCTGCACAGCCGGGGACAATACGATGGCCTCACAGGCCTCTGTTTCCACTGGAAGCAAGTGGACTTGTCTCCAAATCCTGTCTTCACACCATTAGGACTGTTGTGAAGAGTCCACGGCCTCCCGGCAGCAGGGTGTCTGAAGCTTGCAAACTTCTCTGGGGGTGCTTCCCAGAGAGATGAAAGGACCCAGCTTTGCTCCAGCTTCCTCCCCACCCCTCCCCCAGATTCAGAACTATTTCAGGGACATGGAGTTTGACCGGTGGCCCAGAAGAAGTGCATAAATATAAGGGACCTAAGACGTCAGTGTTGGAAATACGCCAAGTGCCCTTTCATGCCGTTGACGCATGGGCTTTCCTGCCTGCCCGTCATGGTAGCTCAGCTACACTGGATGAGCAAGGCGCACAGGGTGGCTGTTTCTAGGAAGAAGTGCTTGGCTCTATACAGACGGCTGTAATTATCAAGCTCCCGATCACAATATCGTGGTGCAGCACGAATATTCAAGTTCCATTCAGAGAGCACCCTGAAAATCATCACATTGCTAATTATAAATGTGACTGCCAAGACCCCAGCTTCCTTCTATTCTTCTTACATCCTGCAGACGGCCAAACTTAGGAACTAATCACCAGATTCCCCTGGAATAGCAGCTGGTGGCTTGATAAGGCAGGGTTTGGGCTTTGGGATTTGGCAGAATCTGTGAGAGACAGAGTCTCTATCACAGCATGGGTTCTGCCTCTCAATGGTCAGGACACCATGAAAGCACCTTCCTGTGCCTCAGCATGGAGCCCCACCCTGGAGCACTTCAGGTAGATAAACATGCCACCCTTCCTGACCCCTGGGCATCACTAGCTCTGCTGTGGTGTTATCCCAAAGGACGTGGCCTCCTTCGAATGTGTCTCCCCAGAGTTGGGAGGGTGGCAGAAAAGGTGTATCATTTTGCCAGGCAGGAGGCCAAATTATATATAGGTATGTAGACTTGGTCTAGAATAGTCTTTGTTAAAAGTCGAGCTTGGGATCACCTTTCAAGAAATAGAGCGATTGGCTCCATCCAACACACATGGCAACAGCTTAACCTCTCCCCTCTTCACTAGGTGTGGGGCATTGTCATTGTGCCTTCCAGCCCTGGGGCTCATAGGTGTTAATGGTTCTGTTTCTTCATTATTATTTTTAATATGGCTGTAAATCTGGCTGGCTGTATGTGTCCAGTAGAGAGTCAAAATGAGAAGAGAGGGACGCCTGGGTGGCTCAGTCGTTAAGCATCTGCCTTCGGCTCAGGTCATGGTCCCAGGGTCCTGGGATCGAGCCCCGCATCGGGCTCCCCGCTCCGCAGGAAGCCTGTTTCTCCCTCTCCCACTCCCCCTGCTTGTGTTCCCTCTCTCGCTGTGTCTCTCTCTGTCAAATAAATAAATAAAATCTTTGAAAAAAAATGAGAAAACATTATATTATTGGTCCAGGTGTCTGGGAGCAGTGGAAGGGATCAGGGGACTTGGAATCAAATATGTGCAATAGAGGCCATCAGTCCCTCCCCTGCTGTGTGACCTTGGGCAGGTCACTTCATCACTCTGGGCTCTGACTCTTTCTTCCTGCAAAATGAAGAATGTACTAGGAGCTTTTTCAGGCACTGATATTTAATATTCAATCATTTAGAAGCTATTGGTTGTCCACTTGAGCCAGGCAACCTGCTGGTTGTTGAAGACAAAACAGCATTAATCCACTGCCCGCAGTCTCTCCCTGCACATTGGGGTACAAGCCAGGCCACCCCATCCCGCAGTGTGGCAGTAAACATCCCGCAGTGTGGCAGATGAGGAGATTGCCACCAGCTCCCTGCTCTGGGGAGAATTTGCTGCCCAGTGGCAGACAGCCCCACATCCAAGGTCATGCCCTTCCCATGACTCAGCAAGGCCTGGAGATAAAGGTCCAAGGCAGGTCGACTCTGGGCCCTGTTTGCTGCAGAGCCCGCCGGCTGGGCTGAGGCTTTGTGGGGGCTGAATTTCACTGGACTTCTCCTTGTCCCCAGTCCTGCTCTGCCCTTCCTTTCACAGATCCCTATCCGAAATCTACATCTTGTCCTCCAAACTCCATTTTAGCGTGTGCATCCCAGAGACCCGACCTCAGTGCGGCAGCTGGAGAGGTTGTGTGGGGTCTTGGGGGCAGCTATGCAAGAAGCAAGTTGGACCCTATTCTTTCTTCACTGTGGCCATGGACGGGGAAGGGCTGCATCTGAGCATTTCTGGTCTTAGTTGGGGTGCAAAGAGTTTGTTGGGTGATGTAAGGAGCTGGAGTAAGAAGTGGAGGGACAAAGGAAAGCCACACGGTGGCCACTGGTGAGCTGCCTAACCCTGTGGGTAATGGCTTGGTCTCCCAGGGATCCACTAGGGAACATACAAAACATGCTACAGAATTCTCCTATTTCCTTCTTTCTACTCACCGGCTCCCAGCCTTGTTAGGTAAAGGCTGCCTCCCCCTTCCACCACCCTCCCTCCACTGCTGGGTTGCCTTGTTCTTTGGAGAAAGACCTGAGAATGGAGAAGTGGAAAGACACGGTGGGCGGTTGAAATGGCCCCACCAACAGCATCAAAAAGACCATCACCCACAGCAGCAGTTGAAAGGAGCGGGGACTGAGCAGGGCGCCGTGTGGTCTGGTGGTCACCACTGCCTGTTAGCGCCTGCCCCGTCTTGGGCTGCTGCCATTCCCGGCTGGGGGGCTAGCCTAATCTCCCCCCAGGGGACCCGCAGACCAAAAACTGAGGCCAGGCTGGGCTGTGGAGAGGCTGCTCGGACGCAGCATGGGGAGGACAGTCGTGCCTGGTCCTGCCTGGCCTGACAGCCTGGCGCACGGTCCTGGGTCCGTGGCTCCGTATTCAGGCTTGTGAGCCAAACCACGTGGCTTGGGTCCTCGCTTTGCCACTCAGGAGCTAATGTACCATTTCCCTGCCTGTGGGATGTGGATAATCAGAGTGTCCACCGTAGAGGGTGGTTGTGAGGCTCGCATGACATCATGCTGGAAGGCACTTTGCCACCGGCCCCCCACACGGAGACTGAGGTCGGTACTTGTTAACGGTCAGTGTGATGAGATCTTTCGCAGAGTGTCTTTTTTGCCGTGGAAGTCTGAACACCGTTCACTCAGCCGAGCACAGCTGTGGGTTGTGGCTCCATTGTCCTTGTAATAACCCCCAGCAAGGCCAGCAACGCGGACGTAAGAAGCAACCTGAGAAGTATTTCCTTCTCTTCTAGTGCGTGAAAGGGCGAAAGGAGCATTGTTGTCGGAAAGAATAGACTGTGCCCTCCACAACTTGAGCTTCTTGGGCAAGGTCCGTGGCTAACGTGGGGCCTCTCTGAGGTCACTTACATCTATAATTGTTCAGGATAACTGTTTTAATGCTTGCCCCCAAATCACCCTTTATGCTCCATGAAACAAACTGCTTTAAAGCCATCTTTCAGCAGCTTTGTTTTGTGTTTACAAAATTACTTATTCTACAATAAACCCGATGAGAGGCATGCTTCGTTATTTTTGAGTTGCGCCCTTGCAGAAGTATAATAATCGCGGATTCAGACCCTTCTGGATTGTGTCGAGGTTTCATTCAACCTTTAATTCCCTCCCTCCCTGCCACATCTTGTGTCACCCTCGTCACTGGCTCTCCCCCAGCCTGCAGCCCAGTCTGAACTCCTGGGCTCGGTTTGTGGGAGGAAACCCTCCCTGGGCTTGGCAGCTTTCATCAGCTCTCTGAGGGATATAAAATAGGGACCGCAGAAGCAAATAGTAGCACAAGGCAGTTACCACTGACTCTGACCTCAGGCTACAGTTCAAGGACAGATTGTGTCCTTGGAACTTCCCGTTCCCAAAGTATTGAGAAAAGCTTCATGGGAAGCTTTTTGACTAGCTTAGAAGGCAAGGATACCATTCTTCCCACATTCCATCAGCCAGAACTCGGTCACACACTCCCAATCCCACTGCAAGGCAGGCCAGGAAATGCCAGGACTCAATGCCTGAGTGCTAGGACAAGGGCACGGTACTGGTGAGCACCCAGCCAGGCTCTGACACCCTGGACATGACTTCAGGCCATCCCTCCCCTGAAGAGTTAGCTAATGCTCCACTCTACCATGATCTCAGGTAGTTCGCAAGCATGAACTTATGTTCAGAAGAGGTAAGTGAGGTGTTCAAGTTCACAGAATTAATTTAAAAGGTAGACCTTCCTCGCTTTTCAACACTCAATTGTACCAGTCAGGACACACAAGCAATGTGACAGTAACAACTTTCGAGTCTTAGTGGCTTGAGACAAAGGGTCCATTTCTCACTCCGGATCCTGTGGGGATCTGGAAAACGAGCCAGGGCACCACCCTTCTTACAGTGGTTCTCATTTCAGCCTGTTTTGATCTTTTACTTCCTTCTCATCATCAGCACAACATCCTTCACAATGATGGCTGCACAGGAAGAAAATGTGGGAAATTGCACACTGCGTCCTGCGTGCCTGCACTCGTGAGTGTCCCACACCACTTCTCCCATTCCGCGTGGCCACGGCTCATTCAAGGAGGCAGGAAGTGGGATCTTCCCAAATGTCCAGGAAGGGAGGAGCATAGAAAACCTCAGAGAGCACTAATAGCCTTGTCCGTCCCTATAGGTCCTGAGGAAAGAGACTCAGGAAAGCTCACTGGGCCCGAGTTCAAATGGTCACTCATGCTGCTCTTATTTCTATCATTATTTCTTCAGAGTGTAGAAACTTGTGTGTCTTGTGCCCTAAAATGCCTGGTGCTTTTGATCCACCCAGTATCTTCTTTCTATTCTAGACCCTCTTTATTCTGTTCTATTCTAGACCCTCTTTATTTCAACCTCTAGTGGCTCTGGTGGGATTGTCTGTCATGACTCCTTGCATTCACAAGGTAGGGTAGGTTTCTTCTTCAGTCAGGGGTAGGTTTCAGTTTCTCTAGGATTATGGCCTGAAAGGAAAGGGCTTGAGCTGACAAGAGCCACTTTCTCAATTCCTCTGTGGCAGGGAAGAATGAGGACCACAGGCAATGGGACACTAAACTAAGTTAGACAGACAGACTCACACACACACATACACAGACACACACACACAGTGGGTGTGGAGGGCGTGCTCTGATGACGTAGTTGGGACCCTGGATCCAACCACATCTGATACCACAGACCCAATAAAGCCCCAGCCCATAGTGGTTTCCCCTGGGCTGGTTTGAGGTAAAATTTCTTCACTTACAAACCAACAAACAAACAAATCCTCTTAATGTGCTCAGATATATAAAACTTTTCAAATAGTCTTCTGGAGAACTTAATCTCTGGCACCTGGTGGGAGGAGAAAGCAGGTGTACTGGTGTAACTATGAGAGAAGCTGAGCATTGATCCAGACGAAGAGAGACATGAAGGAAATGGACACATGTCTGGATATTTGGCTAAGAGCTGGGATAGGATTAGGAGCAGGAGGACCAGATGCCATGGTTCTCCAGAAAGCCTGAAGCCATTTAGGGAGAGGAGGCTGATGGGGTGCACCCTGAAGTCTCAAGTTTGAGCAGTGATAGACACCTCCAGAAACTTGGCATTGGAACAATGGTTTTCTGTGTCATCTCTGGCATGAGTCATAATATAGGATATTTCTAACAAAACCGAGTCTAAACAGCACATTATCCCTCCTTCAGATTTTATTATAATCTTTCTAGTTAAAGAAACAAAAGAGGTCCTTTCTGAAGATGGGTATTAGGATGCAGGCATACTCAACTTCCAGACCCTCTGGATGCTTGGGTGGAGAGGTAGTTGGGTCTTATCTGTATGTGAACAGAACTCCGAGGAGAACAACCAGGGAGAAAGGAAATGAGAAAATGAACGGATCTTTAGTATTTATTCTGCTTTAGGTGCCTGCTTTGTGCATATGTAATATGTTTTATCCTGTAAGATCCCGAAAGGAAGTTTACTTTTTAAATGAGGAAATGCAGTCTGAGAGAGGGTAAGTAACTTACTACTGTCCTAGAGCTAGCATGCTGCAAAGTGTGATAGGAGCAGGCTGTCTCTGATTCCAACACCCTTGCACTTTTCAGGGAACAATGATTCCCCCCGGCAAAGACCCCACCACCACTGCTCCGACCCCTGCCCTTGCTTGCAGAAGCCCAGAGTTCTGTGGCAGAAACTAAAACATGAAATAAAACCTTTCATTTGTGATAAAAAGTAAAGCTCCTTTAGATTTTGAATGAGAGAAAGAGTCCAAAAATCAGAAAGTCTTGTGTTCCCAGTGAGAGACTTCATACATTTCATAACTTTGTGTCTGGTGGGAGCAAGTCATGAGGTCAAGGGCCAGATGCCAGTGTTGTTGGAGTAGGAGTAAAGTATGAATCAGCCTGGGAACTGGTAGGTAAACACTCAGCTGTATACAAACCAGGGAACAGTGATAAGACTCTGGGCTTCCAGAAAAAAAACAGTTTCCATTTCACTTCTACCTCTGTGATAGAGAATGAGGAGGAGATAATAGCAGATAAAGCAAAAGGGTAATATAATAGCAACAAAACCCATAGGCACAGAACAATATTTTGAAAAGCTAACATGGGAGAAGGTGTTTCCTCTCTTGAAATGCTCTGGAATCATCGGGGTGGAAAGGGATGGTGGGCACTGAACATCTACTGGCTTTATAAAGGAAAATTAATGTGGGAGGTAAGTTTCAAGGACAGCAAGTTGAGTGGGAAGTCAGGTACAATGGGATACAATTCAACAGTGAAAATAATGAACTGGAGCTACAAGTAGCCACATGGATAAATCTCAAAAACATAATGTTGTGTATAAAGGTTACACATTGCATTATATTGTTTACATAAACCCCCCAAAAATAAGCAAACCAGTTAGTTCTATATACTGTTTAAAGTTATGTGCATAAGTATAGTCAAGCCTGGGATCAATAAATACCAAATCCAGGATTGCAGCTAACTCTGGGTGGCAGGAGGAGACAGGATATTTGGGATGAAGAACCAGACATGGAATTCCCACTGTGTTTGTGATATTCATTGGTTAAGCTGAACAGGGACAAATTGATATTTGCTGAATTGGTCTCTGCGTGTTTTTGATGTGTGGAATATTCCCTAACAAATAAGACAAAGGTGGATGACAAGGATTAATTTAGCATAGGAAAGTATAGGGCAAGGGGTCCGTGGGCTGGGGAAGGATTCTAAGATTCCCTTAGAGTGATCTGTCCAAAGTGTGGGGTCCCGCTGTATTATATATTTGGCTAATAGTTACAGTGTAAATATCACATTTGGAACTTGTTTTTGCTGATGAATCAAACACTTCACATGTCTTAACCTCTCACTTGATGCAAATATAATGCCAGTCACACAGTAGAAAAATCTCTTGTGGCTGATTCATTATGGGAAACTGATCTGTTTTCTTTTCTAGTCTTTTTATCTTGGCCAAATTATAATTATTTTAAATACAAAAGAGGAGGAAGAACAATGCCATGTGCAATCCTTTGGGGGAGATAGCTAATTCAACAATAGAAGACAGCATTCAGGATGAAGAGAGTATTGCATTCAGTTGTAGCCAGGTTCCATCCTTGCAAACTGACAAAAGTAGAAACTTGTGTTATTATAACATAAGAAAATAAAACTCCTTTTATTTATATCTATGAGTTCATGTATGTCTATATCATATCTATGATATAATTTATATCTATTGATTAAAATATCTTAATAGTCTTTATGATACAAAGAGCTTTTATAAATCCAAAAGAAGACAAATACCCCCCCAAAAAGGACAAGGAATATAAGAAGAGAATTTACAAAAAGAAAGAGATGACCAAACACATCTTAAAATGTTAAATTTCATTAGAGATATGCAACATAAAAACATTGAGGCTTCATTTCTATTTTCACCCATCAAATTGTAGAAGGCTATAAAAATTGAAAAGACCACTTTTTTATCACGAGGTTCAGTGGCAAGCTGTAGTATATTGTTTTCCTTGGGACAAACACAGTTTCCATAAGAGAGGGAAATACGTCTGAATTGTCTTTGCAGTATGACTTGAAGTGTACTGAAAAATCCTATAAAATTTCTTCACATTAGCCCAACATAGACAATTAAATTTCTTCTCCTGCTCAATCTTTAGATAAGATGCTCAAGGGTTTTATTAAAATACAGCTTATTATGTGGGTGTGGCAAGCCCCTAGCTATTACCAACTATTTGACCCATGCTAAAATTAATTTATCAGATTAGCTGCTAATGAGCCACCAACAAACTTTTTCCTTTAAATGTTTATAGTTTTGAGCAGAAAATATAACTGCAATACCAGACCACCCGATATATATACAACAAACAATGGCAAACATGTTTGTATATATATATTTATATATACACACACACACATTTATATAGTACAACATTGTAGAAATTATTAATTTTAGGTCCCTCCCAATAGTAAATACTCCTTTAATCTTAGGAATGAAATGAAACTTATGATAAAGTTAATTTGGCACATTCAGTGAGATAGATGGTTATTTTTTACCATGTAGTAGTTAGTTACAAGTGGTGGGAAGTCCATAAAAAAAAACAACAACAAAAAACAATGAAACAAAAATTTAATCTTCTTCTTTTCCTACCTTATTAGTTTCAAATATTTATAATCAGTATCAAATTAACATTTTTAAAGCAATTAATAAAGAATATTTGACCTTCATGCATATACGTAATGTCATTGATTCTTATTAAGAAACAAAGGTTTTCAATGAGACCTCCTAACTCTACCAGTTCCCCAGCTTTTGACAAAGGCCTGGAAGCAGGTATTCAACATTACCAGGTGTCTTAGTATGGAGGAGCTTGACGCAAAAGTAATCTTGGCTTACAACATTATGGATTGCAGACTCAGGGATGGGAAGAAAGATCTAATTAAGGGTTGGTGGCAGAGAGGAAGAGCAGGACCACAGGGAGAAAAGAGGCTAAATCCTACAAAATAATGTCTTTTGAAAGATATGAAAGATGGAAGGGGCAAATCAAGAAAGGGAAGAAGATGGATCCCCAGAAATATCTTCCCATTAATACTGACTCGGCCCTGGAAGCCATCCTAGAAAAGCTACAACATGCTTATATGGAAGTCTGAGCTTAGATGTCACTTGGTACCAGGGCAAGCCAAAGCCTGGTCCTGTTGCCTCTTCAGTGCTCCTATTCCTATCATCTCCTCATGGGCCAGCTTTCCTTTAGTCTCAGGCAAAGCCAGATGTTGAGGATTAAATATTTAAATAAATGGAAGAATATACACTCTATGAGAATGATGCAGAATTAAACTCCAATTCACTCATTGTAACATGTCTTGTTGGAGGGGAGGACAGGATCTAGATTAGTGGGGTAGGTGCTCAAGGGGACAGAGTAAGTTCCCGGAGAATCACCCACATTCCTCTTCAAACACAAAGCTATAATAAATAAAATAATTTTAAGTGCACATTTGCTTCCTTTTGTAAAGACTCAATAAAAACAAACAAAGAAAGTACTCAAGGAACAGAATAATCATCTCCTGAACCAGAAATAAAGTGGGAACACAGAACAATTAGCAGGGACCAAGTCTCAGTCCTGTTGGAAACCAGGGGCAGAGACAGGCAGAGGTAACCAGGAGTTCTCTTCCAAAGAGAGAAAGGGGTTCCCCATGCACAAACAGGCAAGAATGCTCTGGGGCTCCCTGCAGAAATGAGTTATTGCTACTAACTAGAACTGTGGTGGAAACTAGCTTCTTGCTTGGGTGGAAGAAAATAAACATAAACAGCTCTGCAGTATGAAACTGGTGGCAAAGGGATTAGGTTTGCATGTATGGGCTCAAGCTCTCAGCCTAAGTCTTGATTCTAATGAAGGACTGGGCAGTGCTGGGAAGTGGCAACCTCAAGGTTGGCCATGAGGAGATGGGATGGAAGAGAAGAACTCACACTCAACGTTTCCAAACAGATGAGGAAAATGAAAGTCATAAAAGATAGCCAAAAAACTCAACAACTAGAGAATTCATTCCTGAAGAAATGAAAATAATAGAGAAATCTGAAAGAATTTTAAAATTAGTATGGTAGTATCTTCAAAGAGGATATAAAAAGGAGAAAACTTTATTTAAAAAAATAAAAAAGCTGGTAGATATTAATCCTTAGTAAGTGAATATGAAAAAGCACCAATTAGGAGCCAGGAAGTGAAACACACAGTAATCGAAATGAAAAAGAAAAACCTGGGGTGCCTGGCTGGTTCAGCTGGGTGAGTGGCTGACTCTTGCTTTTGGCTCAGGTCATGATATCAGGGTTGTGAGATGGAGCCCCAGGTTGGGCTCTATGCTCAGTAGGGAGTCTGTTTGAGATTCTTTCCCTCTCCCCCTGCCTCTCTCCCTGCTCATGCGCACTCTCTCTCTCTTTCTCTCTCTCTCAAAATAAGAAAAGAAAAGAAAAGAAAAACTCAACAGGCTATCAAATCTTTATGACATAGCCGAAGAGAAGACGTAATACAATGAATTAAATATTGATGAATCCACCCAGAAAACAACACAAAGACATTAAGAGATGAAAGGAAAATGAAAAACACTGAGACTTGTGAGAAAAGAGGCCCCCCCCCCCATGCACTGATCAGTAATTCCAGAAGTAGGGGAGAAAAGAGTGGTGAGGGGCAATACTCAGAGCTAATGCCTGACAATTCTCTGAATAAAGAAGTATACAAGTCTTCTGGATAAAAAGAACACAGAGTACTACATAAGGAAACAGATAATCAAAATATAACTGCAGATCATCAAGAAAAGGGGAAATTATTAAAAGATACCAGAGAGGGGGAGAAAACCAAAACGCAGAAAGGGATAACAGCTAGATTGAGAGTATACTTTTTCCATCAGAAATAGTAGGAACCAAAAGACGATGGAGTAACATTATCCATAGGCTGAAGGAAGACACGGTCAACCCAGAATTCCACACACAACTAAATTATCACTTAAGAACAAGGGCAAAATAATTTCTAAGCTACAGACAAAGGATGTGCATCTTCAAAAAGGTAAATAAATCTAGAAGGAAGCTGTGAGAGGCACACAACATTGGTCACTAATAGCACAACAAAGACTAAACTCTCATGTTGACAATGCCAATATCCCAAGAAAACGCTCAACGTGTGACATGGCCCACAGGGATGATATTAGACATCAGAGATGCGGTAATCGAAAGTAAAACCAACTCATAGTTAAGCAAACTTCAGTACTGTGTAAGGAAGGAAGGGGGACAGGAAGGGGTGAAGACAAGGAAAACGGGACAGGGAGGGAGGAGTTCATCCTGCTAGATTTCTCAGAAAGCAGAGAAATGGGGTGGGGCTCCTGAAGAGATGTGATTGGAAATGTGGGCAGAAGGGAGTTGAGTTCTGTCACCTTTACCTCCTTCCCTGGGGTATGTGGGGTGTGGGGGCCAGGGGACCCACGGAGATTTTCTAAACATGTGGGAATCCATGCTGTCTGCAGCCTGAGAGATTTAGTCTAAGAAATATTGCCGTGCTGTGAAATTAATTGCTTTCAGGAAAGAAAGCCTCTGGTGATTTTACCATGTTTGACAAGGAGAGAAGGCGAGCAAGAGGAGGGCTCCATAGGAAGGGCAGCCTGGGGCATAGGTGGGACCCACACCTGCAGGGGACCCAGGCTGGGAGCGGAGCAGAGATTTCCCAGAGCAAGAGGAAGGCGCTGAAGTCAGAGGTTCCTGTTCGGAATCAAGCCAGCCTGCATTCGAGGGCACCCTTCAGGCTAGGTGAGAAGTGCAAATGCAGCTCTCTGCCCCAACCCCACCCCTGTTAAGAGCTCAAGAAACCAAGGGAGGCAGCTGCTGTGCTTTGAATGGGGCTTTGGGGCGATACATGCTAAAGAGGATTTTTAACAACTTTGCTCAAATGTTATGAATGAAATCCCTTCTTGGTCCTCTGTGAAAATTAATTAAGGTGTTAAAATTGCTTTTAACTGCTTCTTTGGCTGTGTGACCAGAGTTTCTTTGGATGCAATGCCGCCAGGCATGTGGTACTCTGTTATGCAGCCCTAGCAAATGAAGGCAGGTACTTTAGAAGATTCTGTGAGACAACACATGAGTCAAATGCTTAGAAGGGTGCCTACGATAGTAGACATGTGATAAATGTCAGCTCTCATTATTAAATAGGCAAATATGTCACTAATTCTAAGTAACTTTGTAAAGAATTAAGATTTAGATCACAACCTGTTCATATTGTGAGTACAATTATATTAGAATTACCTTGAAAATTGTCTTCTTTATGTTAAACATTCATCTGTTCATTCATTCGTAAAACACACATTATCACTGCTCACTTTGAGCCAGGAACTACGTTTGGTGCTAGGAGTACGAGATGGGTAGGACACAGTTAGTTAAGCCTTCTTTGAAGAGCCTGTGCTATGTAGAAAGGGTCCAACATGGCGCTTGGCACCATTAGAATGACACAGTGGTGGCTGCAGCCCAGTAGGTTTGCGCATAGCAATAAAGGAGGACAATTGTGTGTCTGCAAGACAGGCAAAAGAGGGGCTCTCTGGACCTGTGGAAAAGTAGCCCACCTGTTATAACGATGTGGGCTGTCTAGGGAAACTGCAGTCACCGGGTGCCAACCCACAACATCCAGAGAAAGATGGCTCTGTCTGAGTAAAACTTACATGCCGGGATGAAGGTTAAAACTTTGCACACAAGGGCCAGCTCCGCTGGTGCAGTCCTAGACAGGGCACCGGCATCTGGCAGGTGTGTAGTCTAGTGGGGGGGTGGGGAGGAAAGATGCTGATGCCAACCCCTCTACCCTGCCACACTCTCTGGCAGAGAAAGACTGGAATAGTCCCTTAGGTGGTCCTTAGGGAGGCTGCTTATGTAGCCGGGTCAGATTTCTTTAAAATTATAATGTCATTAGTGAGTTTCACAATGTCTTTATTTTCTCAAACCACCTGATTCATGTATAACTCATATACAATAAAGTGCACATATTTAAAAGTGTAATATTTGATGTTTTGACATATGTATCCATCAGTGAAACAGGTGCCATGATAGATAGTGAACATATCCCTCACCCCCAAAGTCTCCCTGGGCCTCAGCCTGCCTCCCCCATCACCACCTGCATGAAACCACTGACCTGCTTTCTGTCACTATAAATTAGTTGACATTTCCTATAATTTTATATAAATAGAATTAAACAGTATGTGCTTTTTCATCTGTTTCTTTTGATTCAGCATAATTATTTTGAGATTCGCCCATGTTGTTAGTGTATATCACTAGTTCCTTTCTTTTTTGTTGCTGAGTAGTAGGAATATGAAGCAGTTTTCACCTGTTGGTGGACACATGGGGTCGTTCCCTGGATTGGGCTTTTGCGAATAAAGCTATGATGAACATTTGTGTACTGCTCTTTGGATGGATGTATGCTCTCTTTTCTCTTGGGTAAATAACTAGGCATGGAATCGGTAGATCTTTATGCCAGGTGTGTGGATACATTTTTAAGAAACTGAAACTGTTTTCCAAAGTGCAGAGTGCTTGTATCATTTTACATTCTTACCAGCAGTGAATGAGATTTCTAGTTTCTCCATAGCCTCCTCGGTATGTCCAATCTCTTCTCATTTTTGTCATTCAATAGTCATACAGTGGCATATCCTTGTAGGCCTCATTTGCATTGCTCTAATGACTAATGATAAAATGTTCCCTCAGATATTTTGCTGATTTTGTTATGGGTTGTTGGTTTTCTTCTTAGTGCTTGGAGGGTTTCTTATATATTCTGGATTCAAGTCTTTTATCAGACATATGCTTTGCAAATAGTTCCTCTCTGTCTGTGGCTTTTCATTCTCTAAATCATGTCATTTGAAGAGCAGACTTCAACTGTAATGAAGTCTAATTAGTCAATTTGTTCTTTTATGGCTCATGCTTTAGGTGTCATATCTGGGAAATATTTGCCTTACTCAAGTTTATAGTTTTACCCCCTCTCTTCTAGAATTTCTATAGCTTTAGGTTTTACATTTAGATATGTGATCTATTTTGAATTAATGTCAATTAGGTCCAGTTGGTTCATGATTGTATTCAAGTCTTTTATTTTCTTACTGATTTTTTTTATTTAATTGTTCTATCAATTACTGAAAGAGGGACACTGAAATCTTTGAGTATAATTGTGGATTTGTTTATCCTTCCCTGTACATCTATCAGTTGTGCTTTGTGTACTTTGAAGCTCTATTATTAGGTGCATATTGAAGATTATAGGTCTCATTGATGAACTGATCCCTTTATCATTATGAAATGAACTTCTTTATGCCTGGTAATATTCTCTGTTCTGAAATCTACTTAGTCTGAAATTAATATAGGTATTATGACTTTCTTTTGATTAATGTTAGCATGGAATATATTTTTTCTTTCATTTAATTTTAATCTATGTCTTTGTATTTAATTTGTGTTCTTTGTAGGCAGAAAATATAGATGTGCCTTGGTTTTTAATCCAATCTGGCATTTCTGGCCTTTTAACTGAGGCATTTAGACCATTAATGTTTACTGTGAATATGGATGGTCTATATCCATCATCTTGCTGTTTATTTTCTATTTGTCTCTCCTTTCTTCTATTTGTCTTTTCTTTTTTTCCCCTTTTCTTCTTCTTATGCCTTCTTTTGGGTTAAACTATATAAAAATAAAACTATTTTTAGTATTCTATTTTATCTTCTTTGTTGACTTATTAGCCCTAACTCCTTGTTTTGTTACTTTAGGGGTTATAGTATATATCATTAACATATCCTAGTTGACCTTGAGGTGACATTACACTACTTCACATTTTGTCTTAGCCCATTTGGGTTTCTACAACAGAATTCCATATAGACTGGGGAGATGGGGGAGGCTGAAGCAACAAACATTTGTTTCTCACAATTCCGGAGCCTGGGAAGTCCACGATCAAGATGCCAGCATAGTCAGTGTCTAGTGAAGACACTCTTCCTGATTTGCAAATGGCCTTCCTCTTGCTGTGTTCCCACATGGTGGAAAGGAAGGCGAGAGAGAACAAGCTTGCCTGTCTGTTCTTATACAGCCACAAATCTCATTAAAGAGGACAAACCCACAGGACCTAATTATTTCCCAAAGGCCCTATTTCCTAATATCATCACACCGGGGCTTAGGGTTTCGACATATGAATTTCAGGGAGACACAAATGTTCAGTGCATAATACATGTATTTTAAGAGCCATAAAGAGTGTATTCCATTTATCCCTACCTGCCTTTGTACTATTGTTGTCATATATTTTACTTTTACATGCTACAAAACCCACAATACATTGTTATTATGTTTGCTTAAACAATTATCTTTTAAACATATTTAAATAATAAGAAAAAATGACCACATATTTCATCATTAGTTACCATTTCTGGTGTTCCTCATTCCTTTGAGTAGATCCAGATTTCCATCTGGCATTATTTTTCTTCTGTCTGAAGGACTTCCTTAATTCTTATAGTCTGGGTCTCCTAGGGTGATGAATATTTTCAGCTTTTGTGTATCTAAAAATTTCTTTATTTTGCCTTCATTTTTGAAAGATATTTTTACCACATATAGAATTTAAGTTGACTTTTTTCTTTAAGACGTTTCTCCACTGTCTCCTCTCTTACACTGCCACTGACAAGAAATCTGCTGTCATCCTTAAATATGCACCTCTGTACACACCCCCTTTCTCTCCTGCTGACTTTCAAATTTTCCTTGTCACTGGTTTTGAGCAATTCTAGTTTGATTTGCCTTGGTGTAGTTTTATTCATGTTTACTGTGTTTGGAGTTCATTGAACTTCTTAGGACTCTAAATTTATCATGTTTATCAAGTTTGGGAAATTGTCAGCCATTATTTCTTTAAGTACTTTTCCCCCTGCTCCCCTTTGGTGACTCTAATGCTGTGTATATTAAGGTGCCTGAAGTTGTCTCACAGCTCACTAATGTTCTTTTCAATTTTTAAAAAAATACTTGTTTCTGTGTTTGTGTGGATAGGTTCTATTGCTATGTCTTCAAGGTCATTAATTTTTTCTCCTATAATAGCTAAACAGCCATTAATTCAATTCAATGTGCTTTCATCACAGACAGTTTAGTTTTCATCTCCAGAAGTTGGACTTGGTCATTTTTTTAAGTAAACTCTACCCCCAACGTGGGGCTGGAATTCACCACAAGAGGTCAAGAGTCACATGCTTCACTGACTGAGCCAGCGAGGTACCCTTGGTTCGGTCTTTTTTTTTTTTTTTTTTAATCTTGTAGGTATCTACTTAACTTTTCAACATATGAAATACATTTATAGTCACTGATTGCCCTTGTCTGCTAATTCTCGCATTTGTGTCACTTCTCAGTCAGTTTTGATTGAGCAATTACTCTCTTCATTATGAATCATCTTTTCCTGCTCTTTTGCACTGCAATTTCTTTATTGGATGACAGAAATTGTCAATTTTGCCCTTTTGGGTACTAGATAGTTTTGCATTCCTATAAGTATTTTCATGAGCTTTGACCTGGGATGTAATTAAGTTACTTGGCAACAGTTTTTTACTTTCAGTCTTGCATTTAAGATTTGTTATGTGGGACGAGAGCAAGGTCAACTATCATCCACTACTGAGGCTTCACCCCAGTGTTCTGTGAATTATGAGGTTTTCCAGTCTAACTGGTGGGAATAGACACTATTCCTAGCTCTGTGTGAGTGTCAAATTCTATTCCTTCTTATCCTTTAAGATGAGAAAAGATGGCTCTTTCCCCATCCTTGTTTTCCTCACCTACACCCTGATGAATACTCAACTGAATATTCAAGGAGAACCTTCTATAGATCTCTGGAGTTTTCTCTCCATGCAGCTGTCTACTCTCTGTCTGTCCTACAAACTCTAGGCATCTTCTTCTTCTAAATTCTCAATTTATCTCCTCAACTTGGTAAATCTGCTCCTCCTGGCTCCCTCCTTTCTGTGCTTGCCTTGGAAACTCTCTCAAGGAGGTAAACTCAGATGGTTGCAGGGCTCACATCATTTGCTTCCCATCTCTCAGCGATCACATCCTTCATGACTGATGTCCAGTGTCTTCAAAGCCAGTGCAGCATATATTTCAGTCACAAACAAGTGTGATGTCTAGTTCCAGAAGTTATACTTCATCATTTCCATAATACCCTGCTGGTGAGAAAGTTGCCCTCTCCAACGTGTGCGTGCTGGGAAGCGGGGGAGAGGAGAGACCACAGGGCATGAATGGTCCTGAAGTCAAGGATCATTACAGACTGGTCACCACCCACAAGAAGTGAGTGAATACACTAACTTGTGGAGTAGGAAAATTAGATTGGATGGACAGGCTAGAGCCAAATGATAGCACTTCAGAAAAAGTTTGGACGGAAATAATTCCTCCCTACTTTGTATTCTATAAACACCTCTATCTCAACTGAGCTTTCATCACACTGTTTCACTATTTAAGTGCTAGTCTCTCCTACTAATCTGAAAATTTCTTTAAAGCAGACACTATGTCTTATTCATCTTGGGTCCCCCAAGCTCTTTGTATCATGCCTGGGTTGTAGCAGGAGCTCAAGCATGGCCACTTGAGTGGAATCAAACTGATTGGGCTGTAACAATACATTTGCCCATGTCTAGGGTGCCTATGTGGCTCAGCCGGTTAAGTGTCTGCGCTCAGCTCAGGTCATGGTGTCAAGCCCCACATCGGGCTACCCACTCAGCGGGGTGTCTGCCTCTCCCTCTCCCTCTGCCCCTCCCCCTGCTTCTGTTCCCTTTCTGTCAAATAAATAAATAAATAAAATCTTTAAAAAAATAAATTTACCAATATCTATTACATGGCTCTAAATGTTAGGTATGCTAAGCTGGAAAGTGTGGCATATTGAAAATGATGCTTTAGGAACCTGATTAGAACAGAGGGGTTATAAACAGAGGTCAAGAAGTTCTATTCCAAGGTTAATGTGGCAATTCAGGCATAAGATGGTAAGACTTGAAATAGAAGGAAGTGAGAAGTAGCAATAAAGTAGAAGACTTGAGTCCCAGGGCCATATGAAGAAAATAACCGACGGGACTTATTGACAATTGGGTTTTTTTTTTCTTTAAATTTTTTATTCTTATGTTAATCACCATGTATTACATCATTCATTTTTGATGTAGTGTTCCATGATTCATTGTTCGTGCATAACACCCAGTGCTCCACGCAGAATGTGCCCTCTTTAATACCCATCACCAGGCTAACCCATCACCCCACCCCCTCCCCTCTAGAACTCTCAGTTTGTTTTTCAGAGTCCATCGTCTCTCATGGTTCATCTTCCCCTCCGATTACTCCCCTGAATTCTTCCCCTCCTGCTATCTTCTTCTTTTTTTTTTTCTTAACATATATTGCATTATTTGTTTCAGAGGTACAGATCTGTGATTCAACAGTCTTGCACAATTCACAGCGCTCACCATAGCACATACCCTCCCCAATGTCTATGACCCAGCCACCCCGTCCCTCCCACCGCCCCCACCACACGAGCAACCCTCCATTTGTTTCCTGAGATTAAGAATTCCTCATATCAGTGAGGTCATATGATACATGGCTTTCTCTGATTGACTTATTTCACTTAACATAACACCCTCCAGTTCCATCCACGTCATTGCAAATGGCAAGATCTCATTCCTTTTGATGCCTGCATAATATTCCATTGTGTATATATACCACAGCTTCTTTATCCATTCATCTGCCGATGGACATCTTGGCTCTTTCCACAGTTTGGCTATTGTGGACATTGCTGCTATAAACATCGGGGTGCATGTACCCTTTCGGATCCCTACATTTGTATCTTTGGGGTAAATACCCAGTAGTGCAATTGCTGGATCGGATGGTAGCTCTATTTTCAACTGTTTCAGGAACCTCCATACTGTTTTCCAGAGTGGTTGCACCAGGTTGCATTCCCACCAACAGTGTAGGAGGGTTCCCCTTTCTCTGCATCCCCGCCAACATCTGTCGTTTCCTGACTTGTTAATTTTAGCCATTCTGACGGGTGTGAAGTGGTATCTCATTGAGGTTTTGATTTGGATTTCCCTGATGCCGAGCAATGTTGAGCACTTTTTCATGTGTCTGTTGGCCATTTGGATGTCTTCTTTGGAAAAATGTCTGTTCATGTCTTCTGCCCATTTCTTGATTGGATTATTTGTTCTTTGGGTGTTGAGTTTGATAAGTTCTTTAGAGATTTTGGATACTAGCCCTTTATCTGATAAGTCATTTGCAAATATTTTCTCCCATTCTGTCGGTTGTCTTTTGGTTTTGTGGACTGTTTCTTCTGCTGTGCAAAAGCTTTTTATCTTGATGAAATCCCAAGAGTTCATTTTTGCTCTTGCTTCCCTTGCCTTTGGCGATGTTTCTAGGAAAAAGTTGCTGCGGCTGAGGTCGAAGAGGTTGCTACCTGTGTTCTCCTTTAGGATTTTGATGGACTCCTGTCTCCCGTTTAGGTCTTTCAACCATTTGGAGTCTATTTTTGTGTGTGGTGTAAGGAAATGGTCCAGTTTCATTCTTCTGCATGTGGCTGACCAATTTTCCCAACACCATTTGTTGAAGAGACTGTCTTTTTTCCATTGGACATTCTTTCATGCTTTGTCAAAGATTAGTTGACCATAGAGTTGAGGGTCCATTTCTGGGTGGGTCTTGTTTTTTAATCCAATCTGATAGCCTGTGTCTTTTGATTGGAGCATTTAGCCCATTTGCATTCAGGGTAACTATTGAAAGATATGAATTTAGTGCCATTGTATTGCCTGTAAGGTGACTGTTACTGTATATTGTCTGTGTTCCTTTCTGATCTATGCTGCTTTTAGGCTGTCTCTTTGCTTAGAGGACCCCTTTCAATATTTCTTGGAGGGCTGGTTTTGTGTTTGCAAATTCCTTTAGTTTTTGTTTGTCCTGGAAGCTTTTTATTTCTCCTTCTATTTTCAATGACAGCCTAGCTGGATATAGTGTTCTTGGCTGTATATTTTTCTCGTTTAGTGCTCTGAAGATATCATGCCATTCTGTTCTGGCCTGCCAGGTCTCTGTGGATAGGTCTGTTGCCAATCTAATGTTTCTACCATTGTAGGTTACATATCTCTTCTCCTGAGCTGCTTTCAAGATTTTCTCTTTGTCTCTGAGACTTGTAAGTTTGACTATTAGATGTTGGGGTGTTGACCTATTTTTATTGATTTTGAGAGGGGTTCTCTGTGCCTTCTGGATTTTGATGCCTGTTTCCTTCCCCACATTAGGGAAGTTCTCTGCTATAATTTGCTCCAATATACCTTCTGCCCCTCTCTTTCTTCTTCTTCTGGGATCCCAATTATTCTAATGTTGTTTCATCTTATCGTATCGCTTATCTCTCGAATTCTGCCCTCGTGATCCTGTAGTTGTTTATCTCTCTTTTTCTCAGTTTGCTTATTTTCCATCATTTGGTCTTCTATATCGCTGATTCTCTCTTCTGCCTCATTTATCCTAGCAGTTAGTGCCCCCATTTTTGATTGCACCTCATTAATAGCCTTTTTGATTTTGACTTGGTTAGATTTTAGTTCTTTTATTTCTCCAGGAAGGGTTTCTCTAATATCCTCCATGCTTTTTTCAAGCCCAGCTAGTATTTTTAAAATCATGATTCTGAACTCTAGGTCCGACATCACACTAATGTCCATATTGAGTAGGTCCCTGGCTGACAGTACTACCTCTTGTTCTTTTTGTTGAGGTGATTTTTTTCGTCCTCTCATTTTGTCCAGAGGAGAATAGATGAATGAGAGAACAAAATGCTAACAGGGTAACAACGTCCCCAGAAAATATACTCTAAACAAATCAGAAAAGACCTGAAACCAGGGGAGAAGAAAGGGAAAGAAAGAAAAAAGAAAGAAAGAAAAAGATAAAAACAAACAAAAACAGAACAAGACAAAGAAAAAGCAGAATATGAACAAATATTATCAGGCTAATGCATCGATCAGTGCCACACACTAGATTTTGGGTGTATTTTGGTCTGTTTGAAGAAAGTGCCTCCTAAAATTTTAAAGAAAGAAAGACATATATGTACAAAATATGGGTTGATACGATGAAGGGATGGAATATGACTGTAAAGATGAAAATTATAAAAGATTTTTATAAAAGGAATTGGTAAGAAGTTGTTTGAAAAAGGAATGAAGAAGATTTAAAAAAAAAGAAAAAAAAAGGGAGAGAATGTGATCAGGCAGGAGACTAGAACAAAGCCATACACTAGTGATTTAGGGTACATTTTGATCTGTTAGAAGAAACTGTATCTCAAAATTTTAAGGAGAGAACAACTTATATATATGCCAAAAATAAGGGTAACTACTATGAAGGGAAAGAATATGACTCTAAAAATGAAAAATAAAAATGTTTTTTTAAAGGGATTGATAAGATGTTGGTTGAAAAAGGGAAAAAGAAAAATTAAAAAAAAATTTTAAAAAATTAACTTTGAAAGTCTAAAGAATCCTGCTAAAAAAAGCCATGAATTCTATGTGCAGTATTCCCCTAGCACTGGAGTTCTCCCATTCTCATTGATCAGTAAACTTGGTCTTGGCTGGCTGTTCGTGTTGATCTTCTGGGGGAGGGGCCTATGGCCGTGGTTCGAAAATATCTTTGCTGGAGGTGGAATTGCCCTGCCCTTGCTGGTCCGGGCTAAGCAATCTGCTCAGGTTTGCTCTCGGGAGCTTTTGTTCCCTGCAAGCTTTCCCTACAGGTTTGGAGGATGAGAGTTAAAATGGAGGCCTCCCAATCTCCGCCCCAGAGGAGCTGAGAACTCAGGGCCCTGCTCCTCAGTGCGCCCCCAGAGAAAAGCAGTCAATCACTCCCATCTCCCCCGTCTCCGGCCGCACTCCATGCTCACCTGGCCTGTGACTGCGTGTTTCCATCTCTGGCACCCAACTCGGTGTGGAGTCTCCAAACCCAGCAGATCCTTGCAGTGTGCTCTCCCGCCACTCCTCCCAGAGGAGGAAGGGGAGCCTGCCCGGATCAGCCGCTTGTTGGGTCCCTGCTGGAGGAGCAGTGGCCCAACTGTCACCGATCACAGTTTATGGCAACCCCGAGTTGAGAGCCCGCTCCTCAGCTCTGTCTCTGCAGCCGGCTTCCTGGCTTGGATACCTGGGAGCTCTGCCGCACCTCAGGCACCGCCGGTCTTTCTGTGACCCTGAGGGTCCTGAGACCACACTGTCCTGCAAGGGTTCCACCCCCAGCTTAGCCACTGGAGCGATGTCCATCAGTGGAGCCGACTTCTAAAAGTTCCGATTTTGTGCTCCGCGGCTCTATCACTTGCCAGAAGCAGCTAATGGCGGCTCCCTCCCCCTCCGTCTATCCTCCCGAATACCACCTCAGATTCACTTCTCCGCACGTCCTACCTTCCAGAAAGTGGTCGCTTTTCTGTTCAGACTTGTTGGTATTCTTTTCTTCAATCTCCTGTTGAGTTCGTAGGTGTTCAGAATGGTTTGATCCCTATTCAGCTGAATTCCTGAGACCAGACGGAATCCAGGTCTCCTACTCCTCCGCCATCTTGCTCCACTCAACAGTTGGGTTTGAAGGGAAGAAAGAGCTAAGATGAGTCTAGGGTTTCAAGCAAGGACACGCAAAAATTGTGATGTCACCAACAAATTAAGAAAGCACTCAGACTGGATGCATCACTTCTCTTCCAAAATTATTCTTCTTCCTTTATTCCCTAAAAGACCTAAGCTAGAAGTTTTAGAATTGTTCTTGACTTTTCCCTCTTCCTTACCTATGAATCAAGACACAGCTTGGCTTCCCCAGGAAACAGACTTAGATGGAGGTTAGTGTGTAGGATGCTTATTAGGGTGTTCTCGTGGGACCGGCCTTGTGGAAGGGAGGTGAAACAGGAGTAGACAGAAGGAGAACCTTGAATCATTCCACAGGAAGCAGTGGAGCTAGATCAGCCCTTCAGAGTGGCCCCAAATTGGACCAAGTGGGCCATGCCTTTATGCCCTCACTTCACGCAGTCATTGGACTACACCAGGATGGGAAGCAGCCTCAGATGAGAAACTCCATGCAAGCCCCGCCATCCCCGAAGGATTAGCAGTTGAAGACCACCTGCTCATAGCATTCCCAGTAACTGGAGCAAAAGGGCCTTCATTTGGGTGGCACATCACAGTGTCCATCCATGTCACTACCGCTCCCAAGTCTCCATCCTCAGCCTCACGAGTTAGTTATTTGAAGTTCTCATTACTTTTTTTTTTAAAGATTTTATTTATTTATTTGACAGAGAGAGAGAGAGCACAGGTAGGTGGAGCAGCAGGTGGGGTGGTTGGGGGGGAAAGCAGACTCATCCCTGAGCAAAGCCTGATATAGGGCTTGATCCCGGGACCCTGGAATCATGACCTGAGCTGAAGGCAGATGCTTAACTGACTGAGCCACCCAGGTGCCCCTGAAGTTCTCATTACTTTTTTTCCTGAATTGCTACAGCCGGGTCCTAGTTTCTCTTTTTCTTTACTATCTTCAACTCTCTCCAATCCATTTCCACACTGCTGCTATGATGATCTTTCTAAACACAGACAGAAATCAAGCCACCCTTCATCATAAAACCATTCAAGGGCTTCTCATCACTTGTGGGATCCAGTGTGGATCTCCACCCAAGCTGTACTTTGGTCCCAAAAAACTCCTCAGAGTTGGTGCTGGGCTTTAAATGGCTTCAGATTCTTTCTCTGCCAGATGCCTTCCCTCTCTGACCTGATTTTCTTTGGTTAGCTAAATCCTCCTAACCTGTTCTTCCAAATTCATCCCCTCTGTGGAAACTCCATGGCTCTGCTAGCCTAGGTTAAGTGACATTTCAATGTGTTAGTACAATGCCCACTATTTGCCTCTTTGTAGCATTTATTGCACAATGCTCCAAATGGCTGTTACCAGAGACTCATCCCATTGAGAGCACACACAGTTCTCTCTTTTTAACCCAGCACCTACCACATGACCCCCTCCCATGAGAGGGGACAGTAAATTAATTAATCAAATACAAATTTAAAAAATATACATACTCAATTTTATTCTCCTGGTTACCAAGCATCTTTCTTTGGACATCTGGAACAGTTTTTCAAAGGCAGGAATCAGTCTATCAAATGAGGCTTATTTTATGGGTCAGCTCCAAATTTCCAGTAAAAAAAAAAATTGCCATCTATGAAGTTTAGTCAAGGAGCTACTTTGGCTCATCACTAAAGATCTTCTCTGTAGTTGCTGATGGAAGTACTGCAGGGAGGGGACTGCTGACTGCTCTGAGCCCCCTCTCCAACTTTCCCTGGGCCCTCTCCCTCCCATTTCCATGGAGAAAACCCAGGAGCAGAAGTAGGAGAGGGTTGTGTGTCCCTCTCCCTCCCCAGGAAGCTTCCAAGCTATATGGATGTCTTCTGCCATTGGTTTCTGTGTTCCAGACTTCTAAGCTAGATGAGAAGACAGGATGCCATGTGGAGAAACCCTCCTGTTCCCCACCCCCCAGGCCATTGTAGCCCAGACTCCACCCTCTCACTTGTCCTTCCCTGAGGTAAGAGAGAATCCAGGCTCAGGGATTTGGTCCAAGATGGCGGCAGAGGAGGAGACCTAAATTTCATCTTGTCCCAGAAATTCAGCTAGCTAGTTATCAAACCATTCTGAACACCTATGACCTCAACAGGAGATCGAAGAAAAGAATAGCTACAACTCCACAAATAGAAAAGCGACCACTTTCTGGAAGGTAGGACGTATGGAGAAGTGAATCCGAGGCGATATTCGGGAAGATAGACTGTGGGGGGGACCTCCGTCAACCACTACCGGCAAGTGATAGAGCAGCGGAGCACAAAATCGGAGCTTTTAGAAGTCGGCTCCACTGTGGGACATCACTCCAGTGGCTAAGCGGGGGGTGGAACCCTCGCGGGGACAGTGTGGTCCCGGGACCCTCAGGGTCACAGGAAGGCCAGGGCTGCCTGAGTGTGGCAGAGCTCCCAGGTATCAGAGCAGGAAAGCTGACTGCAGAGATGGAGCCGAGGCGCGGGCTCTCAGCTCGGGGTTGCCATAAACCGTGATCTGTGGCACAGTTGGGCCACTGCTCCTCCAGCAGGGACCCAACAAGTGGCAGAGCCGGGGAGACTCCCCTTCCTCCCCCAGGAGGAGCAGCGGGAGCACACCACAGGGATCTGCTGGGTTTGGAGACTCCACACGGAGTCATGTGCCAAAGATAGAAACACTCAGTCACAGGCCAGGTGAGCACGGAGTGCAGCCGGAGACCGGGGAGACGGGAGTGATTGACTGCTTTTCTCTGGGGGTGCACTGAGGAACTGGGCCCCGAGTTCTCGGCTCCTCCGGGTCGGAGACTGGGAGGCTGCCATTTTCACTCTCATCCTCCAAAGCTGTACGGAAAACTTTCAGGGAACAAAAGCTCCCGAGAGCAAACCCGTGCAGATTACTTAGCCTGGACCCGGCAAGGGCGGGGCAATTCCACCTCCGGCAAAGACATTTGGGAACCATGGCAACAGGCCCCTTCCCCCAGAAGATCAGCAAGAACCGCCAGCCAAGACCAAGTTTACCGATCAATGAGAACGGCAGAACTCCAGTGCTAGGAGAATACAGCACATAGAATTCATGGCTTTTTTCCCCATGATTCTTTAGTCTTTCAAAGTTAATTTTTTTTAATTTTCTTTATTTTTTTCCTAGTCGTTCTTTTTGAGTTTTTCTTCTTTCCTTTTTCAACCAACTTCTTATCAATTCCTTTTTTAAAATCTTTTTTAATTTTCATTTTTACAGTCATATTCTATCCCTTTAACGTATTTAACCTTATTTGTGTGTGTGTATAAATATAAATTTTTCTTTCTTTAAAATTTTGGGATGCGGTTTCTTGTAAAACACCAAAATATACCCTAAATCTAGTGTATGGCTTTGTTCTATTCACCTACCTGATCACATCCTCTCCTTTTTTTTTTAAATTATTTTCTTTCTTTTTTCAAACAACTTCTTGTCTTATCAAATCCTTTTTATTTTTTTATTTATTTTTAAAGATTTTATTTATTTATTTGACAGAGAGAGACACGGCAAGAGAGGGAACACAAGCAGGGGGAGTAGGAGAGGGAGAAGCAGGCTTCCCGTGGTGCAGGGAGCCCAATGCGGGGCTCGATCCCAGGACTCTGGGATCATGACCTGAGCCGAAGGCAGATGCTTAACTGACTGAGCCACCCAGGTGCCCCTTATCAATTCCTTTTTAAAAATCTTTTTTAATTTTCATTGTTACAGTCATATCCCATCCTTCATTGTAATTACCATTATATTTGTATGTATATATAAGTTTTTCATTCCTTAAAATTTTGGGAAGCAGTTTCTTCTAATAGACCAAAATACACCCAAAATCTAATGTGTGGCTCTGTTCTATTCACCAGCCTGATCATATTCTTTTTTTTTCCTCTTCCCCCCCCATTTTAGGGTCTCTTTTGATTTGTTTAGTGTATATTCTTCTGGGGTCGTCGTTAACCTTTTAGCATTTTATTCTCTTGTTCATCTATTCTTCTCTGGACAAAATGAAGAAATTGAAAGCCTCACCTCAAAAAAAAAAAAAGAACAAGAGGCAGTACCAACTGCCAGGGACCTAATCAATAGGGACATTAGTAAGATGTTGGAACTAGAATTCAGAATGATGATTATAAAGATACTAGCTGGGCTTGAAAAAAGCATTGAACATACTAGAGAATCACTTTCTGGAGAAATAAAAGAACTAAAATCTAACCAAGTCAAAATTAAAAAGGCTATTAATGAAGTACAATAAAAAATGGAGGCTATAACTGCTAGGATAAATGAGGCAGAAAAGAGAATTAGTGATACAGTAGACCAAATGATGGAGAATAAAGAAGCTGAGTAAAAGAGATAAACAACTACTGCATCACAAGGGCAGGATTCGAGAGATAAGTGTTACCATAAGATGAAACAGTATTAAAGTAATTGGGATCCCAGAAGAAGAAGAAAGAAAGAGGGGCAGAAGGTATGTTGGAACAAATTATAGCAGAGAACTTCCCTAATTTGGGGAAAGAAGCAGGCATCAAAATCCAGGAGGCACAGAGAACCCCTCTCAAAATCAATAAAAATAGGTCAACAACCTGACATTTAAGAGTAAAACTTACAAGTCTCAGAGACAAAGAGAAAATCCTGAAAGCAGCTCAGGACAAGAGATCTGTAACCTACAATGGTAGAACCATTAGACTGACAGCAGACCTATCCACAGAGACCTGGCAGGCCAGAAAGATCTAGCATGATATATTCAGAGCACTTAATGAGAAAAATATGCAGCCAAGAATTCTATATCCAGCTAGACTGTCATTGAAAATGGAGAGATAAAAAGCTTCCAGGACAAACAAAAACTAAAGGAATTTGCAAACACGAAACCAGCCCTCCAAGAAATATTGAAAGGGGTCCTCTAAGCAAAGAGAGCCTAAAAGTAACATAGACCAGAAAGGAACACAGACAATACACGGTAATAGTCACCTTACAAGCAATACAATGGCACTAAATTCCTATCTTTCAATAGTCACCCTGAATGTAAATGGGCTAAATTCCCCAATCAAAAGACACAGGGTATCAGATTGGATAAAAAAACAAGACCCGTCGATATACTGCCTGCAAGATACTCATATTAGACCCAAAGACACCCCCAGATTGAATGTGAGGGGGTGGAAAACTTATCATGCTCATGGACACCAAAAGAAAGCTGGGGTGGCAATCCTTCTATCAGACAAATTAGATTTTAAACCAAATGCTATAATAAGAGATGAGGAAGGACAGTATACCATACTTAAAGGGTCTATTCAAGAAGAAGATCTAACAATTATTTATGCCCCTAACATGGAAGCAGCCAATTATATAAGCCAATTAATAACAAAATCAAAGAAACATTAATATCATAATAGCAGGGGACTTTAACAGCCCCCTCACTGAAATGGACAGATCATCAAGAAAAGATCAACAAGGAAATAGGGCTTTAAATGACACACTGGACCAGATGGACTTCATAGATATATTTAGAACATTCCATCCTATAGAATGTGTTTTTTTCTCTAGTGCACATGGGACATTCTCCACAATAGATCACATCCTGCGTCACAAATCAGGTCTCAACTGGTACCAAAATACTGGGATCATTCCCTGCATATTTTCAGACCACAGTGCTTTGAAACTCAAACTCAATCACAAGAGGAAAGAACGCGAATACATGGAGGCTAAAGAGCAACCTACTAAAGAATGAATGGGTCAACCATGAAATTAAAGAATTAAAAAATTCATGGAAACCAATGAAAATGGAAACACAACTGTTCAAAATCTTTGGGATGCAGCAAAGCGGTCCTAAGAGGAAAGTATATAGCAATACAAGCCTTTCTCAAGAAACAAGAAAGGTCTGAAATACACAACCTAACCTTACACCTAATGGAGCTGGAGAAAGAAAAGCAAATAAAGCCTAAACCCAGCAGGAGAAGAGAAATAATAAAGATCAGAGCAGAAATCAATGAACTAGAAACCAAAAGAACAGTAGAACAGATCAACGAAACTAGGAACTGGTTCTTCGAAAGAATTCACAAGATGGATAAGCCGCTGGCCAGACTTATCAAAAAGAAAAGAGAAAGGACCCAAATAAATAAAATCATGAATGAAAGAGGAGAGATCACAACGAACACCAAAGAAATACAAACAATTATAAGAACATATTATGAGCAACTCTATGCCAACAAATTAGACAATCTGGAAGAAATGGATGCATTCCTAGAGACATATGAACTACCAAAACTGAACCAGGAAGAAATAGAACACCTGAACAGACCCATAACCACAAGGAAATTGAAGCAGTCATCAAAAATCTCCCAACAAACAAAAGCCCAGGGCCAGATAGCTTCCCAGGGGAATTATACCAAACATTTAAAGAAGAATTAATACCTATTCTTCTGAAACTGTTCCAAAAAATAGAAATGGAAGGAAAACTTCCAAACTCATTTTATGAGGACACCATTACCTTGATCCCAAAACCAGACAAAGACCCCATCAAAAAGAATTACAGACTAATATCCCTGATGAACATGGATGCAAAAATTCTCATGAAAATACTAGCCAATTAGATCCAACAGTACTTTAAAATGATTATTCACCACGACCAAGTGGGATTTATTCCTGGGCTGCAAGGTTGGTTCAACATCCGCAAATCAATTAATGTGATACAATACATTAATAAAAGAAAGAATAAGAACCATATGATCCTCTCAATAGATGCAGGAAAAGCATTTGACAAAGTACAGCATCCCCTCTTGATTAAAACTTCACAGTGTAGGGATAGAGGGTACATACCTCAATATCATAAAATCCATCTATGAAAAATCCATCTATGAAAAATTTACAGTGAATATCATTCTCAATGGGGAAAAACTAAGAGCTTTTCCCCTAAGGTCAGGAGCACAGCAGGGATATCCACTATCACCACTGCTATTCAACATAGTAGTAGAAGTCCTAGCCACAGCAATCAGACAACAAAAGAAAAGACATCCGAATCAACACAGTAGTCAAACGCTCACTGTTTGCAGATGATATGATACTTTATGTGGAAAACCCAAAAGACTCCACACCAAAACTGCTAGAACTCATACAGGAATTCAGTAATGTGGCAGGATATAAAATCAATGCACAGGTATCAGTTGCATTTCTTTACATCAACAACAAGATAGAAAAAAGAGAAATTAAAGACTCAATCTCATTTACAATTGCCCCCAAAACCATAAGATACCTAGGAATAAATCTAACCAAGGAGGCAAAGAATCTGTACTCAGAAAACTACAGAATACTCATGAAAGAAGTTGAGGAAGACAAAAAGAAATGGAAAAATGTTCCATGGTCATGGAATGGAAGAACAAATATTATTAAAATGTCTATGTTACCTAGAGCAATCTACACAGTTAATGCAATCCCTATCAAAATACCATCAACTTTTTTCAAAGAAATGGAACAAATAATCCTAAAATTTGTATGGAACCAGAAAAGACTCTGAATAGCCAGAGGAATGTTGAAAAAGAAATGCAAAGCTCGTGGCATCACAATTCCAGACTTCCAGCTCTATTATAAAGCTGTCATCATCAAGACAGTATGGTACTGGCACAAAAACAGACAGATAGATCAATGGAACAGAATAGAGAGCCCAGATATGGACCCTCCGGTCTATGATCAACTAATCTTCGGCAAAGCAGGAAAGAATGTCCAATGGAAAAAAGACAGTCTCTTCAACAAATGGTGTTGGGAAAATCGGCAGCCACATGCAGAGGAATGAAACTGGACCATTTCCTTACACCACACACAAAAATAGACTGAAAATGGTTGAAAGACCTAAATGTGAGACAGGAATCCATCAAAATATTCGAAGAGAACACAGGCAGCAACCTGTTCAAACTCAGCCGCAGCAACTTCTTCCTAGAAACATCGCCAAAGGCAAGGGAAGCAAGGGCAAAAATGAACTATTGGGACTTCATCAAGATAAAAAGCTTTTGCACAGCAAAGGAAACAATCAACAAAACCAAAAGACAACTGATAGAATTGGAGAAGATATTTGCAAATGACATATCAGATAAAGGGGTATACCCAAAGTCTCTAAAGAACTTATCAAACTCAACACCCAAATAACAAATAATCCAATCAAGAAATGGGCCGGAGACAGGAACAGACATTTCTGCAAGGAAGACATCCAAATGGCCAACAGACACATGAAAAAGTGCTCCACATCACTTGGCATCAGGGTAATACCAATCAAAACCACTTAAGATACTACCTTATACCAGTCAGAATGGCTATAATTAACAAGTCAGGAAATGACAGATGTTGGCAAGGATGCAGAGAGAGGAAACCCTCCTACACTCTTGGTGGGAATGCAAGCTGGTGCATCCACACTGGAGAACAGTATGGAAGTTCCCCAGAAAGTTGAAAATAGAGCTACCCTACGACCCAGCAATTGCATTACTGGGTATCTACCCCAAAGATACAAATGTAGTGATCTGAAGGGTCACATGCACCCCAGTGTTTATAGCAGCAATGTCCATAATAACCAAACTATGGAAAGAGCCTAGATGTCCATCAACTGATGAATGGATAAAGAAGATGTGGTATGTAAATATAATGGAATATTATGCAGCCATCAAAAAATGAAATCTTGCCATTTGCAACGATATGGATGGAACTAGAGGGTATTATGCTAAGGAAATAAGTCAATCAGAGAAAGACAATTACCATATGATCTCACTGATTTGTGGGATTTGAGAAACAAGGCAGAGGATCATGGGGGAAGAGAGGAAAAAATGAAACGGGATGAAACCAGAGAGGGAGACAAACCATAAGAGACTCTTAATCTCAGGAAGCAAACTGAGGTTTGCTGGAGCGTAGGGGGGTGGGAGGGATGGTGTGGCTGTGTGATGGACATTGGGGAGGGTAGGAGCTATCATGAGCACTGTGAATTGTGTAAAACTGATGAATCACAGACTTGTACCCCTGAAATAAATAATACATTATATGTTAATAAAAAAAAAGAGAGAGAGAATCCATGTTCCTCCAGGCCACTCTCATCATTCGCATTCAGTGCCCACCTCAGCTACATGACACTGAGCTCTAGCTGAGACTGACACCATCGAATGGAGAGAATCCTGCTCTGGTGGAACCTTCTGGTTTTCCTGAGACTTACGTGTTGGTGCTTAGAGACATTTGTATGGATGACAATGATCTTTCGATAAATTCTCACACCTTGTTGATTACTTCTCAAAGGACCCTTAAATAGAATCCCATTTTGCTTCAGACACTATTGGCTTTTTGGAAGTCATGAAAATTCTGGGAAACTTTAATTTATTTTACAAGGCCATCCCCTGTCCTGGGAGGTTTTCATGTTGAATTCTATTAACAGCTTTTGTCTTTTGTTAAGATGCGTATATTAACAATTAAAAGCCATTTTAAATAATTGATTCAATTCACTAAAGCCAACAAATTAATTAACTGATGCATAATTAATCAGAGCAGCAAAGCATTCCTTCTTAAGGGACCAGATAGGAAAACCGTGATTTGTATGTTCATGAACAGGGTAGATACACTCAGCTGTGCTCTTGAACCAGATCCTGATATAACCAGGGTCATCATTTAAGAGCTGAAGGCTGTTCAGCCCACAGAAGGAGCTCGTGGCCTCCACTGTTCTGCTCAACATGAAGTGATAGTCTATACCTGGGCTGGGTCTTATGATAGACACAGCACGATTAGATGTCAGATCGGGGCATGGTAGGGGGTGGTTCTTGGGAAGCATCTTGGTCCATTGCTCACCACATACCAATATAGTCATCTACAGTGTGAGGAAGGTGTCTTGTCTGCAAATTATTTGTGGTCCATGAGGAGATGAGTCCAGAAATTGAGAGTAAGCATTTAGAAACATTCATAGCAATTTCAAAGAGTAACTTTATGTCCGCTCAATCTAATATTTTAAATTTGGAGCTTTATATTTTTACATCCTTTTTCATTTAATTGTTCTAGTAATTCATCTTTATTATATTTAAAATAAGTATCAGTATGCAATAGATTATAAATTGTAAAAAGCAAAACCAAACCTAACTGTGGTCCTTTCCACATATATTTCCAGAAGCACTGCCTTGGATCATTCCAGAAATTCTTAAGCCCAAATCTTGCCAAATGCTGTCTGGCCTGAACATGTTGTCAGGGCGATAAGATGAGCTCTAATACCCCTTTGCAACTGAGTTGGAAAACAGGATTTGAGTGCCTTGCATTTGTCTCTAGAGGTACCCCCGTGCTCTGCAGAGTCAGTGCTATCTAGAGAGCAAGATGAACAAAGACGTAGCAAAGCCATGATGCTGTAATAACATAGCTGCTCTGACACTTACTTTAAGCTTGTGCCTATTGAGAGGGTCATGAGTTAACTGTGAAAAATAATATTATTGTACAGTCACCAGCCACAGCTGGGCATTAGAATATACCACAATGAATTAATGGCCCCAACTCCCATAACAAGTGGCAGGGGCGGCGGACCTATATCTCTGCATTACTTTTAGCAAGTAAACCACAAAAAAGAAACCTAAGAGGCATCCTCTGGGATAGTGGGATGTTGCTGAACAGGTTAAATAGAAGGGAGGAAGAGAGGTAGTTAACCTTATGCAGACTTTACTAATAAAAATAGAGCAAGTACCACCACGTACTTGAAATGCAATGGAGACTGGCTGAACCTGACTCAGTTGTCCTTGGGTTGTAGAAATTAGAACACCTTCTAGCAAGTACGCCTGAAGCCTTTTTTGTGCTAACATGGCTATAAAAGCTTTTGTAGTTTCTTGGATGGGATTCCAGGTGGGCCTGTCTTGGCAATTTATAGGTTACTGTATATGCACATGTAGAACACGTGGGATCACAAATGCATGCATCACTTTCCATTCCTTGAACCCCTACCATGTACAGGAGCCCTGACTTGGGAATGAAGAGGCCTTGCGGTTCAGTTTTTATGCATGAATGGTCTTTGAATTATGATCTCAAGATTTTGAAAAGTGAAATTGCTATTCTGAAAATAAAAGTTGCTTATTGCAAAACAGCTACCATTGCCTTATTAGAATAAAAGAGAAAATTCCTCACCTGAGATTGTACATGAGATCCATTTAATCATATAAATGGGGACAAATCTAATGTACCAAACCAGGAATAGTATACTTCCAAAAACCAATGAGCCACTGAGTTATGAGTTACCTGATACTTTCGGCATCACCCAAAAAGCCATGGACAATATTACTAGTAGAGAAAATCAGATAGATCTGGGTTAAAATCCTAACTTCTCTACTTTCTAGCTATATAATCTTGGACACTTTACTTGACCTCTCTGAGCTTTGGGTTCCAGACCCACAGAATGGAGATATTAGCACCTACCCTGAAAGGCTAATTCTTATAGAACACTTCTTAGACACTTGTCCCTGTGCTAAGTATATTTACACATATTTTTTCACTTCCTCTCACAGTAAATATTTAAAGTTACAGACTATGATAACTTGATACCTGAGTACAAACACTCAACCACTATAGATTTAGAGACAAGGTATGTAACAGACTGAGAATAGTGCCTGGCACATGTTAGGTACTTAAGAAATGGACTCATTAGCCTATTATGATTGCTACCACTGCTTGGGGAGACAAAAACAACATGGAGAGTGAAAATGAACACTTGCTTTTGCTCTGCATTTTCCACTGTGCTGAAAGGATCCAAGGCTGCCCCACTCTAAAAGGGCTGACAGGCGGCCCAGGCTCCAGGTTTCTCGGGCCCCAGCCCTAGCCCTGGGTGCACAGTAAGGAAAGTGGGTCAACCTTCAGGGCAAGCCTTAGGCAGAAAATAATTTTAGGGATAAGTGGAGGGCTCCATGACCTCCCAAATATCTCCCCTAAGTCCTGAACATTGCCTAGAACTCATTTCAGGGGACTTATCCCAGGCATTCCACTGGGATAACAAGAAAGCTCAACTATGCAAAATTCCCAGGACAGGCTACACAAAAGTGTGAATACATTTCAGGCAAACAGTATAAAATGATGTTAGGTCTTAATAGCTGTGACAGAAGAGACTTTCAAATATAGAAAAACAGTGGTCACCTGGAATAGGTTAGAAGATGTTGAGAGAAAAGCAAGGCTGGCAACAAAGTGAGGAGTGTCTCAGTTTTACAACTGGGTCTTCCTGCTTATATTCAGCTATGTGCAGGGATGACACAGTGTATGCAAAAGGAAGAGGCTTCTGGAAGAAGTGTGACTGCACCTCAGTGAGGAGACCGTGCTTGCCACAGGCCTGGGTGTGTGTGGTCGGCAACTTCCCCTCCACCCATCCTCTTCAGCTCCTCACTGCAAATGGTCTCACGGTTATTAAAATTCTGTTGCCTGGGTTCAAATCCCAACTCCTCTCTTAGCAGCTTCCTGACTGGGTATTTAATGTCTTCCAACAGGGAGCTCTCAGAGGTGTGTGAGGATGAAGTGAGCCACTCTGCTCTGTGCCCAGCCTAGGGCAAACAACACCCCGACTCGTGTCTGTGACCGTCCAGCCGGCTGGGCAGGCGCCAGGCGGCCCCTGTCTTCTCAGACCAGCTGTGCTATCGGCAGCTCTGCATGGGAGACAGGTATTCATTGACAGAGGTGACACAGTTTACACATGTTCTCTTTCTGCTTCACATTGATACAAAGCAGTGACTCATCTCTTACCTGAATGCTGGTTTTGAAAGATACAAACCATCTAGGGCAGGAGATAGGGGTTCCAACTGTCATCCATTCTCTGTGACCCCGGGGGCCTAGCCTCCCCTCTTGGTGCCATCCAGTTTTCCTCTGAGGGAAAAGGGAGGGACTAGGTGAGAAAACCTTTCAGAGCTTCAGCAGTAATTCCCTGGATGTGGTCGGGGCTGCTGAGCAAAGCCTTATTACAGTTCCTGAGCCTCAGTTTGCCTAGCTGCCAATCAAACTGTCACTGCTTCAGGACAATTTACTTTATATAAATATCGATGAGCTTCATATTCCCTTTCTAGTTTTCTCAAAGCATTTCACATGCCATGCTCCCTTAGCCCTACCCTCCCAAGGTAAAAAAGGGATGAGACCTTTAACTAGTTTTTCTGGGCACTGCAGTCTGCTGGAACTATCTGATGACAAAACCAGTAAGGAAATTCAGTAAATATGCTTTTAGATGCAGGCAATAAAAAATATTCAAAAAGGCCCATGGAAGTATCACTTAGTCAGCAACTATCTGTTGAGCATCTAACAAGTGTGAAGTTTCTTGGATAAACTGAACTCACATCCTTGTTCTGAAGGAATTTACAGTATATGATGGGGAGATAAATGCATGAAGAATCTAAATAAACATAATTCAGGTTTGGAAGGGAGGGGCGCCTGGGCGGCTCAGTCGGTGAAGCGTCTGCCTTCGGCTCAGGTCATGATCCCAGGGTCCTGGGATCGAGCCCCACATCGGGCTCCCTGCTCTGCGGGGAGCCTGCTTCTCCCTCTCCCTCTGCCCGCCACTCCCCCTGCTTTGCTCTCAATCTCTCTCTCTCTCTCTCTCTCTCTGACAAATAAATAAATAAAAATCTTAAAAAAATAGTTTGGAAGGGAAAAGTGCCACAAAAAGAGGTATAAATTAAGTATCCTGTGAGTTCCAAGAAGAGAAAGTAGATAGGACATCAGGTACTTTACATGCTAAATGCTTGTAGGAACGCTTTGTGGAGGAGTTAGGGGAGATGAGTTCTGAGAGTGGGTAGGACTTGGATCCAGGAAGGGGAGGGAGAGGAACATTCCAGAGCAAAGGCATGGAGTGGGGAGGGGAAGTTCAGGATGGGTCTGTGGACAGTGGTGGTACCATTTGATTGGCCCGGTTCTGAGCAATGAGGTTTTAAGTGTGGGCTGAGATCTCAGAAAGCCTTGAACTCTAAGTGAAATAATTTGTACCCTGTTCTTGAAGATGTTAGAAAACACTGGAAGTTTTGCAGCAGGGAAAGAGACATAGGATAAATTGGAAGGGGATAGGTAGGGGAGAGGGAGCCCTCTGAGGAGAAGAATGTACTTACCCAAATTAGAGGGTGAGGTCATCTGCATTAAGGCCCTAATAGTGAAGGGGAGAGAAGAGGTTTAAAGACAGAAGGACCACACAACCCTCCTGTTTCCCAGGGATGCTGTGGCTTAAGCCTGTTGCTCTGGTGTAATAACAACTCTCTTCACAAGTGTACCAGTTTAGACAATAAATGGTGTGATTACCCTGGTTAAAGGTTATGTTGAGTGCCTAGAAGGGTGGACAGAGAGAAGAACAAAAAGATTTTGGAAAAAAATGAGTCTGGTTGTGGACATAAGCTTAAGGTAGTGTTAGGGCTTCTAAGTGGAAAAGATAGCAGTAATGATAATGGCCAACATGTCTTGAGAGCTTACTCCACGCCAAGTATTAGCTCATGTATTCTTCACGATAAACCTATGAGGTAGGCACTACTATTATCCTCATTTTAGCTGGTGGAACTGGGCAGAGGGAATCATATGATTCAGTAAACAGCTGAAAATTCAGGCCTTGACCTCAAGAGAGAATTCAGAATATACAAAAGCATCTGGGAATTATCCACCAAGAAGAGGTGGTGGACGCCAAGAGGTTCAGATGGGTTGCCAAAATAGAGAGTGAAGCAGGATCAGGAACAAAAGTGGAAACAGCAAGAGGAAGAGGAGATCATGAAAACCAAAAGAGAGCATTCAGTCAGAGAAGTAGAGAAACCTAAATGATGGCATCATGAAAACTAGGGCAAGAGAAAAGAATGACCGACTCAGGAGTGCAGAATGCTTTCAGGGGGATCAGCAAAGAACGTGGGATTGGCCACCTCTGACCCAACGGTATGCATGTAAATTTCCCCACTGTCAAAAATATTTCACTTATACCACATTGTTTTGCAACTACATAAGGACAGATGCCAAGCTCCTCCTGATGCTCTGGGAGGTGAGGAGACTGCTTCCTAGCCTCATGCTCTTGGGGGTGGGAGACCCATTTGGAGGCCACTGCGGGCTCTGCAAGGCGGGATGGCTGAAGCAAGGCATGAGAAAGACCATGTGTGCTCACAAGTCATTTCCACCTGGAGCTATGATGAAACCAGCCTTTTTAAAAGAAAAGTGTTCATACAAGTCCCTCAGAATCTAAGCGGTACGAAGAAGTAAATGAGAAAGAGCTGTAAGGTTTATCTACCTTTGCTACTGAAAGCAACTCTCTAACCTCCAAGGTTAGACCTTCACCAATCCGTAAGCCTAACTAGGCCTGACTGTCACTGAACTGGACAGACAAGATATTTGTTGTGCGTGACAGGCGGGGACGAAGTGAATTCTTCATGTGTCTCTTATATTGTGTGCCTGCTGGTATTTTGAGCATTTGTTTTGTGTACTATTGAAAGTAGGATGCAATTAGCCACGAACTTGTTGGTTGCTTCATTGTTAGATATAAGAAGTTACCATACTGAAACTGCTAGCACATCAAACTCTGGAGTAGGCAGAATTTATTTTCTCTCTCTTTCTGAATTTCTATCCTTTCTCCATCTGCACTACCTAGCTCCCTGAGGATTTCAGTCATTTTATGATGAACCTATCTTTTGATTCAGAAGAGAAATTAAGAGCTTCCAAGCCTCAGCAGTATTGACATCTTGGGACAGATAATTCTTTGTCACAGAGGTCTTCCCTGGGCACTGACTCATGTTTCAGCAGCCTCCCTGGTCTCTTCCCACTGAAAACCAGTAGGAAGCAACCCCTTTCCCCAGGTTGTGACAGTCAAAAGTATCTCCAGACATCACCAGGATGATGATGCCAGGAGCAAAGTCTCCCCTGTTGGAGAACCACTGTGATGAGCTCATTCATACTAAGATGTGAGCGACTAAATCTTTTCTTTCTTCAAAAAGTATTTCCACTTTGTGTTGAACAGTGGAGAAGCAAAGCAGGCAGGCAGAGGGTTGATTTCTCTACTTTTTCATAACCCAATTAAGCTTCCCAACGGCAGAAATACAATCCATGTAATGAAGAGACGTGGTTATCCTCAGGATTGGATTCAGTCAGTTCAGGTCAGGGCGACTCACTCAGTCTGGGGGCATTGGCACAAGACTGTGAGGTCTGCTAGGAGCAAGCAGCGGTGGATGCCGGGACTTGCAGTGTCACGCACGCATCCTCCCTGGTTCTCTGACGGGGTCCCCTCTGCAGGCCTCCACTGAAGTTCTACCATTCCCTAGAACAGTCTGTCTCCACCCTGCCTCTTTCTTGTCCCGACCCATAGGCCCCTGTAAGGACGTAGGAAACTTGTGAAAGCTCTCCCTGGCTTTTCTGAGACTGAGACAGCCTGTTTAGGCCCGAACCCACCTGGCCATGTTCCTGATCTCCTGCTGCCAATGCGTGTGCTGCGACTCCCCTTCATCACTGGGTCCTTGTGCCCAGGTAGGCTTCTACTCCTTTTCACCTCCCTCCATGGCTAGAGGGGGAAGCAGCCACTGGTCGCCTCTCTTGCTTTCCTTCTTCCCAAACTTGAAGGAGAGACATGGAAAGAGAAGTCTCTTGAATTTAAAATCCAAGAATTTATTGCCTTTGTTTGATTCTGCAAGGCAACTTCCTCCTAAGACAGTGATGAATCATTGCTAGCTGCCTGGGCTAGAGGAAGGCCCTTGGGACCTAATAGAGAAATTGACTGGAAAGAAAACACATGGCTCAATATCCTCCCTTCCCCTCCTTTCTTGTCACTCCTCCGTCTACAGGTACCACAGCTCTGAATGTACACACGAAGCAGCTTTTTCCAGTCACTTCCTTGGGAAACCAAATGACATTGCGTAGGGCAATTTAATTTATCTAATTCCACCAGGATCTTTGGTGGGTAACTATGGGCCAGAGGTACAGAACCTTAAAAAACCCATTTCTCATCATCTGTCATCAAAACTACATTAAAAAATATACATTTTTAAAGCAACATCTTCTTAACATCTCTATAGACCTGAGGAGTACAACAGGAAATCTGGAAAGGTGTCAATATGAAGACAAATATTGCTGAATGTGTGCAAATGACCTATAGAGAATAATAATACCCTTTATGCTGGGGACGCACAAGACACAGTGGAAAATAGCATCGCCTTCCCACATCTACGGTTAAGAATAAATAGCATCAAGCATTTGCCCAGCACAAAGAGTATCATGTGGTCTTATAATTACCAAGATAACAATCTTAACATATCCTTTCTTTAAGAATCACCCCCTACTCATTCTCAGGGATGCACTGGCTTCTGATTTCCCTGAGGGAAGAGAGGCGGAGGGAATGGAACTCGCACGCACCCCATTCCCCTGCGCCTGCACGCAGGCTCCCTGTCTCCCTGCTGGCACTCCAGTCAAGGCCAACTACTCCACTTCTCACCAACCCCCATCCTCTGCCTTCTAAGAATTCCCTCGTGCAATTAATTAAGGTCCTCTGGGCTCTTTCCTGTCCTCTCAAAGCCTGCCTTTCTACTCTTTTTTCCCCATCAGGAAAGTAAATATACTTCCCCCCCTTTAATATCAAAGAAAAGTAACTCAAAAGCTCTCTCTGGACTGTGCTTTCCCTCCACCCCGCCCCCAATTTCTCTCCTTGCCGTTTAAGCGAACTCCACTGAGCTGTCCACGCTCACCTCCCCCATTCTTCCACCAACTCATTCCAGTCACTCCACCCATCGGCAGAAACTGTTCCGATCAAAGGCGCCCATAACCCACAGTTGTGAACTTCAAAGTCAGTACTCGCTGGTCAAGGTTATGGCCCACTTTCCCTTCTTGACCCACTTGGAATCCACAGCTCTTCTCTTTCTCCCATTCCTTCTCAGTCTCCTTCGTAAATATTTCTTCTTCTCTTCTACCACTGCACGTTCCAGGGTCTTTGGATGCATCCTGTTGTCTATCCATACTCACTCCCTGGGAGCGCCTAACCAGTTGCATGACTTTAAATGCATCTATATGCTGGTGACACCCCAAATTTATATCTCCAGGCTGGATCCCTCTCTGGGACCTCAGACTTACATGGACATCAACCTACTTGAAATCTCTACCTACAGACATCTAAAATGAATTGTGTCCAACACGGAGCTCCTGATCTCCCCCCCATCCCCTCAAGCCCCCTCTTTAAGCTTGCTTCCCCCAGTCCTCTTCACTGCAGTAAAGGGGAATTCTAGCCTTCTGGCTGATCAGATCAAAACCAAGGAGTAGTTCTTGACTCTTTCTTTCAGAGATCTGTGATGGACATGTGGTCCATCAGCAATTTCTGACAGTTTTCACCTTCAAAATATGTCCAGAATCTAAACACTTCTCAGTTTCTCCACTGCTGCTATCCTAATCAACCCACCATACCATTACTGATACTCTTCCACCAATATCCACTCAATACTTGGGTTCCTGTTCAAACCTGCATTAGACCAGCGGTTCTCACACATTTGGTCGCAAAACACTTTATGTCCTTAGCAGTAATCAAGGACCACAAAAGGTTTTTGCTATGTGCATTATATCTATTGGTATTTACTGTTGCATAAATTAAAGCTAAATGCTTAAAAATAATTAATTCCTTTAAAAATAATAATAAACCCATTGCATGATAACATAATTAAATAATTTTATGAAAAACAACTCTTTCCTAAAACAAAGCGAGAAAAGTAACAGTGTACATTTGAAAAGTTTATTTTGCAAATCTCATTAGTGTCTATCTTAATAGAATATAGATATAAATGGATTCTCCTATCTGCTCCTATTTTCACTCTGTTATGTCATGTAGCCTCCAGAAAAGTCCACTGTATACTCATGAGAAGATGGGAAAGAAAAGGGCAAATTACTCTTGCTTTACTATGAAAATGTTTTGAATTCATCATGGTCCCTGGAAAGGTCTCAGAGACTCCCAGTAGCCCCCACACCAAACTTTGAAAAATGCTGAGTTAGACTATATCATGCCTCTGCTTGGAACATGGCAGTGCCTTCCAGACACAGGAAGAATACCAGGCAAAGTCCTTACAATGGTCTTCAAAGACCCACCCACCGTTACCTGTCTGGCTTTAGCCCCCTCACTGTCTCTGTTCCTGCCATACAGATTTCCTTTCCATTCTTAAAATATTCTGGGCATGGTCCTGCCTCAGAACCTTTGTACTTTCTGTTTGCTAATTCCAGAATATTCTTCCTCCTGATATTTTGGTGGCTTGCTCCTTCATCTCCTTTGGGATTTTACTCAAATGTCACCTTTTTGGTGAGGTCTTACCTGGCTACCTCTCTAAAATTGTAACACTGGAGTGCCTGGGTGGCTCAGTTGGTTAAGTGTCTGACTTTGGCTCAGGCCATGATTTCAGGGTCCTGGGATCGAGCCCCATGTCTCAGGGCTCTGTGCTCAGCAGGAAGTCTGCTTCTCCCTCTCCCCTTGCCCCTCCCTCTGCTTGTGCTCTCTCAAATAAATAAATAAAATCCTTTTAAAAAAATAAAATAAAATTGCAACACTGTCCCCTCTTACTTTCTCACTGCTCCTTTGTTACTCCCTATCTCCTCCCTTTCACTTTATTTTTTCCTTAGCATTCATCTCCATCTGACTTATTACTTATTTTACAATTGATTTTTATTTACTTTCCTCCACCCCTAAATACATTCTCTATGTTTTAAAACATCTATGATTTTAAAAACATCTAAATGAAGGATAAGTTAAATAAAAGATGTGACATCTTATCTCTGCCTCCTCATGAGAACACAGGCAGGGACTTTGGTTCTTCTGTTCATTGCTGTCTTCTTAGCAACTGGGACAGTTGCCTTCAGTTCACTCAGTGAATGAATTGAACACATAAACAAATAAATGAAGAAGCCTGGGGCGTCTGGGTGGCTCAGTCAGTTGAGTGTCTGACTCTTGATTTCGGCTCAGGTCATGATCTCAGAGTTGTGGGGTTGAGCCCCGTATTGGGCTCCATGCTCAGCAGGGAGTCTGCTTCTCTCTCTCTCTCCCCCTCCTTATGCCTCTCCACCCTTGCTTTCTTTCTCTCTCTCAAAGAAATAAATAAATCTTAAAAAAATAAATAAATGAAGAACCCTGTGATGCAGGCATTATTATGTCCATGTTCCAGTTGAGGAAGCAGAAACTTTGTGAGAGAAAGACTTTCTCTGAGTCTTGGAGTTAGTGAATAATGAGTCTTGAACACAAGTCTGCTGCCTGAAGCCTGTGCTTCCAGCCACACAACGCAAAATGCATACATAGGTGTGAATACTCTATTACACAATCAAGCTCAGGCCAACTTGGAGATGGAGCATTTTCCGGTTCTAGGTGTGTCTTCCTTACTGGACCACCCTGGGGGATGGTGGAATCCAGTGCCCTCATTCCACAGATCGGGACACCAGGTCCAAAGATGTGACATGACTTGCCAAGAGTCACAGGCCCCGGAGCAGGAATTAAGACCTGTGTGGTGTTCCACTGGGGAAATGCAAGTCATGGGTGACTCAATTTAACCAACTACAGTTTGGTTAAACCATCTGTGTTGGAGCAATTCATAGTGAACGTCCCTACTTGGCTTGGATTGACGATGTCACAGTCACACTGACTGCCTGGCATGGCTTTGCTATACAGACACATAATATTTTCATGGCTTGGTGACAAGTCAGGACACATATTAGTGCTGCAGAGCCACTGTCTTCATGGTCAAAGCTCAGCTGCTGGGCTTAGGTGCCCAGAGTCTCTGCTTGACCTGCTTTCCTAAGTGAAAATGATTGATACTGACCACACACTTTCGTGTCCATGCCAGGCTCTGTGCTTTGTTTTCTTTTTACCCACATTCACAATCTCATTCACTTCCCAGTACAATCTTCTGAGCTAGTGTTATTATAATTCCAACTCTTGGGCTCAGAAGGCTAAATAACTTGATTAAATTCAGAAAACCAGTGAGTGAGGAAGCCAAGAGCAGAACATACATGTTTCTGATTCCACAGTTCATGCAGGTGCACAACACACCTGCCACTTGAACTTTATAGGAAAAGCAAGGGGGGACAGGCTCAACTTTCCCCCATCCAGCACCCCTCAGAGAGGTGGGCAAGAGAGAGGAGAGGAAGGAAGGAGGTCTTATTTGGTAGTCTTTCCTTATACATCTCTTCAAAAGAACTAGAGTTAGATTTGTTTTAAGAACTCCAGGAAAAAAAGAGAAAAGGGTGTGTGTGTGTGTGTGTGTGTGTGTGTGTGTGTGTGTGTGTGTTGGGAGAAGGGAGATGAGTGAAACAAGATTGTCAGTGTTGATAATTTTGAAGCTAGGTAATGTAGATATGGGGTTTCATTATACTATTCTCCTTATTTTGTGCATGTTTGAAATTTCCCATAACAAAAATGAATGAAAGATTCAGCTGAAAGAGTGCTCATCCTTTTATTGTTCATGATTGCAAAATATAGGAAACATTCTAAATATCAAACAATGCAGGGTATGTTAAAAAAATGATATTACATCCGATCTATACGTTCACAATGATGTAAATATAATTCATTGATGTGGAAAATATCCACAGTGTGCTAAATAAGAAATAAAAATCAATTTCCAGAAAAAAGATGTATATTACAATTTCATTTTGACTTTTTAAGTGTGTATTTATATTTTAATGCTTGTGTTTATATCTACATTGGAAATACTCTTTGAAGACTTCATATATTTAAGTAATACATAAGTTTTCAAAATAAAGATGTATCATCATTCTTTTTGTTTATTGTTATGTTAATCACCATACAGTGATGTATCATCATTCTAACTGGTGTAAGGTGGTATCTCAAGGTGGTTTTGATTTGAATTTCCCTGATGGCTAATGATGATGAACATTTTTTCATGTGTCTGTTAGCCATTGTGTGGAAGTTCCTCAAAAAATTAAAAATAGAGCTACCCTATGACCCAGCAATTGCACTACTGGGTATTTACCCCAAAGACACAGATGTAGTGAAATGAAGGGCCATATGCACCCCAATGTTCATAGCAGCTATGTCCACAATAGCCCAACTGTGGAAAGAGCCGAGATGCCCTTCAACAGATGAATGGATAAAGAAGATGTGGTCCATATATACAATGGACTATTACTCAGCCATCAGAAAGGATGAATACCCAACTTTTACATCCACATGGATGGGACTGGAGGAGATTATGCTAAGTGAAATAAGTCAAACAGAGAAAGTCAATTATCACACGGTTTCACTTATTTGTGCAACATAGCATGGAGGACATTAGGAGAAGGAAGAGAAAAATGAAGGGGCTGGAAATCGGAGGGGGAGACGAACCATGAGAGACTATGGACTCCGAGAAACAAACTGAGGGTTCTAGAGGGGAGGGGGGGTGGGGGGATGGGTTAGCCCGGTGATGGGTATTAAGGAGGGCACATTCTGCATGGAGCACTGGGTGTTGTGTGCAATGAATCATGGAACACTACATAAAAAACTAATGATGTATTGTATGGTGACTAACATAACATAATAAAATAAAATAAAATGAAAAAAGATGTATCATCATTGCAATTAAGATTTTTACATTTTTAAAAGAAGATCATAAAACAACATGTATAATATCATATTTTTATTAAAAAAAAAAGGAAAAAGGAAGGACTCAGAACTAGAAACCGGATGTAGGATGAAGATTATATCTCAAGCTTGAAGGACCAGAGCTGAACAGCTGGAGGGAATGTTTGGGAGGAAAACCTTGGAGCAGATACATTGCTGGTCACACAGACCACGACTCTCAAGACTGAGAAGGGGTCTTTAGTGCCCAAAGCAAAGCAGGGCTAAGCTAATATTTACTAAATTTGAAAGCTCCCCTCTGCTCCGCTCGGGGAAAGTGCATTCCCTGAACAGAGGGGTAGTATTGAGCACATTATTTCTTAGATTGGAAAGTTGTGATGAAGGAAAGTCTCCTTTGAAGAAAGGCAGCAATGAGCAGAACAGCAGAGGAAGTCACTCCGGAGAGAACCACAGGCATCTGTCTAGTGACAGCTCTGCTGAGTGTTGCGGAACGAGGTACAGCACCTTCCAGGGGTGAGGATGTGGGCGCTGCCAATGCATTTTTACTGGAAGGAAAAGCCAGAGGATAAAATAAACAAGTGCATTAGAATGCTTTGGGCACTCAAGGGGGTTGTAATTGTGGTAGCAGATTCATGTTGTCCGGCTAACCGGAAAATCTGTAATTCAGACCATGAAGTAGGCAGCTGGGTTTGTTGCTTTAGATAACATAAATCTGAGGTCAGAAATCTTAGCCTGGATGTGCAACAGTGCAAGGCTCTCATCCGTATCCTTTTGCCATCAAGTACAAAGATAAGCTAATATGTCAATGCAATACTAATGGGACTCCGTGGATTCTATTACTCAAGTGCTCCAATCAGTTAGGGGTTTTAACTTAGTCTTCCCAACATAAATATCCTTTAATACCAATTAAGACCACTGTTCATCATCATGATGGCTTTATCGTGGTATGTGGGGATTTTTGCTGCTGAAATTTTAACAGGGGGGGAGACAGGGCACTCGGGACCGAGTAGAAGATTCGCCAGCCCCTTGACCTACACTGGCATCAGTGAATACAGATCATGTCCATGCAGTAGGTTTTCCATATTCAAGGCTCCTTGAGCTCAGGGGAAGAGAGGCATTCACTGGGACAAGTATTTTCCGATAACCCATTTTGAATGAGAAACCCTGCTAGGCTCTGGACTTTTACTTGCTACACTGAATAAATAAATGAATTGAAAGCATATCATCTTCTGCCAAGGTTCTCAAAGTTAAATAACGTCAGTAAATGTCTAAATGCTAAAGAAATGCCGAACGGTATTAAACATTACAACCTGTGATTGAGGATTGAATTGCATTTAAAACAGAGAAAAAACAATCCTACAGTCATTTTCACATTGTTCCTACTGCCACGTTCCTTTGCCTTCTCCCTCATAGAAACATGTACAGTGGGGGGGTGGGTGCTTTTCTGTTCCACTTTGTCAAGCAACGGCATAATCTTGCTATCCGAACACTCATCATAATCAATAAATATTATCCGAAGAATAAAATGTCCTTAAGCACTTTTAATTGCATTCAATGATAAAAACTTCCCTAAAAAATTCCCCCAATATTTATTTATTTATTTATTTATTAAAGATTTTATTTATTTGACAGAGTGAGAGACAGCGTGAGAGGGAACACAAACAAGGGGAGTGAGTGAGGGAGAAGCAGGCTTCCCGTGGAACAGGGAGCCCGATGCAGGGCTCCATCCCAGGACCCTGGGATCATGACCTGAGCTGAAGGCAGATGCTAAACGACTGAGCCACCCAGGTGCCCCTTCCCCCAATATTTACTTAACGGGTGGTTTTTAATCTTTTAGGGGTATGTTCTGTGCAATTTCAAAGGGTTCTCAGAATCACTGATGCTCACACAGGGACCCCCGGTTAAAGCAAATATAACCAAGTACTGCAGGTCCATCCATCCCTCCACCTACCCACCCACCTGTTCATCTGTGAGATTCATGTTTACCTACCTTAGGAAGAAAAAATTGGCAAGACTGGGAAGAAACATTGGCAAATCACAACTGACATCATATATGTACTTAGGTATTTATAAATACTCATTCAGAAGTCATACAATTCAGATGCTGAATATAAATATTCAGATCCACACTTCCCAAACATTTGTGTTGTACCCACCTCCATAATAAATTTTAAGCAGCCTCAATAGATACACATATATCCGATATATTTACATATACCATTATGCTAAACTACTATGAACAATATAAAATATGCATGTTTAAAAGCTGACTTTAAATTAAATATAGAATCCTGATCTTTTCTTCCCTCCCCCAGTGACCAGGCCATCTATGTTAAGTGGATCCATGCCCCTGTAGAGGCGGTGGGTTCGCTGTAAGTTTGTGTTGCCTGCTTGCAGGAGTGGTGGATCCCGGCTTCCATACTTGAGCAGCTAGAAGAAATAAACATGGGCAGCTCCATTTTCTCATGGAATCTTATTGAGGAAATGATGCTTCCCTTGTCCTTTTGTATAAGCTGACAGTGTTTCTCTGAGACAAATGGGCATGTTCAACCTTTTTGTGTGTTCCTAAGTTTAGTTTTACAGTACTGCAAGCATCACAAGCTATAGGACAGTATCCCCATATTCCTGGGGCTCTGGGGCTGACCTGGAGGCAGATACGAAGGCTGAGTGCTGTGTACCCTGAGGGCACATTTGTATGTGCTGCAGGCCTGCCACCTCCATCCTTCCCCTGGATCACTGGTAAGATCCAAGGCCACAGCCTTGATAAGCAGCCAATGAGCCTCTAGGAACTGTAGCTTCTTGGTAAATTTCAGTTAAATCCCAAATTGAACTTCCACACCAGCACTTCTATGTCACATATCCACTGAGCTACATTCCTACAATTCTTCTATCCATTCACCTATTTTCACCATGATGATCAACAGCACACCTCTTTCCATAGTGGAGAGCAGCAACTCTATGCCACGATCTCCATCAAAAATGAGAAACAGACCACCAGTGACTTTTAATAAAACAGAGCAGTGTGGGAGTGCTTTGTAATCTCCAGAGAGAAAAGGATACTGTGACTCATTTTATCTCACCTCACCTAGCACAGCACCTGGGACGTAATGGGATTTCCACAAACACTGAATGAAGGCATACTAGACATCAGTAGGTCTCCGGGATGCAAATTAGTACAGAAGTGAAAAATTAGGTTGGAGACATCTAGAGCTAGCAATAGAGTTTGGAATGTTATACGGCTGAATGAAGAACTGGAAATGATGGTAAATTTTTGAAGCAAAAGTGGGAAATGACCAAAGTTGTTTTTGAGAAAGAAAATAATAGTAATATCATCACCTACCTCTACTGGGTGTTAACTATGGCCCAAGCACTGTCTAATTGCTTCATCTTCAGTAGTTCAATCAATCTTTGCAGCAACCTTGTTAACGTTCACTGTCGTTACTTTATAGATGGGGAACCGACACACAGAGAGCACCAGTAACTCAGACACCAATAAAGAGCACGGTGCTCTTCCGTACCAGTCTCCGGACCCTGCTGGTCACACCAACTTTCCTATCTGGGGCAGATGAAGTCAGGTAGGACTTACAGGTTGGGGAAAATGCAAGCAAACAGATGAGGGAGAGCCATGGGCTCCTAAGCCACCGTGATGGTTGGGAACAGAGAATGCTTGCAGGGAGTGGTAAGAAAACCACAAAAGACACAAGGAATTCCCCCTTGTGCCCAAGTCCATTTTTGCTGTGTGCGTAAGCAGACTTTGTGCAGATTTTCCTGGATTCTCTGCACATTGTGGGGAAGTCAGGATGGCAGAGATACACAGCAGATGCCCTTCCACTCAGCATGCGTGCCCAGGAAACCCACAAACATGGCAGGTTGCATTTCCTTGGAATGCTTCAGTCACAGGACAACAAGCAGGTCTTCTTCTGAAGGGTCTTCTGAATACAAATTGATTTGATTGTATCTAAATATGTTTTATCCAATCTGACCTTAGCAAAGCTCAATGGTAGAAATATTTGCAGGTGTTAAACGACAGAGTGAAGTCTACTTAGAGAGCAAGCAAATCATTCCTTCTCTAGGGAAATTTGGTTCTCCTTCAGTTTTTCTGGAGTGGACCAACGTGATTTTTGTAGCTGCTAATGGATTGATTTAGAGCCACCTTTGGATGCCAGTTTAAATACCACTGAGGTTTTGTTTTTGTTTTTTTTTGTTTTGGGTTTTTTTGTTTTGTTTTTTTGAGAAGATGAAAGTAACGTAAATCCGTTTGTTGCCTTTTCAAGGGCTCTTAGGTCTGAAACCCAGCTTTTTTCTGTTTTACTGTTTCACTTTGTGTTCCCATCGTACAGTACAGATGTGATCATCTCAGACAGCTGAGCCCCATCTTTCTCCCTCTGGTGAAAGTGCTCAGCATACAGAGGAATGATCAAGAGGGGTCCACATCCCCTTCACTGCCTTTTCAAGCCCAAAGAAGCCCTAACACGCACTGCTTAGAGAAAAGCTTTGCAGGAACTTTTAAGGAACCCCGTGTGTCTGGCCTCCTGTAATCCATGCCATCTGAGCTCCTGGGTGCTGGCAGAATTCTTCCTTCCTACGGTGTAGTTCCCTATCCCCCCTCCACCCCCTACATCTCTGTTCCTTTTATCCACCAGTTTTCCAGGATGGTATAATTTTCCTGCAGAGCTGGTATGATTTGATGGGACAGAGGGAGGGGCTGAGAGTTGACCCAGGAGAGTCAGAAGGCCATGGTGTTGAGAGCAGGGGCTGTGGGCAAACACTGGGTCCCAGTCCAGCTATGACCCACATCAGAGTAGAGCCTTGGGCAAGTACTTCATCTCTCTGAGCTTTAGCGTCTTCATCTGCAAAATGGACAAAATAATTACAGTTCTGTGTACTAGTTGGGTTCCCTTCTGTTGTAAGTGACATAGACTCTGCTCAGGTTGGCTTAAACAGAAGTGGGGGCATTAGCTCATATGCTGTAAGGCAAAGACATAGCTGAAGACCCATGAACCAGGGCTTGAATCTCTGGCCTTTCTGCTCCCCCTTCATGTCGTCTCATTCTCTCCCACTGGGCCTTGCACACTGGTGGGGCCAAGGCACAGAGAACTCACATCCTACAGGCTCTGGGCCTGAGAGGCAGAACAGAGGGGTCCTGCCAGCACCATTCCCAAGTGCCCAGAGAGAGGTTCTCATCAGGCTGGTTTGACCCCCAAGCCTACCCCAGAACCAAGCTGGGGCATAATTTGATGATCCCAAACTCTGCCAGGGTGCCCCAATCAGGGTCAGGGGGCTGCGGGAAGAAGGTGTGCTGGGCTGGTAGAGATGGTAGCCACCATATTACTTTACCAGTGAGGTAGAATGACATGTAGAGAAAGGACCCAGGCACGTTATCTGGAACAGTGTAATCAGCCAGGGTAGGTCATGGTTGTTAAAAGGGCAGGTGCAGGCGGCGAGGCACCACTGCTGGGGAGCCCTGGGAGGCAGGGGAGAGGGTTTGCTGTTGGTGGGAGTAGGCCAGGAGGGTGTGGCCCTCAATGGCTTGGGCAGGCTACGGAGGTGTGACTGGGGCTTTACAGGACTGCCTGGAAATCCTACCGACCCTCTGCCACACATGCACACTTATGTACACTCACATGCTGGCTCACACACATTCACATACATGTGTACACACAGGCACACACACTCGCACACCCACACACCTGCTCACGCACTCGCAATCGCACATCCATGCCCACACTCATACACTCACACCGGTATACACTCACGCGGCCCTTCCCAGCATGCACTGCACTGCACTGGGTTGCGGGGACAGGGAAATGGTCTCCTGGGAGTGATAGCCTCCTCTAGAGGCAGTGCCCTCTATAGGGGGACCCAGGGGACTTTCCTGACCACATGATTTACACTAGTGGAGCCCAATTCAGGGAAATCAGGAGGAGGTGCTGGGGCACCCGGGGCTAGCAATGGTGGAGCAGAGTGCCAGTCTCAGGCCTGAAGCGCACAGGAGGGAGTGAGCCCCAGACTGCAGAGAGACAGGTGGCTGCATGAGGGGGCTGGCTGATAGGAACTCGGCCTTTGTTAAAAGAACCAAGGAGGGGTGCCTGCGTGGCCCAGTTGGTTGAGCATCCAACCATTGTTTCGGCTGGGGTCCTGATCTCACATGTCATGGGCTTGAGCCCCATGTGGGCTGCAAGTTCAGCTGGGAGTCTGCTGGAGGTTCTCTCCCTCTGCCCTTCCCCCCACTCACGCACTCTCTTTCTCTCAAATAAATAAATAAATCTTAAAAAAGAAACAACAACAACAAGGAAATCAAGCCCTCTTGATCTCACTTTCCTCTCACCCTCCAATCTCCTGCCACCGCCACCCACTGGCCCAAACCCGCAGCCCCCAGAGCTCAGAGCAGGTGGGGAAGGCAGAGGAGGGCCAAAAAGCCCCACCAAACCCACAGGGAGTGCTTCAAGGAACAGACTCCAAGCTAGTTCTCAGGACCTCAGATACACAGCTAGCTCAGGAGACTGTTCACCCCCACCACCCTGGAACTGGGGTCAGGGGTCAGGGCTTGTCCTAACTCCACCTACCCAGGAGGCAGCCTGGGGGCCCTGGCAGTGGCCAAGGCTTAGAGGCTTGAGACCAACTATGCTGGAATCCTCCTCTGCTGTGTGACTTTGGGTAAGCCAACTAACTTTAGGAGCTCATTTTCTTCTCTATGAAATGGGAATAATCCTACCTCCCGGGATTATTATAGGGGATTAGATAACAAGTACGGCCCCCAGGACAGTGCTGGTAGGTGTTCAATGTATAGTGATTATCATTAGGTTTAAAGGGAAGAGTTGCTTGCCTAGTAAAAATGTAACTGGGTTCAAGGTCCAAGGGCATCTGGGTTCTAGGGTCCCAGATGGACCAGGTTTGGCCACTTGCCAGTAGTAAATCAGAGGCAGAGAGACTAATAGTGGCGGAACAAGAAAGGAATTTATTTCAGTGAGGCCAGCATCAGGAAGACAGCAGACTAGTGTCCCAAAGGTCATCTCCAAACAGCTGAAAATACTTCCAGGTTTATATAAGGAAAACATGGCACACAGGTGGGTGGGTGCGCATGTCAGTGGCCAGTCATTGTTTGGGGTCAACCACGCGGGGTCTTGCTGGCATCAGGGCAGTCCTTGTTGCTGGAGGGGTAGTTTTGGTCCCCTTCAAGATGCTTTGCCAAAGGGTCTTTTGCCTGAGTAGGAAGATAGGCTGGAACGAGGAACTTAATCAGAAAGTACAGAGTCAGGTTAAAATGGAGGTATAAGGCAACAACTGGGTCCTCTTTCAATACATGTTGGACATTTTTATGACTTCAAGGATGCAGGGAAACCTTCCTCTGTGGCCTAATGCACGTCAGCTTGCACTTCCCATTTTGACTGGAGAGGCAGTACTTTATCAGAAGTTCCTGAAACTAACCAGACCAACAGCTCCTTGGTGAGTTACAGGTAGACACCAGCAGGAGTTGCTGCATAGAGGGAACTGTATCTACAGCAGACATCACAGGGAATACCTTTCCAAGCCTCGACTCCCTGAGCAGGAGTGAGTGGGCTCCTGCTGAGGAAGGTTGGAAAGGGGAGTTCTGTCATCACAGGTAAAGGCTGGCGTAAGGTCCTGCAGGCACACTGGGAAAATATGCCTATCCAGGCATCCTATGTTATGTAAATAAAGGTGGTGCTCCTCCTTTGGTGGAGATTTTAACACTATAATGAGGCAGAGGTAAACGTCAAGCAAGCCTCAGGGGCTCTGGGCCTGTTCTAGGAGCAAGGATAAACTGGATGAGGTCTTGGGCTTCTTTATCTCAGGTAAGGAATGCAGGGCTTTGCTTGTTCATGGGCTGGAACCACGTCAGTTGACCGTGAGGCCAGGCTTCTGAAGAGCAAGCTAGTGGGTTTGTTAGAGTTGATTAGGGGGAAACAGTCCTCTGAAAAACAAACTTTAAATTTTCAGCTAGTTTTAACCTCATTAACCCTTTGGGGCACGGTTTTGAAACTATCCCGCTAACTTTATTTGCTCCTATTTCCACCAGGTGTACAAAATTCTTTGGTGCTTTTCTGTCCAGCATGCATAGAGTAATGTAAATATTTGTACCCCCACAGAGAATCACGTGATCATAGATTTGAGAGCTGAATGGAATGCCAGAGACTGTTTTATCAGTTTCCCAGTTTGCAAAGCAGAAACAGGCCGATAGAGGTTGAAGGTGGAGGTGGACAGTGCAGGGTGATACCTGTTCTCTCCCGCCCTCCAGGCTCACAGCTGCCCCTGCCAGACCTCTTCGTGGCCACAGCTCCTCCGGAATGTTCCCTCAGGGTACAGGGGCTCCAATCCTAACTAACCATCAGAATCACCTAGGAACCTTGACCTGTGAAATTTGGATTCTCTAGATCTGGGGTCCAGCCTGGGAAGCTGGATTTCGGACAATGTTCCAGGTGTTTCTGATGCCTAACCAGGTGTATAAACCACCATAGGATGCACATTTAGGATGTGGAAGGATGAGGTCCACATAGGGTAATGAGATGGATACCCAGATCCTTACGATTCAAAGCAGATTGGCTGCCTTCTCAGATGGCTATTATGTGTTAGCATCTTTTCCTGGTCCAAACTGAGGGCGTTTTGGTACCTACTTCATTTTCACATTACTTTCTGGCATTCTTTGGTTTGACTGTCAGCCTTTTCTAGGAGGATGTCCTGGGCCAGTTGTCTACCAAGAACAACTGTGGCTTCATGACTTTGGCATAAACTAGAGGTTGTTACTCTGCATTATGGCTTTAGGCTATTGCTACGGGTAACTGGTTTGCTATCATTCTTTAACTCAGTACTTCTGCCCTCTTTGGAGAAGTTGGAAGATTTTCTCCTTTTCCAACTTGTGTTAAACCCACTTTTTTCTTGTACCTAACAGGGAAATAGCCAGCAGCATATCGACCCTAGGCCCTACCTCCTCCTCCCCTCTAGGCTGTTGTTTTTCTGTTCCATCCTGGGGAATGAGTGTTGAGTGTCTTTTTTTTTTTTTTTTTAATGCAAATCAGATTCTACCACTCCCCTGCTTAAGCCCTGGGATAGCTTCCCCTGCAATTTCCTAAAATATCTGCCCTCTAAATTCCCCTCCCTTCCCTGCCCCCTCAGCAGTTTGGGTTTCTTCTTTCTGCTTCTTGAACTTGCCAACTGTTCTTTTGCCTAGAGCATCAGTTCTCCAACATTGGTTCTCCAGGGGATTATTCCGACCGTTCTTGGTGATTGTGTTCCCCTTGTCAGGGATTGGCTCAGATGGACAGGCCTAAACCAAACTGAACTAATGAGAAGGGAGGGTAATTCAGCAGAGGGGCATCTGGGAAGAAGGTCCTAGCTTCTAAGAGAGAGCTGGGAAAGGAGGTGGGTGTGGGTAAGGCTTCTGGCAGCTGTTTTTATAGTCCTATAGGATGGCAGGCTAGGGATGAAATCAGTGTTGAAAATGGCCAAGTGGAGAGAGGAAGGATCTCATATTGCTAAACTGCTGAATAACCAACCCTAGTGGTGGGCATTTCTCTAGACTGGCTGTTATGGGAAAGGATAAATTTCCTTATTACTGAAGGCAATTATTTTTCTGAGTAGAGATGTTTGCTTATAACCAAAATTATCCTAAATGTTCGATGTCATTCTCTCTGCCTTGGATCTTCCCATTGCCTATATATTATCATGATTCTGATTCCCTTTTTCAGACAGACCATCCCGAACTGTCTTATTTAAAAACAGCAGCTCCTACTCACACAGGAATTGCTTTGTGACTTCTCTTTATGCCCTTAATAAGGGACACCTATTACCATCTTAAAGAATGCTATTTGTTGTTTACTTAGTGTCTGTCTCCCCCACTAGATGTAAACTCTGTGAGGATAGACACTGTCTCCCGTTCACCACCATGCCGCACCTCCTAGAACAGTGCTTGGCACACAGTACGTGCTCAGTAAATATCTGGTTGGTCTTTTCCAAACACTCCTCTGTGAGCAGAGCCTTCTGCCTGGTACTCCCCGTCGGCCAGGACAAGAAGGAATACAGCAAGCATGGCAGGGGTTTCCTTCCTATTCTGGAGAGTATTCAGGAAGTTGATTGGATTTTTAATAAATATCTGTTGAAAAAATAAAAATCCAGAGCAGTGGGCTATAAAATGTCATCATTGTATATATTAATTAGTGTTTCTCAACCTTGAAATGCATGCTTCCTTTAATAAACATAGAAATCTCCCAGCAGTACCCTCTCTGGGACGCGTCTCTTTCTCTCTCTCTCTCTCTCTCACACACACACACACACACACACACACACACACACACAACATACACGCACTAGGGATGGGGGGGTCCTTCCTGGGAACCCCTGAGCCTCAAGAAGAGTCACCTGAGGTTCGTTTTTAGTTGTTTGCATTCCAAATCTAATAGAGATGCTCTTCTCTTTCCCTTTCCTGCTTCAGATACATAGTGTGGTTGAGAATCACTGATTTTCAAGCTAGCCAAGGTTTGGGGGCACATTAGGAACAAGTGTTCCTAGCTTTGCAGAGAACTTGGCCATTAAGTGCCAGAATGACAGTGACTGTTTATGGATCCCTTATGACAGGCCAGGCACTGTGCTTGGCTCTTTAGCTTCTTGATCTGATTTCATTCTCACACGCAATCAAATGAGGTAGGTAACAACAATTGATTCTAGATGCAGATATCAGGCTCAGACAGATGCTAACTAACTCAGCCAAAGCGAGGCCTGTACCAGTCCTGAACCTGCCCTGTGAGCCATTTCTCTGTTGCTCAAGTGTCCTATCAGAGTGCAGGTGGCCTCAGTGTCCCCTGTGCAGAGCAGAAGCATTCTCAGGAGGGGAAGGAGTGACAGGTTGTCTGCTGTGTATCTCGCCCCTGATGCACAGCTCGTCTCAGAAGATGGCTGCAGGCGGCTGGCCTCACAACGTTGCAGCAGAAGGTCTCCAGGGAGCCATGCAACAGGCCCGCTAGGAGAGTGACAGCAGTGTAGTTGAGATAAGAAATAATGCAGTTCTCCAGGCAGAGCTGCAGTCTTCCAACCCATATAAATGATTCCTTTAGTAATTTTGCCAAGGATTATGTGTTATGTGTGCTTGGGGAACCAACAGAGCCTGAGAATCCATCAATATTTCTAGAGCAGGGTGCGTGCAATCAGTCAAGCATTCCAAAAAAAAAAAAAAAAAATGTAGTCAATGATTTTAACAGCAAGTGGTTTTGAGTATGAAAAGATTCAACTATAGTTTTTACTCCAAGCCCCACCACCTTCCAAGATTCACCCTGAGCAATTTCTTAGAGAATTAAAATGAAATGTTTCTGGAGTAACAAATCATCCAGTCTTATGGCTTGGAGCTTTATCACTTTCCAGCTAATGAGTCTGAAGAGAAGATTTCAGATTCACTGCCATAGAGACCCTGCAGAAAGAACACAGGGAGCTGCTGTCAGAACATAATTGTTTGGGTTACAAGTTAGCCTCCTTGGACTGCCCTAGGAACAGCAAGGAAAAGGCTGACAGGGAGGGGGGCATTTGGGGAAGGGGCAGTCCAGTCCAAGCAGGGCACGAGGGCTGAGGTCTCTATGGCAGAGCTCAGTGAGGGCTGGCATTCACTAACCAGGGGCTAGCTGGTAACCCACTAATCTCTCCCTGGGTTATGCATCAAGATCTGGCTGGGTTTCTGTAATGGCTGTCTTAGCATGGGGCCATTCATCATTTTGTGAAGAACCAAAAGTGGGTATCTATCCTGGATGTGGCATTTTCTTTGGAAAAGAGGGTATGATGATTTATTACCAGGTTACTATATCTTGGAGCCTGTAGTTTTGTATTTGCAGTCCCACAGGAAACATTACTGACAGAGACTTATCAGTTTCTGGAAAGTGTCCATTAATGCCTTTGCTACCGGAATTATCTTTGAAGGGGAAAAAAGAGAAGTGTAAGTGAAGGCTAAGAACAGAGCCACATGACCTCATCAGGGACCAAGATGAGGTTATTACAAACCCACCAAGTTTTGAAAGGAGATACAAGAGGGCTTTGATCTTGACTGAAAGTCTGAGGCATCCCTGAGAAGGTCACCCACTGTGAGCCCTGCTGGGAGTGGGTTCCGGCTTCTAAGGCTTCTCAGTGACCTGTGCCTCCTTTCCAACCTAGATCTTGTCATACCTGTCACAACTCACATCAGAAATCAATACTCAGGTCCAAATTCCTATCCTCCCATGGGGCCCGGGTCTTCACGAACTAAACATTCACTCTCCTGGGCGCCATTGACCCTTCTTCCTGATTCCTTCCTTCTCCAGCTTGGACCCCATGGCTCATTATATAACTGCTCTTTCATCAAGTCCCACCATCTGCTTTCCCTATTGGACCAGCTGAGATTGCCCTTAGTTGGGTGTAATAGAATCTGACATCAGTGGCTTCATTAGAGGTTTCACTTTTTTCCTCCACAGAAGAAATCCACAGGGCTGATATGGATATGAACAGTGCTCCTGACAGGCTCTTTCCTCCTCCTCATTCAGTCATGGTTAACATGTGGCTTTTGTCCTCTTGCTTGTTGCCTAATGGTCACAACATGGCTACTGTACTTCTAGCATGGTGTCTGCATCCCAGGGAGGAAAAAGGAGGGACATAGGGCAAAGGGCAGGTGCAAGTTGGGTGTGCCCACAAACAAACAAAATTGTAAAAAGCCCTTTCTTAAAAGGACAACTCAGGGATTTCAGCCAATCTCACTGGCCAGTTACAGACCCCTCTCCAGATACGAGGGAGACCGATACATGTACGTGCTTTCACTAGTCACGTTGCCTCTCTAAACAGAGCAGGGCTCTTTTAGTAAGGAGAATGAGGAGCGGATCTGGGCTGGTCAACCAGCTGTCTCTGTGCCCCTGCACCCTCAGGCTGCTCTAGAGGGGAGCCACTGCACACACATGGTCTCCTGCTCAGCATCTCCCTCTCTGTCCTCAGAGGCTGTCCCACACCTCAGCACTCTCCTCAAGCCCTCCACTCAACCCCACCTCCCTTGTTGACCCCCTTCTGACAGGGAAATGCCAACCTTCAGGCAAGTCCCCACATGTATAAATACACGGACAACTTTCTTTTATTAAAATCTCTGCATATAAGCTCTCCTCAGCACCGCCTCCATCTGCACTTTTATATCCCACCTCCTTGCCCATGTGGTCCCTCTGAGCTCTTCAATTTCTTCTTCTCTCCTGGCTGTCTTCCCATGACCTCTCAACATGACAGTACTTTCTGTATCTTGCAGTGAGGCCCACCTGAGTATGTGTGCAGCACTTAGAATAGTGACTGACCATAGAAATAGCTCTGCCAAGACTTAGCTGTTATGATTATTTGAAAAAGAAGAAAGGAAGAAGCAGAATGATACAAACATCCTCATTTGTTCTCTCTCTCTCTCTCTCTGTGTATATGTATGTATGTATGTATATATATATATATATACATATATATATATATATGGAGATATATGTGAAACACACACACACACACTTGTGGAACCCAGGCACTTGAATATTCTAGAAATACCAGCTTCAGCACGTCCTAAACCGAGATCACCTTCCTCCTCAGGCTTGTTCAGTGTCTGAGTAAATGGGACCGACACCCAGTTACTCAAACCGGAACTCAGGGGCCATCCTTAGTTCTCTTCTCCTACTTTGCCCCAAGCCTAGAAATCATGAAGTCAGTCAAGTAAACCTCCTAAATATTTTGGAGTTTTCTCCTTCCTCTCCATGCTATGTTCACAGCCTCGGCGAATCCAGCAATAGCCTGGTTGATCTGCCTTTGCTTGGAGCATAGTCCCCTCGAAGCTCTCCTCCAAGCACCACCTGTGCACCACGTACAATTCAGTCCTGCTCATAGCACTCTGCATAGCAGTGCTGACGGCTCACAGGAGCAGGGCTAATGAACATTCCTCCTTGATGGCAGTTAAGCAAAATTTAAGTAAAAATTTTCTTTTTAAATGTGGACTTTTTTCTAACGCAAAAAATAAAAGTAGAATGCATTTCTCCCATGAGGTTCTTTTTTTTAAAAAAATAAGATTTTATTTACTAGAGAGAGAGAGAGAACATGAGTGGGGTAAGGGGCAGAGGGAGAGGGAGAAGTAGACTCCCCGCTGAGCAGGGAGCCTGACGCGGGACTCGATCCCAGGACCCTGGGATCATGACCTGAGCTGAAGACAGACACTTAATTGACTGAGCCACCCAGGCGCCCCACTCCCATGAGGTTCTAAAGGGCTGAATCTAGTTCTAGAATACAAGCTTGATCTGTTTGGCATAGTGATGGAGTGCTAGGCAGCAGTGCTGTGGCCACTACCGCCATCTCTGTCCTTTCCCACCACCTGCCACAGCTGGCTCTCCCTTCATCTGGATGGTCATAATAATAGGCATTCCTTCCCCTCTGGAAGAGCTACAGAGTTCAGAGCTGGAACTCAAGGTATTTCTAAGTCTTTGTTAAGTTAGAAATCATCCTTGTAGGGATGAGGAGAGAGCCTTGTCTTTAAGTGGGAACATTTTGTCAAAGAGCTTAAAGCTTTTTGATCCCAAGTCATTTTTTTTTTTAAGTCTGCATTAGGTCAGAAAAGGGCTGGGATCATCATGCTATCTGACAGGAGAGGGAGCCATAATACCAGATGGGAAAGTTAGCAGTAGCTTGCTCACAGTGGTGGATCAGACAGATTTGAGCCAGATTTGATCCCCACACAATGTTCTCTTCACAGCTTACACTTCTCAGGTAAAATGCAGTTTGCCATAAATCTGCTCATCTGGACTGTTGCTTGGTGCTGGAGGGTGAAGGGCAGAGACCGGGGTAGTCATGCTATCAAATTAAGATTTTCAGGACTAATGTAAAGAAAATAAAAGGAGAGGTGAAGGTATAATATAAAAGTCAGCTTCTTCCAGCTCTCATGCACTGTCTGATGACTCCTTATCTTTCTGTTTGTGATTTTATTGCTTCCATCAATATATCTAATACGACATCTTTATGTTTGCCCAGAGAAAGCATACTCTGCTTTCAGGCAGAAATGGAATTTTGAGGCAAGGGGTGAAGATCAAACTCCTCTCAGGGGTCAGCCTAAGGCTGTGGGGCCCAGGTCTACATAGTGCTCCCTTGTTCCTGGGGAAGAGAAAATGGGCAAGTATCAGGTTATAATGTACAGAGCCCAAGGACTGAGGAGTGGTCGGGCAACTGGGGATATATAGCTACCAAAAGGAATTATTATTCTGAAACTGCAGCTTTTGCTATTATGATCTAAAAATCCTAAATTTTAAAAACCAGAGGTAAGGCGGAGCAAGATGGCGGAGGAGTAGGAGACCTGGATTTCGTCTGGTCTCAGGAATTCAGCTGAATAGGGATCAAACCATTCTGAACACCTACGAACTCAACAGGAGAGCGAAGAGGAGAGTAGCAACAACTCTCTGAACAGAGAAGCGACCACTTACTGGAAGGTAGGACGTGCGGAGAAGTGAATCCGAGGCGATATTCAGGAGGATAGACGGCGGGGGAGGAGGCCTCCGTCGGCCGCTTCTGGCAAGTGATAGAGCCGCGGAGCACAAAATCGGAACTTTTAGAAGCCGGCTCTGCTGAGGGATGTCGCTCCAGTGGCTAAGCGGGGGTGGAACCCTCGCGGGACAGTGTGGTCTCAGAACCCTCGGGGTCACAGAAAGACCAGGGGTGCCTGAGCGCAGCAGAGCTCCCAGATATTGGAGCGGGGAAGCCGGCTGCAGAGACGGAGCCGAGGCGCGGGCTCTCAGCTTGGGGTTGCCATAAACTGTGATCCGCGGCCCAGTCGGACCACTGCTCCTCCAGCAGGGACCCAACAAGCAGCAGAACTGGGGAGACTCCCCTTTCTCCCCGGGGAGGAGAGGCGTGGGAATGCACCGCAGGGATCTGCTGGGTTTGGAGACTCCACACGGGGTCGGGTGCCAGAGATACAAACACTCGGTCACAGGCCGGGTGAGCACGGAGTGCGGCCGGAGACCAGGGACACGGGAGTGACTGCTTTTCTCTGGGGGCGCACTGAAGAGCGGGGCCCCGAGTTCTCAGCTCCACCGGGTGGAGATTGGGAGGCCACCATTTTCGCCCTGGTTCTCCAAAGCTGTACCGAGAGCTTGCAGGGAACAAAAGCTCCTGAGAGCAAACCCGGGCAGCTTGCTAAGCCCAGACCGACAAGGGTGGGGCAATTCAGCCTCCGGCAAACACATTTGGAAACCACGGCAACAGGCCCCTCCCCCAGAAGATCAGCACGAACAGCCAGCAAGCCAAGACCAAGTTTATCGATCAAGGAGAACGGGAGAACTCCAGCGCTAGGGGAATACTGCACATAGAATTCATGGCTTTTTTTTACCATGATTCATTATTTCATCAAACTTAATTTTTTTTTAAATTTTTATTTTTCTGTTTCTCAACCAACATCTTATCAATACCATTTAAAAAAAAACATTTTTTATTTTTCATTTTTAGAGTCATATTTTATCCCTTCATAGTAGTTATCCTTATTTTTGGCATATATATATGTTGTTCTCTCTTTAAAATTTTGAGATACAGGTTCTTCTAAAAGATCAAAATATACCCTAAATCACTAGTGTATGGCTTTGTTCTAGTCTCCTGCCTGATCACATTCTCTCCCTTTTTTTTTTTAAATCTTCTTTCTTTTTTCAAACAACTTCTTATTGTATCAATTCCTTTTATAAAATCTTTTATAATTTTCATCTTTACAGTCATCTTCCATCCCTTCATTGTATCAACCCTTATTTTGTACATATATGTCTTTCTTCCTTTAAAATTTTAGGAGGCACTTTTTTCTAACAGAACAAAATATGCCCAAAATCTATGCACTATCCTGATCATATTTGATCATATTCTGCTTTTTTTGTATTGTTCTGTTTTTGTTTTTCTTTTTTTTTCTCTTTCTTTTTTCTTTCTTTCCCTTTCTTTTCCCCTGGTTTCAGGTCTTTTCTGATTTGTATACAGTATATTTGCTTGGGACGTTGTTAACCTGTTAGCATTTTGTTCTCTCATTCATCTATTCTCCTCTGGACAAAATAACAAGACAAAAAAAAATCACCTCAGCAAAAAGAACAAGAGGTAGTACCGTCTGCCAGGGACCTACTCAATACGGACATTAGTACGATGTCGGACCTAGAGTTCAGAATCGTGACTTTAAAGATACTAGCTGGGCTTGAAAAAAGTGTGGAAGTTATTAGAAAAACCCTTTCTGGAGAAATAAAAGAACTAAAATCTAACCGAGTCGAAATCAAAAAGGCTATTGATGAGGTGCAATAAAAAATGGGCGCACTAACTGCTAGGATAAATGAGGTAGAAGAGAGAATCAGTGATATAGAAGACCAAATCATGGAAAATAAAGAAGCTGAGAAAAAGAGAGATAAACAACTACAGGATCATGAGGGCAGAATTCGAGATATAAGTGCTACGATAAGATGAAACAACATTAATATAATTGGGATCCCAGAAGAAGAAGAAAGAGAGAGAGGGGGAGAAGGTATATTGGAGCAAATAATAGCAGAGAACTTCCCTAATGTGAGGAAGGAAACAGGCATCAAAATCCCGGAGGCACAGAGAACCCCTCTCAAAATCAATAAAAACAGGTCAACGCCCCAACATCTAATAGTAAAACTTACAACTCTCAGAGACAAAGAGAAAATCCTGAAAGCAGCTCGGGAGAAGAGATCTGTAACCTACAATGGTAGAAATATTAGATTGGCAACAGACCTATCCACAGAGACCTGGCAGGCCAGAAAGGACTGGCAAGATATCGTCAGAGCACTAAACGAGAAAAATATGCGGCCAAGAATACTGTATCCAGCTAGACTGTCATTGAAAATAGAAGGAGAGATAAAAAGCTTCCAGGACAAACAAAAACTAAAGGAATTTGCAAACATGAAACCAGCCCTCCAAGAAATATTGAAAGGGGTCCTCTAAGGAAAGAGAGAGCCTAAAAGCGGCATAGACCACAAAGGAACACAGACAATATACACTAACAGTCACCTTACAGGCAATACAATGGCACTAAATCCATACCTTTCAATAGTTACCCTGAATGTAAATGGGCTAAATGCCCCAATCAAAAGACACAGGCTATCAGATTGGATTAAAAAACAAGACCCATCGATATGCTGTCTGCAAGAGACTCATTTTAAACCCAAAGACACCCCCAGATTGAAAGTGAGGGGGTGGAAAACCATTTACATGCTAATGGACACCTAAAGAAAGCTGGGGTGGCAATCCTTATAACAGACAAATTAGATTTTAAAACAAAGACTGTAATAAGAGATGAGGAAGGACACTATATCCTACTGAAAGGGTCTATCCAACAAGAAGATCTAACAATTGTCTATGCCCCTAACATGGGAGCAGCCAATTATATAAGGCAATTAATAACAAAAGCGAAGAAACACATTGACAACGATACAATAATAGTGGGGGACTCTAACACCCCCCTCACTGAGATGGACAGATCATTTAAGCAAAAGATCAACAAGGAAATAAAGACTTTAAATGACACACTGGACCAAATGGACTTCACAGACATATTCAGAACATTCCATCCCAAAGAAAGGAATACACATTCTTCTCTAGTGCCCATGGAACATTCTCCAGAATTGATCACATCCTAGGTCACAAATCAGGTCTCAACCATTACCAAAAGATTCGGATTATTCCCTGCATATTTTCAGACCACAGTGCTTTGAAACTAGAACTCAATCACAAGAGGAAAGTTGGAAAGAACTCAAATCCATGGAGGCTAAAGAGCATCCTACTAAGGAATGAATGGGTCAACCAGGAAATTAAAGAAGAATTAAAAAAAATTCATGGAAACCAATGAAAATGAAAACACAACTGTTCAAAATCTTTGGGATACAGCAAAGGCAGTCCTGAGAGGAAAGTATATAGCAATACAAGCCTTTCTCAAGAAACAAGAAAGGTCTCAAATACACAACCTAACCCTATACTTAAAGGAGCTGTAGAAAGAACAGCAAATAAAGCCTAAACCCAGCAGGAGAAGAGAAATAATAAAGATCAGAGCAGAAATCAATGAACTAGAAACCAAAAGAACAGTAGAACCGATCAACGAAACTAGGAGCTGGTTCTTTGAAAGAATTAAGATTGATAAACCCCTGGCCAGACTTATCAAAAAGAAAAGAGAAATGACCTAAATCAACAAAATCATGAATGAAAGAGGAGAGATCACAACCAACACCAAAGAAATACAAACAATTATAAGAACATATTATGGGGGCACCTGGGTGGCTCAGATGGTTGGGCGTCTGCCTTCGGCTGAGGTCGTGATCCCAGGGTCCTGGGATCGAGTCCCGCATCAGGCTCCCTGCTAGGCGGGGAGCCTGCTTCTCCCTCTGCCTCTGCCCCTCTCTCTCTCTCTCTCTCTCTCTCTGACTCTCGTGAATAAATAAATAAAACATTTAAAAAAACATATAAAAAAAAAGAACATATTATGAGCAACTCTATGCCAGCAAATTAGATAACCTGGAAGAAATGGATGCATTCCTAGAGATGTATCAACTACCAAAATTGAACCAGGAAGAAATAGAAAACCTGAACAGACCTATAACCACTAAGGAAATTGAAGCAGCCATCAAAAATCTCCCAACAAACAAAAGCCCAGGGCCAGATGGCTTCCCAGGGGAATGGTACCAAACATTTAAAGAAGACTGAATACCTATTCTTCTGAAACTGTTCCAAAAAATAGAAATGGAAGGAAAACTTCCAAACTTGTTTTATGAGGTCACTATTACCTTGATCCCCAAACCAGACAAAGACCCAATCAAAAAGGAGAATTACAGACCAATATCCTTGATGAACACGTATGCAAAAATTCTCACCAAAATACCAGCCAATAGGATCCAACAGTACATTAAAAGGATTATTCACCACAACCAAGTGGGATTTATCCCTGGGCTGCAAGGTTGGTTCAACATCTGCAAATCAATCAACGTGATACAATACATTAACAAAAGAAAGAACAAGAATCATAGGATCCTCTCAATAGATGCAGAAAAGGCATTTGACAAAGTACATCATCCTTTCTTGATCAAAACTCTTCAGAGTATAGGGATAGAGGGTACATACCTCAATAGCATAAAAGCCATCTATGAAAAACCTACAGCAAATATCATTCTCAATGGGGAAAAGCTGAGAGCTTTTCCCCTAAGGTCAGGAACGCAGCAGGGATGTCCACTCTCATTCTATTTGAACATAGTATTCAACATAGTATTAGAAGTCCTAGCCACAGCAATCAGACAACAAAAAGAAATCAAATGCATCCAAATCGGCAAAGACGAAGTCAAACTCTCACTCTTTGCAGATGATATGATAGTGTATGTGGAAAACCCAAAAGACTCCACCCCAAAACTGCTAGAACTCATACAGGAATTCAGTCAAGTAGCAGGCTATAAAATCAATGCACAGAAATCAGTGGCATTCCTATACACCAACAACAAGACAGAAGAGAGACAAATCAAGGAGTCGATCCCATTTACAATTGCACCCAAAACCATAAGATACCTAGGAATAAATTTAACCAAAGAGGCAAAGGATCTGTACTCAGAAAACTATAAAATACTCATGAAAGAAATTGAAGAAGACACAGAGAAATGGAAAAACGTTCCATGCTCATGGATTGGGAGAACCAACATTGTGAGGATGTCAATGCTACCTACAGCAATCTACACATTCAATGCAATCGCCATCAAAATACCCTCTACTTTTTTCAAAGAAATGGAACAAATAATCCTAAAATTTGTATGAAATCAGAAGAGACCCCGAATAGCCAGAGGAATATTGAAAAAGAAAAGCAAAGCTGGCGGCATCACAATTCCGGACTTCCAGCTCTATTACAAAGCTGTCATCATCAAGACAGTATGGTACTGGCACAAAAACAGACACATAGATCAATGCAACAGAATCGAGAGCCCAGAAATGGACCCTCAACTCTATGGTCAACTTATCTTTGACAAAGCACGAAAGAATGTCCAATGGAAAAAAGACAGTCTCTTCAACAAATGGTGTTGGGAACATTGGACAGCCACATGCAGAAGAATGAAACTGGACCATTTCCTTACACCACACACAAAAACAGAGTCCAAATGGTTGGAAGACCTAAACGTGAGACAGGAGTCCATCAAAATCCTAAAGGAGAACACAGGTAGCAACCTCTTCGACCTCAGCCGCAGCAACTTCTTCCTAGAAACATTGCCAAAGGCAAGGGAAGCAAGGGCAAAAATGAACTCTTGGGATTTCATCAAGATAAAAAGCTTTTGCACAGCAAAAGAAACAGTCCACAAAACCAAAAGACAACCGACAGAATGGGAGAAGATATTTGCAAATGACATATCAGACAAAGGGCTAGTATCCAAAATCTCTAAAGAACTTATCAAACTCAACACCCAAAAGACAAATAATCCAATCAAGAAATGGGCAGAAGACATGAACAGACATTTTTCCAAAGAAGACATCCAAATGGCCAACAGACACATGAAAAAGTGCTCAACATTGCTTGGCATCAGGGAAATCCAAATCAAAACCTCCAGGAGATACCACCTCACACCAGTCAGAATGGCTAAAATTAACAAGTCAGGAAACAAGAGATGTTGGCGGGCATGCAGAGAAAGGGGAACCCTCCTACACTGTTGGTGGGAATGCAAGCTCGTGCAGCCACTCTGGAAAACAGTATGGAGGTTCCTCAAACAGTTGAAAATAGAGCTACCCTATGACCCAGCAATTGCACTACTGGGTATTTACCACAAAGATACAAATGTAGGGATCTGAAGGGGTATGTGCACCCTGATGTTTATAGCAACAATGTCCACAATAGCCAAACTGTGGACAGAGCCAAGATGTCCATCGACAGATGAATGGATAAAGAAGAAGTGGTATATATACACAATGGAATATTATGCAGCCATCAAAAGGAATGAGATCTTGCCATTTGCAATGACGTGGATGGAACTGGAGGGTGTTATGCTGAGCGAAATAAGTCAATCAGAGAAAGCCATGTATCATATGACCTCACTGATATGAGGAATTCTTAATCTCAGGAAAGAAACTGAGGGTTGCTGGAGTGGTGGGGTGTGGGAGGGATGGGGTGGCTGGGTGATAGACATTGGGGAGGGTATGTACTATGGTGAGCACTGTGAATTGTGCAAGACTGTTGAATCATAGATCTGTACTTCTGAAACAAATAATGCAACATATGTTAAGAAAAAAGAAAAAAGAAGAAGATAGCAGGAGGGGAAGAATGAAGGGGAGTAAGTCAGAGGGTGCGACGAACCATGAGAGGCGATGGACTCTGAAAAACAAACTGAGGGTTCTAGAGGGGAGGAGGGTAGGGGGATGGGTTAACCTGGTGATGGGTATTAAATAGGGCACATTCTGCATAGAGCACTGGGTTTTATGCACACACAATGAATCATGGAACACTACATCAAAAACTAATGATGTAATATATGGTGATTAACATAACAATTAAAAAAAAGAAAAAATAAAAAACCAGAGGTAAATAATCTGGATAAAAGGCCACTTGTATTTTGGTCATTGCCTGGAACTCATTCTCATCTCCCCAAAGCTTTCCCACGGAAACTTTCTGTTTCCAACCATACCAAACTACTCTTTATGGACCGTACTCACTTATGCTATCTCTTTTTCCTGGAGAACTCTTCACTGCTTTCTCTACATGCTTGACGTTTACTTACATTGCAAGATTGTTTCCCAGGGCAGTAGAATAAGGACTTCTACAAATCCACTCCTCCCAAAGAGCATTGAGAACACTAGCAATAACTGCCATACTCAACTTTATCAGAATTCTGGAAATTAACTAGAGGCTTACAACAGCCTGAAGAGAGTTTATTCAAGAAATTTAAATCTCAGTAAGAATACAAAGATCTGTAGCATTTTCACTTGCCTTCATCCTATCCTCCTGTCACAACTATGAGATCTGCACCTGAGCAGCCACTGGAGAAGGCAGATCAGATATGGAGTTCCCTCAAAGCCCCATCCTTAGAGAATTGTTACTATTTGACCTATTTGGCCAGTCACTGGGAAACTTCATTCTCACTGCTTGACTTTATTTCACATGACTCAGAATTTCCTATGTATGAACAGCAATATCTTTAGGTAAGTTGCCGAAAACAATTAACAGTAATTATTTAACCTGGCAGCTTCCTGTAGCAGTGTTAGCAGTTGGGGCTAACAAGAAGCTGACAAAAAAAAAACAACTTAAAAAGAACTGAATATGGGAGATCTGTGGTGGGCTTTGAAAAGTTCCAGCAAATTCTGGGGCATATAAAAGAAAATGCACATGTGCAGAGCTATATGACTGCCCATAAAAGGTAGAAAGTTTTAAACTCTCACCTCTGGCTCACCTTGAGGCTCTACACAATCAGGAAGTAAAGGCTAAGGCCCAGCTGTAAACACTGGATCTTTGAAGGCATGTCTCAACATGTACACAGAGTCCCTCAGCAAATACTGAGGAAACATATTGGTTCAAGGTGTTCAAGAAAATCTCTATCCAGGGGGCACCTGGGAGGCTCAGTCAGTTGAACCTCCAATTCTTGATTTTTGGCTCAGGTCATGATCTCATGAGTCATGAGATCGAGCCCTTGGGTCGGGCTCCACGCTCAACAGGGAGTTTGCTTGGGATTCTCTCTCTCCCTCTCCCTCTTTCCCTTCCTCCACTCACACACACTCTCTCTCTAAAATAAGTCTTAAAAAAAAAAAATCTCTATCCAATCATTAGCTAAACACTAAGCTAACCAAGCAAAGAATTCAGTGGCCACACACAATAAGGAATACAAACGTAATAGAATTAATCCAGGAAAGTCACTAGTCAAACAAATGGCAGCAGCAGCAGAAACAACAGCACCTGGAAAAAGGAGAGGGATCTGATTTCCAGAGTTGCCACATCATATTATTTTAAATGTCTACTTTTCAACAACACAAATGAGACAAACAGAAAAATAAAAAGGTATGGCCTTTATAAAGGAGAAAAAAGCAGCCAATACAAACTTTACATGGGGAAATCCAGACAACAGACTTACTAGAAAAATACTTCAAATCAGCTGTTATAAATAGTCTCAAAAAACTAAAGGAAATTATGTTTAAAGAATTAAGGAAATTTATGAAATTGATGTCTCACCAAATACAGAATAACAATAAAGAGAAAAAATTATAAAAAGAACTAAATAGAAATTCTGGGGTTAGGGATGCCTGGGTGGCTCAGTTGGTTAAGTGTATGCCTTTGGCTTTGGTCATGATCCCAGGGTCCTGGGATCGAGTCCTTGCTCAGCGGGGAGCCTGCTTCTCCCTCTGCCTGCAACTTCCCCTGCTTGTGTGTGCTCTGTCTCTCTCTTACACACACACAAATAAATAAATAAATAAATAAATAAATAAATAAAAATCTAAAAAAATTTTAAAAAAGGAAAGAAAAGAGAAGAAATTCCAGGGTTAAAATGTAAAATAATTGAAATGAAAAACTCACTATTGCATTCAATGTAGAGTTGAACTGGCAGGAGAAGGAATCAGTGAACTTGAAGACAGGTCAATTGAGATTATCCAATCTGAGAAACAGAAAGAAAAATGAATGAAGACAAATAAACAGCCTCAGAGACCTGTCAGACACCATCAAGTGTACCAAGATGTGCATAATGGAAGTCCCAAAAGGATAGGAGAGAAAAGGGACAGAAAGAATATTTGAAGAAATAATGACTGAAAACGTCCCAAATTTGATGAAAAACATCAAGCTACACATTCAAGAATTTTAATGAATTCCGAGTAGAAAAATACAAAGAGCTCCACAACTGGTCATACCACAGTCAAACTGTCAAAAACCAAGGCATGATATCAATATGCATATCAGCACTATTCACAGTAACTGAAAGGTGGAAACAACCCAAATGGTCATTGATGAATGAATGGATAAATAAGATGTATATATAAAAATGGAAAATTTTTTAGCTTTAAAAGGAATGAAATTCTGACACATGCTATGGCATGGGTAAGCCCCAAGAACATTATGCTAAAAATCAGAGAAAGACATGTATCATATGACCTCACTGATATGAGGAATTCTTTTTTTTTTTAAAGATTTTATTTATTTATTTGAGAGAGAGAGAGAGAATGAGAGATAGAAAGCACGAGAAGGAAGAGGGTCAGAGGGAGAAGCAGACTCCCTGCTGAGCAGGGAGCCCGATGCGGGACTCGATCCTGGGACTCCAGGATCATGACCTGAGCCGAAGGCAGTCGCTTAACCAACTGAGCCACCCAGGCGCCCCGATATGAGGAATTCTTAATCTCAGGAAACAAACTGAGGGTTAGCCTGGTGATGGGTATTAAGGACGGCACATTCTGCATGGAGCACTGGGTGTTGTGCACAAACAATGAATCATGGAACACTACATCAAAAACTAATGATGTAATGTATGGTGATTAACATAACAATAAAAAATTATTAAAAAAGATCAGAATGAAAAAAAAAACCATTATGCTAAATGAAATAAGCCAGACAAAGAAATGACAAATACCACTTACATGAGTTACCTAGAATAGTCAACTTTATAGAGACAGAAAGTAGAATGGAGGCTTCTAGGGGCTGGGGAGATGGGGAAGTTGGGAATTATTGTTTAATGGGTAAAAAGTTTCAGTTCAGGAAAATGAAAAGTTCTGGAAATGTATGGTGGTGATGTTTGCACAATGTGAATGTACTTAACACCATAGAACTATACATTTAAATTGTATGTTATGTATATTGTACTACAGTTGTAAAAAAAAAAAGGCAGAATCTTGAATGCAGCAAGAAATGATTCATCACATATAAGGGTTTTTTGAAAGTTTAAAAGCTGACTTCTCTTGAGAAACCAGGGAGCCCAAAAGTCAGTGAGATGATATATTCAGGTATTGAAAAGAAAAAAAAAAATTCTTGTTAACCAAGAATTCTAGATCCAGTATAACTATCATTTAAAAAACAAGTGAGAAATTAAGACATTCCCAGAAAACAAAAACAGAACACTTGTCTCTAGTTGACCTGTTCTGCAAGAAATTCTAAAGGAATTCTTTAAGCTGAAATAAAAGAACGCTAGAGAAAAAATCAAATCTATACAAAGAAACAAAAAACATTGGTAAACATAAAAATATAGTTAAATATAAAAGACAGTATAAATGTATTTTTGTTTGTAACTCTTTCTTCTCCTAGCTGATGTGAAAGAAAACTACTTAAAGCAATAATTATAAAATTTATTGGTTTATAAAGTATAAAGATGTAATTTGTTTGATGACAATAATAATAAAAAGTAAGAGGGAAAGGCATGGAGCTATATTGGAGCAAATTTTGTATACTGTTGAAATTAAGTTGGTATTAGTCTGAGCTATGCTGTCTTAAAATGTTAATTTAATCCTTAGTGCAACCACTAATAAAATAATTCAAAAGTAGATAGTAAAATAAACAGCAAGGGAATCAAAATGATATACTAGAAAATATCTATTTAACACAAAAGAAGGCAGTAATGGAAGATTAAGAAGACAAAAAATACACAGAAACCAAATAGTAAAATGAGATATAATCTTATTTTATAATAATTACATTAAATGTAAATGGTAGAAACACTCCAATCAAATAGCAAAGATTGGCAAAATGGAAATTAAAAAACCTTATCCAACTATATGCCATCTACAAGAGACATACTTTAAATTAAAAATCACAAATGGTGATTTTTGGAAGTGAAATGTTGGAAAAATATACCATCAGACAGTACCCAAAAGAGAGCTGGAGTGGAGCTACTATCAGGCAAAGTAGACTTTAAGACAAAAATGATGACATAGAGAAAAAGGAAGACACTTTATAATAAAAATGTCAATTCATCCGGAAGGTAGAACAAGTATACCTAAATAAATAGAAAGCCACCCCACATTTATGACTTGGAAGGCTTAATTTTGAGAAGATGGTAATACTCCCCCAATGACCTAAGCTACAAGCCATTCCAATCAAATGGAAATTCCTTTCTGCAGAAATCAATAAGCTGATCCTAAAATTCATATGGAAGTGCAAGGAACCCAGAATTACCAAAACAATCTCTCCAGGTCCTGCTTCCTGCCCTCCATGCAAACCTTCTTGCTCTGAGATTGTCTTGCTCCCTTCGGTCAGGGATCACTATGCCACACATCCTGCAGCTTTCTGAGCATTCTGTCTCTGCCAGTCTGTCACCTGGGGCCTCTGGTCTGGTTTCATGTCTGGCTGCTGCTTGTTGCACATCCTGTTTTTCTTGGAAGGAGTCACCCTTGCTTCCTCAGTCAGCCCAGACCCCCAAATCCCACCTGAGTCTGGAGGGGGCAGCAATGGGGTTGGGGTAGGCAAAAGATGCAGCTATAAGAATCCTAATGACTCACTTGGGGGAGGGACCTTAGGGGGATAAGAATGTAAGAATGCTTGCCATGTACCTGGCATGATGTTAGGCATGTTCTATGGATTTCTCATTCTTATAACAACCCTATAAGATGGGAGCGATTATATTACCATTTCTCAAGATGAGAAAATCGAGGCTGAGAAAGGTTAAGTGACTAGTGACTCAACTAGTAGGTACAGAGCTGGGAGATACAGACCAAGGGCCACTCATGAAGGGAGGCATCTTCTCAGAGGCGGACAACAGAAGGTCCCTGTCTTGACCTGAGAAGTGGGGGTGTACTTGAAGGACGTACGTAAACAGGGATAGCACAATGCTTATTTCTGCATCTCCAATAGTTTGGATTTCGAGTCCCAGGCTTTCCAGCCTCAAGCTCCGGATTTGCCAGGGGCAGAGAGAAAGCAGAATTGGAGCGGGTGTGGCACCAAAGGCGCATTTTGTTTCACTGTGATTAGCACAGAGAAGAATAGCCTGTTTTGAAAACTCAAAGTTCTTGCCCCTCCAGAAAGACTGAGCTTTGGAATTCAAAACAACAGGTTGAATTAAATATCTTAGAGCCAAAATGGAGAAAATAATCAGCTTATAATACAATATATATCAAGGCACCTGCAATCTAAAAAGGAAGGAAAAAACCCCACCGATAGAACTGACCCTACATTATTCCCTGTGTGATTCTGATAGATGTGTATTGTGTGAAATGAATTATTTGGGGTATGTTTTGCCTTTTTGCCTTTTTGCTTTTTTTGCGGGGAGAGCAAGAGTGAGAGAGAGATGAACCATAGTCATATACGTGTCAAAGCTGCTTTGGGATGATGGGAATCAGGGGTTCATTTTCCTTGTGCTCTTGTGTTTATCTCCCCAAAGCCTACATGGGTGATGGAGCAGGGGCTGGGGGAGATCTGTGATGCTTAAGTGATTTCTTTATAATCTTTCCCAAAGTACATATCACTGTTCATGATATCAAAGTAAAAGCATGTAATCCATTCTTTATTGATATTTATATTAAAGGCACCACAATTGGGGAACTAATGTGGAAGGGATACCTAACTTGATGATTAAATGATACGGATTTCACAGTGGAGAATTTATTTCCAGATTCTAATTAGGACCCAAATGAGCTGTGTGGATTCTTGTTAACTCACCTGGATTATCTTGTACATTATAATATTAATAAAACTCTATTTTCACATCATTTCCAAAGGAGTCAGGGAGCCCAGGCTGGCAAGCAGAGAGAATGGCTTTCTCCTGTGAGCCCCAGGGGCCTGAGGACAGACCTGAGCCTGAGGCCAGCTCAGGAATGGCAGGCACCAGAGACGCCCACGGGATGCTGGGACCAGGCATCATGGGGCAGCTGGACAGGCAAGCTGAAACTCCCTTGCAGCTCCATGATGGTTCTTGAGGACGTTGTTCTGTGACCCTCCTCCCAAGGCCACTCCCTGCTCCATGAGACAGGGGAGAGACAGGATTTACTGTTTCTGCCTAGGAAGAGGATCCTCTTTTGGCACTGCACACATGCAATCATCAGAATTGCTATTTACTTAGGTAATCCTTTGCCCCGCCACAGAGTTTCTGGCTTACTGTTCACACACTTTTACTTAAGCCCTTACCATACATTTCCTGTGCCAAAACAAACCAGTGCCTCAGCTAACTGAGCGAGTAGATTTGACTAATTCACTGGAGTCATTAGCACTAAGCAGTCTCAGCTCTTCTCAGCAGGACATAAGTCTTCACTTCACCCAGGGAAAAAAGAAGAGAGAAGTACTTATTTATTGTTGACTCGCTAGGCCCTGCACCACTTGTACATATGTCTTCTCATTTAATTCTCTTGAAATCCCACCAGATGGGCATTGCTGCCCCCACTTAACAGATGAAGAAACTGAGCCCAGAGAGGTGAAGCAATGGACCCATGATCCCACAGCTCTCATTCAGAGCTGATTCAGAGAGCTGACGTCCATTCCATATAGGCCTTCAGCAAGGTGATGTGGCTGTCTGTAGCTGGCACCTCCTCCCATCTGTCCTGAGAAAAACAGCTCCCCAAGTCCTGAAGTAGGGACCACTCATGCTGCGCTGGAGGAAAGCTCCAGCCCAAAGCACCAATCATGGGCCCCCAGGAACTGGGAAGCTGGCAAGGCCTGTAATGTGGACCTTCCCTGTCCCCCCGCCACACACCCCCTTCTCTTTGTCCACTGCATCAAGATGGGCATAAACAATTGAGAAAACAAACATGTTTCCTGAAGTTTCCTTCCTCTCCTGTCCCGGCTGACAGTGCATTATTCTTCTCTGCGGAGGACAGGTTTCATATAAATAAGGGATTCAGTGTGACTCCTTTCACCAATGTTAAAATTCCATTTAAAAGTAAATTGACTTCCTGAAATATATGTATTGGCAGCAGTGGCCACCACAGCTGGGATTACATTTTACATTTAACATAGTGCTATTTGCTTTGACAGATTCCATATTTTTTCATACATAAATCAATAGAGTGACGTGTGAAGAGCTCGAATCTATCTTTCATCGTTCCCCACCCCCTCCAACCCTGCATTCTGAAACGCATAAAGAAGTAACTTTCTAGCAGATGTCATTTAGTTGGAGACTATTATTTATAGCATTTGACTATAACACCATCCTCTGTGAACTCAAACAGGAAATACTACCAGGGAGAGCCAGGAATTTGCTTCTGGAAGGAAGCATCCTAATGGTGTTTTTTAAATCATATTTCTGTGTGTGTGTGTGCGCGTGCATGTGTGCGTGTGCTCTTGTATGTGCATGCGTATCGTAAGACCATCATGTGTAGTTTTTTTCCTGACCCTCTGCCCTGACTTGGGTGGACGTGGGTAGGCAAGGAGCGGCCAGCCAAGGCAAGAAGCATCAGGCTGGAAAGGCTGGAAGAAGCAGGGGATGAGAAATGATGGGAAATGGGCGGGTGGGTGGGAGTCAGAGTACCTATGGTGGGAAATGAGGGCATAGGTGGAAGCTCAGAGAAGGTATGAATCTGACCTTTCCTTGTCCAGCAGCACCTTTGGAGACTGGCACTTAGCTTTGGAAAGGAATAAAAGCCACTTAGACATCGAGCCTCCATGAAGCTCCTTCACTCAGCACTCGAGGAGGGCAGTGCTGATCAGACACTCCCAGTTCCAGGCTGGAGATCTGGCTTGTTTTCTACTGGGCGGAGCTTGGGGATATCCAGAAGCTTGTGCAGAAAAATGTTAAGTCTTGCTGGCTCCTTTTTTTTTTTTTTAATGTAGCAAGAAAATAAAATTTTGCTAGAATCTTTTTTTAAAGACTAATGACCCATAATTTGTTGTTACCATAGGAGGACACAGTCTGTAGCTTTTTTTTTCTAGAATTGGTTGATCGATTTAAAACAAAAAGTAAGTCAGGAATTCTTTGGGACCTCTTACTATTTAACATTTTAGACAAAGCAGAGATGCTGAGTCATAATAGTGGTGGCTGAGGGCTATAAGGGAAAGGGAGGGCACAAAGGGTAGGGAGGAAGCATTTCGAACTAGGAGCTGACCCGGTTGTCCATATTTGCATGACCCAAAGGACAAAAAGCCAAATACAGAGCTGTTGTAGTTAGTCTGCTATTTCAGGAGGTCTCGGCTATTCCTCTCTCCAACTTGCTTCTGAAGAAAAGAGTTTTCTATTTTCTTTTAACCTGAAACATTCCGATTGTTTACATATATGAAAATTCACAGAATATTTTACCCTAGTCTTTGTAGTGCCTAGATTTTTAAATCATCCATTCTTTTCAATAAATGATATTCATTAAAAAGAGAATCCTATGTGCTTTAACTTTTATTCTTTTGCCAGTCCATATATTCTGATTTTGGTGTCAGAAATAAGGGTCACTCCTGGGACTCTCTAGGGGAGAGTTGTCTCTGTGCCCTTGACTCCACCGTCAAGAAGGAAACCTGCTGGTCCAATGAAGAAGCCCACTTTTTCAGGTGGGTTGAGCTTGAAGACAGGAATAAGCTTTTACTAGGAAATGGGAACTCTCTGTTCCAGTTCTTATCTGTCAAAAATGTATATATTTGTCCTTTCTTTTGGAAGCAGTATGATCTGAAATTTAGGTTTAAGCTAGAGAGAAAAGTGGCTCTGTAGATCTCAGTCCTGGACACATGAGTGTTTGCCAGGATCCAGCCCAGCCCCACTGGAGTTCTGCGCTGGGATTTGGGCCATAGCCCTGAGCAACACAAATATTCCTCAGCCCTCAATTTGCTCATCATTGTCCTTGATCCTCAGAGACTCAGGAGGGAGCTGTGATCAAGGGCGAGGGTTTTCCATCTGATAGCTTCCCATCTGACCATATAACAGCTCTACCAAGAGGTCCCATGATATCAATAATTGGAGCATAAAGAGAATTCAGTCAGCCAGGATGCATGGCTAAGAACTGAATCAGAAGAACCCCATTTAGATTTTCTGGCCAGAAAATTGCAGACAGAAGCTTGTTGGAGGCAGAGAAAACTAAATCAGTCTATTAACTGGTCCTTTGTCCATCCAATTGCATTCCCTGATGGAGATGGGGGGAGTGGGTAAGCAGCCAGTTAGCTCCAAGGAGATCTCTGCTATATTCCCCTGCTGGTGGGGCACAGGACCCCCACCACCACTGTCCAGATCCTGCCCATAGCACAAGGCCCAGGTCAAGTCCAAAGTCTTCACTTTGGTGCCAGGCCCTATAGATCCTTCCAGAGCCATTTGGACCACAACCTGACTACTTGTTCTGATTCTAAAGTTTTTTTGTTACTCTGGATGATTTATCAGCTAATTTCAAACATCTTAAGGGCTTTCACCGTATTTTATATTTCTCTGTACCCTCCACAGAACCTAGCACAGTGACTTGTATACAGCATGTGCCCAGATGCTATTAATGGGTTTTTGTATGGATGGTCTCAAGGGCCCAGGAATGGGAAAACCTTGGACTTTTGATAAAAAAAGGGAAAACGACTTCCTCAAATCTTCATCTGCAAGGCTACCCCTGAATTGAAATGAGAGTTTTCCTTTGACACCTTCTTGGCATGCTATGACTCTTACCTACTTATTATAAACGGCAGTTAGTTACAAAATAATCTAATTTTAGAAAGAATATGCATACTGTATTCCATCAATTCATTTTTAATACTGATGGCTCTTGTAATTGGCAGTATTTTTTCCTTTTCTTAGTGTTATATAAAATAATAGTGCTTCTTATAATGGATGATGTAATTCATCTATAACTCCATGCAGTGGCCTTTATTTGATGAATGAATGTGGACGGAGTCCATGACTTACATCCAGGTGTGACAGTCCCCTACCTTGCTGCCACTGTCATGCATGTTCTTAGGTGTCCTCTTAGAGCTTTTAGGGTGTGAGTGGAACCAGAACTGGGGGACGGAAAGGTTACATAAATAGAAGACACAATAAGGCATGTGTATGCAGAGGAAGACATTCAGTCATGCTGGTCTGCTTGTCGTCTCTACTTCCATTTTATCCTTCCTTTACTATTTCTTTATGCTTATAGGGCCTGAAATTTCACTAATCCATGATTAAGTGGAAAGTTGGGGTAGAAATAAAAACACAAATATCTGAGTTATTGTCTTATCAGTCTTAGTGTGCCTTCATCTCTGTAGCTCCTTCTTTATTTATTTATTATTCTGTTTTATAGTGTTATGTTAATCACCATATATTACATCATTAGTTTTTGATGTAGTGTTCCATGATTCATTGTTTGTGCATAACACCCAGTGCTCCATGCAGTACGTGCCCTCCTTAATACCCCTCACCGGGCTAACCCATCCCCCCACCCCCTCCCCTCTAGAACCCTCAGTTTGTTTCTCAGAGTCCATCGTCTCTCATGGTTCGTCTCCCCCTCCGATTTCCCCCCCTTCATTTTTCCCTTCCTTCTCCTAATCTGTAGCTCCTTCCTGCAAGTCAACTGGGAAGAGCAACACCTATGTGAGGGATTGTAGGAGAGAGGAATGCATGGTGTGAAGAACTTGGGGCAATCAGATGGCTTATTCTGCACCAGTCTAAAAAACACGGGTTTTGATGTGGCCTTAGTGAAAGCCTGGGTGTGCTGGATAGAAGGGTACAGGGAGGAGGAAGTTGGAGGTTTAGAAGCTGGCCTTCTACAGAAAATGGAGAGAACACACTGCCTACTCTTGCTTCATTCTCTAGCACATGTGTGGTGAATAAGGGTGCTGTGCTCAGCTGTCCAGACTCCAGCCTCCCTTCCTTTTCCTTTTTTATTGAGTATTGGCCCTTCTGCCTTTCAGCCCGGGAGTTTCAGGAACACCTTACTCCACCCCACCCTCTGAGTGACTGAAGTCAATGGAAGTCAATACATCCCAGGGGAAGTATCTAAAAATGGACACATGACCCCACTGGGAGCAATGAGATGTGTGTGTCTGAGAAAGAATCTCCCACTTGCTTTGGACAGGAAGCTGTAAGGCTGTGATATCCCATCGTTTTAGGGCTATATAGATTTTTGTAGGTTGACCTGGAAACGTCACCAACATATATATCATTTTTATAATAAGAATTTTTTTTCATCTTGGGAGAAATAGCTGACTTCCAACAAGCTTTTAGAAACCAACCTGTTCATCAATTCTAGAGTAATACTGGCAATTTGTAAATAATAAGTCACTGATACATACCAAAGAAGTAAAGAATCTTTTCTATAATATTTCAAAAATTTGAGCGTGACATTGTATCCTGAAGTGATATATTAGATTAAAAGGGAATATGACACCCTGATATATAAAAATGCAAGACACTGAAGTAATTTATGAAGTGCTAGCAGCTAACTTCATATTAAATCTCACCGTGTGGGCACTAAATTACTTTGGACACTGTGGTGAGATGTTTCAGTACGTCATATTATGAAAGGACCAGGTTCAAGGTCCAATAGTCAGAAGTGGCCTCAGGCCCAGCCCTGGGTCTGCCCAGTGTCTGTAGAGAGTGAGTCTATTTCAGCCCAGTCTGGTCCAAGGAGAGGGCCCCAAGACATCCAAAGATTGAGACCCATTGGGTCCAGGGTAGTCCTAAAGGACCGATGGGTAGTCTTCACACTCACATAATAAATAAATAAATAAAATAATGATAGCAGCCAATGATCCAGTTTGTAAGATGCTTTTAAAAGCACATTTCAGTTGTGCTCTGGGGAGGTGGCATTCCTGTTCTAGAAAAGCAAACAGGTAAGGGTCTCACAAACAGAACTGGGACTCCAACAGCTTTTCTGACTCTCAGAGATAAAACTCGAGCTTATTAACTAATCCAAATGTTTCCAGTACATTTTGCCTTGAGCTTTACAAGAAAACTAGGACCACTAGGGGTGAGTTCCCTTGTGTCCCATCCTCTACATTCTAATGGACCTCTGGAATCATCTGTGCTCTCTCCATTTTCTCTTGTCTAAACTAAAGGGGAAAGATAACCCCTGCAGATCCAGAGTGAATTCGTTTGCTTGTGTTAACCCCTCCGCTCGGCCTCCCTAGATCATCTTTGGCTTGTCTCCCTCCTCTTTCCCCTCCGTCTCCAAAATGTGCGGAACTCTGCACTACACAAAAATTCAAAACTTTTATCTGAGGTCACTATCCCTCTCCTCTCTCGCTTCCTTTCCTTTCATCCCTTATCTTTTAGAAGAAACAATCTCTCCCCAGCATCCTTCTTTCTTCTGCACATACCCACTTCTCATCAAGAGTTGTTAGACCCACCCGGGTGGCTCAGTCGGTGAAGCGTCTGCCTCCGGCTCAGGTCGTGATCCCAGGGTCCTGGAACCGAACCCCGCGTTGGGCTCCCTGCTCCGCGGGAAGCCCGCTTCTCCCTCTCCCACTCCCCCTGCTTGTGTTCCCTCTCTCGCTGTCTCTCTCTGTCAAACAAATAAATAAAATCTTTAAAGAGTTGTTAGTTTTACTTTCCTTATGGTTCTAGATTTATTTCTCCTTCCTCATGCCCAAAGAAGCCATCCTAATTCCAGCCCCTACTGCCTATGTTACGAGCTGAATTGTGCCCCCCCATTCATATGGTAAAGTCCTAACTCCCAATCCTGAATAAGGTGACTATATTGGGGGATAGGGCCTCTTAAAAGGGTAATTCAGGTAAAGTGAAGTTTTTGGGGGGCCTTAACCCAGTATGACTCTTCCATATAAGAAGAAATTAGGACACAGACACACAGAAGGAAGACCACATGGGGACAGAGGGAGAAGATGACCATCTACAAGCCAAGGAGAAAGGCTTCATAAGAAACCAACCCTGCTGACACCATGATCTCAGATTTCTAGTCTCCAAAACTGAGAGAAAATAAGTATCTGTTGTTTAAGCCCTCCAGTCTGTGGTAATTTGTTACAGCAGTCCTAGCAAAGTAATACAACCCTCAAGTTCTAATCAGCTCACTAATCACTCCCCACGCACCCAGATTCTTCCCTTCCCCAATACAATGTACTTCTGTATGACAAAGAATAATTTTCCTAAATCATGGCGTTGACTACAGCACTTGCCTTCTCAAAAAATTCCGGTGGCCCCCTTCTACCTGTAGAGTTAAGTCTGAAAATCATCCTAACATTCAGGCTCCCACAATTTTACCATCTCCCTTTCTAACTCTGTCTTCCTTAACTCCCCACCTGAATTTTCTCCTTCTTTATACTCAGTTGTTTATCATACCCCACCATGCTTTTTCCTGTGCGTACCCCTCCCCTGATGCTCCTTCATATCTCCATTAAGGGACTACCCTTTTCAAGGCCAAGACCAGTTGGGCCCTCCAAAGTCATTCCTTAATTTCATTTTCTTCTGAATTCCAGAGGAAAATGGTTTCTATTCTATTTATACGATACAGAACCCACCTCACCTAATCTTATAATTATACATACACTGGACATAACCTCACTCCTCAACCAAACTCTACTCTCCTGGAGGACAAGGATTAATGTTTCATGGGGTTTTTTTGTTTGTTTGTTTGTTTGTTTTTGTATTCTTTATACCTCTTGCCAGAATGTTTAATACATAGCACGTGATCAGTAACTCTTAGTAATAAATTAACAAGCCAGAGTACAGGTTATAGCGAGTACCTGTTGTTTCTCATTCCTATAGGTAACAGAAGTAGTATTTTGAGGGGTAGTGAAATATGGGATGTAGCTCAATGTTCTACAATGAACCTTATTTATTTTTATGTACTTACTGTCTTTGTTGTTATTTCTCTATCTCTTGTGTCTTACCTATAGATTATTTTGTTTGTTTTTTTTTTTTTAATCTGGCTATGAAGAAGCATTCGTATAGAATACTGCTCTACTTCACTTGGGTTCTCACTTAATTATTTCTGTGATGTATTCATGGCATTATTTGTAGTAAGCAGTTTCTGTATAACTTCCATGATTGAGTGGATTCATTTCATGAAGATTAAAAATGGATAGCAAACCATTTTTATTATTATATATGTCATTGAAGAAAGTATGCTATTTCTTTGGAACTTTTGATTCAGAGAGAATTTCCTTTTGTTTACTGTATTGCTGAATAATTCCTCTGTTACCCACCCTGACTCTTCTCCAGAATAGCTATGGCTTTGGCAGTGCTTGCTGGCTAGACAAATATATCACTGCGATTGGAAAAATATCATAAGAGGGACAGTTCCAGGTTTGAAAATAGGGCAATTAGCTCTCAGCATGAAAAGGTGTGTCAGATGTTCCTGAAACTGAGTGACAGATAATGTTGGCTTCAATCAGGCATAATACCAAGGGCTGAAATGGCCATGTAGGATGCCTCCCTGTGTGTTTCTGTCAAAGAGGATGGCTTCTGACTGACTTCCACTACTCGCCCCGACACAGTTTGCCAGCAGATAATTGTGCAGATACATATATGGGGTCAAATATTTATTCTCCTCATTGTTTCCTTTATTAGTAGGAGGAATTCTGCTGCACAAATGATACATTGACACTTGAGAAAAATCACCATAGTAGACACTTGATCAACAGCAGCCTCTTCCTTTGGAGAACTGCTTTGCCTCAGTCGTGTTTCTGGTGGGGCTACCAATGGTGGTTCCTCATAGCCTGCCTGGAGAATCACAGCACCAGCCCCGAACCCACTGATTGGTCACAGCAGTGAGTGTGTCCCCCACACCAGGCCAGTGAGAGAGCTTCCCTGGGAATCATAACACTGTCACAGGACGGAGATGTTCCTTTCCTCCGGGGGTGCTACCCTGACCTGATGATGTAAGCTTTCCATCCATTCCATCTTTCCAGGTCCAGGAGTGAACAATCCTCTTCTCATTCATGTGTGTGTTAGGCCGAAGAGGGTGGTAGTTGTGGGTGTGGAAACAGGGGACACTGCCTCACAGGGAGATTGTCTGTTTGCGTTCCCTGAGCAGGAATTGTTTTGGATGTGCCGGGGGAAGCTGGAAAGGGTCAGAAGTGACCACACAGTGTCCTGAGTCAGCCTCTAGGGAGATGGGCAGCCGGGTAGGATGGCCATGGTGGTTGTGTGTGGCTCTCCAGCACATAGTATCTGTCCAAGCCTATTTCAGCTTAGTGAAGGGAGCGAGACAAGACATTCAGAAAAATACAGAACCATTTGGAGCACACTGCATCAGCCCACCAGCATCCATTGCGTGCTCGTTGGTGCTGTAGGCTATGGAGAGGGGCAGAAAGGTGGGGCTTGTAGAGTCACCGAGGTTCTTGGTGGCTGTGGTCCTTGATCAGGGGCTTGGAAGGCTGGGTAGAGATTATACTTAAATAACTCTTTAAGTGCTGGGATAAAATTATTCTCTTCACTTTTTAGACTTCTGGATTTTGGGGAAATGTTTGATCCCCGATTTTCTTGAAGGTTTTAAGTTTTTCTTTTTTGTCTTACTCGACTTGTCCCAAGGATGATTCAGGCCATGCTGAAAGTGCAGGGCAGATTCCACATTAACTCTGGTCTTCACCAAACTGATATACCTAGCTCTCACGGCTGTAGAGAAAAGTGTGTCTCTTAACAACGTGGTCAAATGGGGGCATGCTACGACTTGTTCTAATTACCTCACAGTATTATCCTGACCAACCAATAAGATAACCTGGTGATAACACTTAAGAAAAGCAGACAGTAGGTATGATCAATCAATACCTCTCAGCTCTGACACCAAATCTATTACGAAAATGAATGGACTTGGTCCAGCAAATAAACCTGATTAAAGATTTGGTCTGCATGGTTCAGCATGGTTCTTGCTCCAGAAATGCCATAACCAGGTAGATTAGGTGGCCTCCATCCAGATTGTTATTCTGGTGAACAATGCTAACAGATCCTTTTACTTTTCAGCATTCACAAGGGAAGAACTTGTTCAAGAAATGGTGAATCAGAAATAACAAGAAAGCACCCATTTAACCATCTGCAATTTATAAAATTATCTTATATTTATAAATTCATACAATGATGCATATTTAAGACAGATTAAAGCCTTTTTTAAAAAGGATAAAGAGTGGGAAGTAGAGAAAAGAGAAAAAGTCCATTTGTGACAAGTACTGTTCAAAACAATTTAAAGTTTCAGGGACTAAATTCTTTTCCTACAGATCAAGAGCCCCTGGGAAGATGGAATGGATGTAGCCATCTCAATCCATCCCATGTGAGTACTAACACCTTGAGTGAGATAGTGAACAGCTTTTAAAGAGATGAATCTTCATTCCAGGGGTGAATATTAAATTTCACATTTCATAAAGGACTTGAGTCAGATCTACTGCATAAAAAGTGACTCTTAGTTAATGTCATCTGCAGGCAAGAAGCAGCCTCTCCTTGTTTCTGACTTGTATTGCCTGGCTCACACCAGCAGAAAAAGGTATTCATTTCTTCCTCATCGTCACCTCAGCCATATATTAAAGATATCATAAGGATATTTTATTTCTGTAACAGGATCAAGAGGTTTCTGAATTTTTCAAATTTGTCTGAACCTAAATTTTATTATCAAGAAATATAGAGAATATAATTTCTTGAGCCTCTTGAAACTTGTCTAGCTGGTAAACATGGTGAGATAAGACTAATGTGTTGGAGAAAATGACTTCATGGCAGAACATGCCTAATGAAGGACTGGTGCTCCCCCCACACCTCTGAACCAGTATGTGTTTGCTCAGGAAAGCAAAGACGGCTCTAGCAGGGCAAGCAGGAAGGATCGGATAGAGGGAAGTAGGTGCTTATAAAACCAGTGGAATCCAAAGTTGAGAAAGTCTGGGGACCACCATGACTCTCAGGGTTGCTGCCAGAGAGTTAAGAGCTGATGTTGCCCTGAGTCAAGTACCTAGGGACAACTGCTTCAGGTCTCATAGATGATCCTTCATAGATCTGAGGCAAAAATGATGTCAGGGCTAAAAGCTGCTAGTAACGTGTGTCGTGCAAAACCAGAACCATGACTTCCAAAGGAAGAAATGAAATGGCTCCTGTCACCCTTCCACTTTCCAAATACCAAGTGAGTTCATCCTACTGGTGGAATTTAAAGTATATGGAGGGGCTCTTGGGTGGCACAGTTGGTTTTGGCTCAGGTTGTGAGCTCAGAGTCCTGGGATGGAGCCCACCAGGCTCCAAGTTCCACACGAAGTCTGCTTGGGACTCTCTCTCCCTCTCCCTCTGCCTCTCCCCCGCTACTCTCTCTCTCAAATAAATAAACGAATCTTTAAAGTGTATAGAGAGACACCTGGGTGGCTCAGTAGGTTGAATATCTGACTCTTGATTTCGGCTCAGGTCATGATCTCAGGGTTGTGGGATCGAGCCCCGCATTGGGCTCTGTGCTGGGCATGGAGTCTGCTTGGGAATATCTCTCTCCTTCTCCCCCATCCCCTTCCCCCACTCTTGCTCCATAGGTAGATAGATAGATAGATGATAGATAGATAGATAGATAGATAGATAGATAGATAGATAGATAGATAAAGTGTATGGAGAACACTCCTACCAAGGGAGAAGGTAGGAAATGTAGTTTCCAAGGTTCTGGCCTGTGAAACATGAGAAAGAACACAGGAGGAGACTATTGCCAACACTTAATACCCAGCCCAACCTTCATCTTAAGTATTTCTAGTATGATATCTTTCCTTCACCAACCACCCACCTTCCTAACTTCCAGCCACCCCACAGTTCTGATTGGTGCTTGCCCACTGAAGCTTATTGTCCTAAATAAATGCATTTCCTAGATGAAAAGCAGTGACCAAGTGGTCTTCAATATAATTTTCCATTCACTTCTATTTTCTCTCCTTTAGACCCAAACCTCCCTAGTCTCTTCCACCTCTACTTTTCTTGATTTAAAAAAAGAAAAAATTGCATAAGTCAACATTCTAACAAAGAATGCCAATGTGTGTCAAATTTATTGGATCTGACAACAGAGATGTTACCATCATAATGAAAGCTGTTGAAAGTGTAGTAGCTATGTCTAGTTTTAAAGTGCATTAATTCAGTTCAGCATTTCCATTTCCATTTAACAAAAGACCCACGATGACATTTTGACACACTTTTCCTACTCTTGTATCTGATTTTCATGAAAAGTCAAACCATGCTAAGAAACAGGAGGATGTAACCCTGGGGTGGGGTGGAGGGAAAAGACAGCTTGAGGAAATTTTACTTGAATATCCAAGCGAAAAAGAGTTATGCTACTTTTTTGAAATTTTATGTCATATTGGAGCAATAAAAAGAAATGGGTCAACTGACCACATTCTCCCCTCTAGGCTGAAGCCACAGGACAGAGAACCAACACCTCAGTCCCATGGTGCTTTCGTCCTGCTCACACCTGGTGAGCCCATGGGGTGGGGGAATGAAGTTCTATGAGTGTGCCAGCAACTCAGCTGTTGTCTCTACACCCTGCCCAGTGGGACAGGGACTGGAACTGCAAGTTCCCCCACCCCCCCACTCCCAACCAGGCTCTGTCAGTAGGTGGCACTTGAGGGAGCCAGCAAGGAGGGACTGGAGCATCCTGTCTGCCCCCACTTCCTCTGAGTGTTTCCTAGCTACCCTTCATCCCAGGTGGCAAGTCTCTGTTGCAGTGGCCGAATCCAGTTTTTGGTTCTTTTTTTTTTTTTAAAGATTTTATTTATTTATTTGAGAGGGAGCACACGTGAGAGAGAGCACAAGCAGAGGGAGAGGGAGAAGCAGACTCTCCACTGAGCCCAACGTGGGCTCCATCCCAGGACAAGTCTGTCACCCCAGCCCCACCCAGGCTTCCGGGAAACTCTTTTCTGGCTCCCTCCTCTGGGCTTCCTTGCTTCAGACAGGGACACCAGCTGTCTCTGCTCCAAGTGTAAACATGCCCCCAGCCAAGGAGGTGACTGCACGAGGCCACTTGGAGCGATTAGCAGGGACAAGCAGCTTTGCCTGTGCACACAGCATTTCTGTCGTCTGCCAGACCTGCACTTTCAACTCCCAAACTCTGGTAAATCTCAAACATCATACTCTGCTTTAGGAATGAATGTAGCCAGGGGAAACGTCGGGTTGACTATTACCCAATTGAAGTAACACAGTAGGAAGCAAATAAACCTGATTAAAGAAAATGGAGTACATTTCTGGTTTGGCAGACAAAAAAATATATAAAAAAATTTTAAATGCACCTGAAATTTTCCTTGTTACTGCCGTGCTTAGGAGCTGGAATCCTAAATCGAGAGCGCCACCTGCTGTCCGTTGTCAGACCTGAACGTGGTGAGTATTTCGAAGCAGGCAGATGATGCCCAGAGCGGTACAACTGTGACAAACATCCTATGTTAATGTTGTGTGAAGGCACATATGTATGACTGCCCAAGTCAGAGTTCCCACGGCGTTTTTGGCCCTGCTCAGAACAGGTGAACTTACCATGCATCCAGAGTGATGCCAGGGGAGATGTATTCTCAAGCATACAGGTCTTGGAAAAAGTGCCTCTTAAAGCGTCAGAAGTATTCCACACTTTCCAGCAAAATCCTCGGCGTATGAAACTGAAACTGGAGTTAATGTATGGAAATAAGTAGTTATGGTTGTGCACTAGATAGAACAAGATTACAGGAAACTGTTCCATGGAATTAATGAACCATAGGATGTTGGAACAAGGAAGGATCTTAGAATATTTTTTACAAGAGCCATAGCAAGCCTTCTAAGTAGGTGAAGTGGTTGACAGCTTATAGATACCATCTTAGGATATTGGGAAGGTGGTGCCTATGAAAGATCTTTGAAAATACATAGTGGTGATGATGCCGATAAATATTATTTGTTACCCCTCCTCCTTGGATGAGGGGAAAAGACCACCTTTCCCAGTTAGTTTCTGAAAACCCTTAACAAGAGACATAGCTCTTCTAGACAAAATGAAAGCTGAGGATTGAAATGCAAATACCCCAGAAAACAAGAAAACACAGACTCACCTGTGTTACTCCAAAGAACAAAAGGTTTTAAATTGAGTTCTTTCCTGAAACACGTTTTGGAGGGCACATGGGTTTGAGGGGATGTGTCTAGCATGTGTGAACTAGAGATAAAAAACAAACAAAAAAGATTGGCAATGGCAATTAAGACAAGGGGGCAGAAGAAAAGGCAAACGCCTGAGGCGGCATCAGACCAAGCTCATCTCACTGTGATGTGATCACGACAGGTGATCTCAGATAGGCACAATCAGAAGGGGACATGCCTCCTCATTTTCCTGCCAGCTCAGCGCCGCTGCACCATAGGCCAGGAACGTGCGAGGAGGGGGCCGTGGTAGCCCTGACCCTGCTTACAAAGTCAATGATGTATATAACCGCCAGCATAACTTGATACTGTGGTAAGAAGGTGGGTCTTCTGTACTCTCTTTTCACCTTTTTACTGCTTCATTTCTATTTCATGTGGAACTGATTTCACACATTCCCTGCTCTGGTCCACATGTATTCGTGGCCTTTCTCTGCTACCTACCATGTAATTCGTCATGACTACTCACAAGCACACGAGTGGCATCAAGTGATATTCAGAGAGAGACATCACAAGATCCTAAGGAGCTTCTGAATCATCAATGATGAGATTATGCTCAGTGAATTTTTTTTAAGGGTCAAATGTATTTTCCTATGATCCAGTGTCCTAACAGCGAACACTGACATTGCTAAATGTGACATTTGGTGACTCACCATTAACCAGGATTCCCCTTCATAGTGTGCATGTACATCATTGGCAATAGAAGTCAATAAAGTCAAATTAGTTTCTACACTGATAAAACATTTTCATTACTATGATAATTGGAGGCTTTCTGGGTGAGAGAAATATACCTTAAAGTAAATCTCAAAAAGTGATTAAGGAATATCAAAGCATGTCAGTCATAATAGATATTTTCATGGCAGTGATAAAAGTGACTTCGTGAAACTATTTGCAGAGCCTACAGCACTGTCCACTTTGTCCTCAGACCACAGGGGTTTTGGAAAGAGCAAAACAGATGTGACCTGGTCTTCCCTGAATACTTAGCCAAAAATTGTCCCCTCTGCCACCCCTCCACCCCATGTACTATCCTATACCATTAACCTGGATTTCTTTTTCTTCATAGCAGTTAGTACTCTCTGGAATAATATTTGGTGGATATACAGCAAAATAATGGAATGAACACACCATTATTATGCTGGTGTTTCCTTGTTGGTTCTGTCTCTCTCCCAGGAGGACGTAAGGTCCGTGGGGAAAAGACTCGGTCTCATTTGCTATTGAATCCTCAGTGACTAGTAGTGCAAAGTTAGCGTCCAGTGATTATTTGTTGATCCAGGAATGATGATCAAACAAATCTATGTCAATATATGTTTTGGGTTTTTTATATATATACTGGCTTCTTTTTTCCATTTTAAGTAAATCCAGGTGTTTCTGGCTTATACAAAATGATGATTGTAATTTAGTAAGTGTTTTAATTACTATGCATGATTTATTTATGAAAATGAAACATTTTAAGCCATATATGCCTTCCCAACTCATTCATTTTCTGCCAAATTATGTGTCTCACAGTACTGAACACATCCTTTGGACAAATGCCTTTTACCTTCTAGTCACTCCAGCCTTTCACATGATAAACTCCAGAAATATGATTAATTTGAAAGAGGTCAGATCCTGGACATACATGTTCATCATGTTCTGTGTAGCCATTTATTGAATAAATACTGTATGCTAATGGAGTGTCAGCACCTTGTAGACATCTCATCTTAACTATACAAAAACTCTAAAAATAAATATTATCCCCATTTTGCAGACTAAAAAAAAACAGTCCAGTTTAGTAATAAGCCTAAGGTTTTTGTTTTTTGTTTTTTGTCTTTTTATTATTATTATTATTCATTTGAGAGAGAAAGAGAGTGGAGGGAGAAGGGGCAGAGAGAGAGGGAGACAGAGGATCCTAAGCAGACTCCCCACTGAGCATGGAGCCTGATGTGGGGATTGATCCCATGACCCTGAGATCATGACCTGAGCCAAAATCATGAGTCGGACGCTTAACCAACTGAGCCACCCCAAACCTAAGGTTTAACATCTAATAAAATGCTAAGTCCTGGGTCAAACACTGTGAGTCACTGTTTTGCGGATGAAAACTTTGTCTGTGTCCACACACATAGTAAGCACTTGGGCTGAGCTTCAAGTGCACGTCTGTGATCCTGAAACTCGTGCTCTTGACCCCGTGCTGCACTTCCTTTTTTTTTCTGCCAGTCCCACCTGGTCTCAGTTTTTATGTGTGAACTTCTTTTCTCCTGGTTCTGGGAGAGCGTCTCAGGTGTGTCCCCCTCACTACTGATCTGCTTCCAAGGTGCCATGTCTGCTGCTGACTGTATCCGGGTGGACTAATGCAGCATTGAATTATTAGTTCTCTGTACTAGTAATACTTCCTTCTTTCATCATCTTCCTTTCCTTCACATTCTGTCTTGGTTCCCTAGCGGTTCATCTCCCTTTGACATTTTGTTCTTGTTTTAAAAAGACAACATGGTTTTTCATCCTAGGAAGGTTGATAACTTTTCCTTCTTTCTTTTTTTTTTTAACCTACAAATCTTATTTTATTTTTTTAATTATTTAAATTCACTTAGCCAACATATGGTACATCACTAGTTTCAGATATAGTATTTAATAATTTTTCGTGAAAATGTTTTAGTGGTTTAGAAAAACATTGCTTCCAGTGAAATTTTAGCATGAGGTTCACTTCCTTTGGTCTGTAAGATTTTTTTCAGACAACTCCCCCCCCTTTTTCCTGTTTCCATGTCTAAGAACACAGAGCTCCTGCCAGCACAGGAGAACAAGTGTGCCCCATGCCCCTGTCCCCTCTTTCTCCTGAAAGAGCAAGGGACATGCATATTCTTCTCAGTCCCCAGTGTCCATGGAGCTCACATCTGCTATCTGTTTCCTAGCCTCACTGCCTGGCATTTCTGACCTTTTGTAAAATGCAAGGACCTAAAAAGTAACAGTCCTCGGGATATGTAGCCACCAGGGCTCTTCTGGGCTCTGTCAGCCCTAATTGTGCTAAAACTGTGTTTACCTGTGCTCTGTCTTTCTCAAGAATGGAGCGTGCTCCTTTAGATGCCCCAGAATTTTCTAACTGGATCTAAGAACGGAAGTACTTCCTTGGGGAGGAGGAAGACAGATTTTGGTTGTGTCAAAAAGGGCCATCAGAAAGTCAGGGCATTATACTTCCTGTTTGTTGCAGAGGCAGACTGTCTGAACCAGGAGGGAAGCTGGGGAAACGGGATGCCTGCTCCCCCCTGGCAGCAGGATGACTCATTCCTGGGGCCCCCCTGGGATGGGCCAGCTACTGCCTTCTTCACTGAGTCACATTAGTGCTATGGTTTGTGGAAAGTTTTTCCAAACTCTGGCAAGAAGGGGTTGTGAATATTTTTTTTCTTATAAAGTGATAATAATTATTTTAAGGCGAGTTTAGGGGGATGGAATCAGGCCTGCTGGACAGATGTCCTTTTACAATTAGAAACCTTGGCATTTCCCTCCCCCCAGTATAAAAATTACTGCATCACCGACTAACTCCGAGAACATTGAAAGTTTTACGTATCTAAGCAACAAACAGATGAAAGGGAATGAATGATCATGATGGGATAAAGTGCTCACTGCCCCATAAGAATATTTCATCCCGGCCTGTGGTTGGGGCACCTCTTTGGAGAGCAGGTCCAAGAGGAACTTGATGCTGTGCCTCCCTGGGTCCTGATCCCTCCTGGGAGTCCAGGGTGACGCTGAGAGTGCAGAGTTCCTGGTTAGCGAGAAGACACCCCCTCCCCACCCCCACCGTCATCATCACCAGCCACCACATCAAATGCTGTCCCAGACACCCACACCATGACCCCATGGAAAGACCAGCCCTGGGGTTCCTGGGGCCTGGCATCCTCAGTCCTCTAGGGCTCTAGGGTTAGCACCTGCTTGCCACAGCTTGAAGATTCCTTTTATCTCCTCACATAATTGGGGTTATTTGAAATTTCTGGGTTGTAGGTGAGAAGGGAGAGTAAATGAAGTTAACAAAAAGCATTCACACTATTTGTAATTTGAATTAAACACACTATTTCAACAATGACAATGAAACAAAATCTTTCGACTGCTGAGGGGTTCCTGGGTGGCGCAGTCGGTTAAGTGTCTGACTCTTGATTTCGGCTCAGGTCATGATCTCAGGGTCATGAAATTGAGCCCTCACTGGGCTCCACAGTCAGCGGGGTGTCCGCGTAAGATTCTCTCTGTCCCTCCCCACCCCACTCACCCACGCTCTCGCTCTCTAAAGAAAAAAAAAATCTTTTTTTTTTGTTGAGAGGATCAGTCATGACAATGAACTGCCCCTCAGAAATCCGAGTTTTATCACCAGCTCTTAGCTGGATCCTTAAAGGCAAATAACATGGCCTATCCGGTGGGCCTTAGCTTCTGCCTGCGCGCTGCTTGCATCCCCGGCTGGGGTCAGGGTCTCTGCGGCGCAGATGCCTGCCCCTGTGGGAGAGCACGGGGGCGTGCGGGAGGGTGGAGAGGACCTTCAGCTCAGCAATTTTAGGTCTGTCTGTGGGTGTGAGATGGTCTCTCCCAAGTCAGCCACAAACCCTTCTGAGGAACCGATTTGAAATCCCAGATGGTGGCCAACATCTCTTTCACTGTGCGCTGTGCCTCCGGGACCTGGATTCTGAATATGTCGGGCTCCACCCGTTACTGGAAGGAAAGACGGGGACTTTGGGAGCAAGAAATCCTGGGTTAAAGCTCTTAGCCCTGGCATTTCCTCGGAGCCAAATTGTGACAGCCCAGTGAAGAAATAGAGGTACAGCCCCGAAGAGCCTTGCACAGACTAGGAATGCCAGCTTTGCAGCTTGTTCTGTCCACTTGGCTTTTGGCATAAGAACTAGGCCAAGTCCAGCCAAACGGCCATGTATTCTCTCCTTACCCCAGAAATCTTCTGGCAGAAGAAACCCTATCAAACAACACCTCCTGATCCTTTACTTGCCTCAATGTCTTTGCTGACCTGGGAGGCTTGGGAGATAATGGGACATAACTGTGCCTTCAGGAGATCGCCATCCCAGGGAGCTTGGGGAACAGGCCTCTGCTGGCCTTCAGGGATGACTCTGTTAATAAAGTGCTCTGGGGGGCGTCCCAGGATTCTGGATCTTGTAACAGTTCTTTCTGATTGGCCCTTGGAGCAAACCAAGGATGCCCCATCCCTTCCTTGCCCCTCACTTCACTTCCACAGACCAGCTGCCAGGGAGAAGAGCCCAGTGGGTCCTGTATCTTTGGGAGACATGGTCCGCTCAAAAAGGCAAGGCTCTATCCTTCTCAGTCCAGAGATGAAGAATATTTACTGACCTTTTTCTCTGCTAGTTACTGGCAGTATGTCACTATTTAGAAATATATCAAACTTCTCATTTTTCCTATTAGAATGTTCCTTAATTGTTTTCTATTGGTGAGATGTGGTCAAGAAGAGATCGAATACTGGAGGAGATATAAAGGGGAAACCACTAAAAAGACAGAAAATAACGTCACTGGGGACTAGGGGTTCAGAAACAGAGCAGGGTGTCCTGCAACAGGAAAGAACCAATGGTGAGGGAAAGTGAGAGATTAGGAGAAATTGTAGCATAAGAAACGGGAAAACACGGCCCTTCACTGGAGTTGAATCACAGATAAATTGTGCATCAGAAATAAAAATGTTCCGGAATTCTGTGTATAATGTATCAGAATTGTCCTAAGATATATGTTACCAAAGAACCTTCTTTATTTTGTCCGGTGAGTCCAGTGATCTTGAAATAAACCAACAGACACACAAACAAATAAGCAAGTGTCCAAGGGAACAAGGGCATACATATGGGCTCATTCTACAGCCTTCCCAATTCCTGCATGCCTCGAGGGTCCCAGAAGCCACGAGGCAGCTGATAGTTCGTCATTGTCCACCATTCCAGAAGAACATCTTAACAGCTGTTTTAGCCACTTCTGCAAAGTAAAGGAATATGGTTCTTGCCAGCTCCTTGTCTAAATAGAAACATTTCAGTGGTGCAGCCAGCAAAACTGGTAGCCTTTGACTTCTGGAGGCTGGGACAAAACCTGCTTTGCTTGCAAATGACAGAGCTGATTATTGTGCAGCCTCTGATGGATATTTGGCCACTGCCCCAAACTGTAGAGTTGGCATCCTCTACTTCGATCAGCCAGAAATACTACAGACGAAGCGTTGGAACCACCCCAAGGGAGGTGTATGCTATCTGGGTCTGGCTAATTAGATAATTTTCATAACCTAAACGCATTGACCAATAACCCAAAAATTCACCCCAGGCTTGAAAGAATTTATCAGTGTATTGTTTGTGCCAAGAGCCACATCTCTAGCCTCTCATTCAGTTTTCAGCTTTCCTTTGCAAGTGGAAGCCATCAGTGGTGAGTTCAGAATGGAGTTAGGGAGGGACGGGCAGAGGAATCCCAGAGTGATGGGCAGGTGGCAGGAGCAGCACCTGTCCTGGTCACATGCAGTAATTCTGGCCCTCGGTGATTTCGCAATTGTACTGTGGAAAGACGTATCAGCCAGCAAAGGGGGCCGCTGGGACATAGTGACAATTCAATTGTCTTTGTCTCCCTTAGAGGGACTGTTTAATTAACAAACAAAATTAATTCGGAAATGGATACCAACTACTTAATACATAAATTAATAATAGTGCCATGAGTTTATCTAGGCAATTTGGTCTTGAAATAACAACTCTATTTTATGTGAGCCTGGGAATTCTAAATAAAGGCTTCTTTTTTTCTTTTATGCCATTCAATAGAAATCTGAAAGTTGACAAAGCCTCCGCAGATCCCAGTTTTGTGAACAAGCAAACTGGCCACCAGGCTGGAGAATGCCTATTATATGTCTCCTCTGCTCAGAGCAGGTAGGGGGATAAGCAGAGGTACTTCTACCAGCCTTCCCAACCTGAGAAGGGAGCATGCAAGAGGCATGTGCAAATTCTGTTCACGAGGGAGAGAACAAGAGAGGAATTTTCTAGGTGTCCTTAAGCTCATTATTTGTTAATTAAAAGAAAAGATGCCACATTGAGGGATAAATCCCACCACCCTGAGAGGACCAGGAAAGTAGACGTCCCTTCTCTGACTCTAGGGGATCCCGTGATTTAGAGAAGCCTTTCAGCATGCTCACTATTCAGCCTGCTCATCAGGGAATGTGTTAGATTAACAAATGCAAACATTCTAACATTACTGGAGGGATTATTACATCGTGTTAAATATTTCATTTGTCTGACATCACCCTACTGACTCACTGCTATAATTTATTAAATCTGCCTCCTGGTAAAACTATTTGTTTTTCGAGGCGGGGCTCGACTTTCAATGTCTTCTCCTGCCACGCCTGCAAGCGCGTCTCTTCCCTTTTGCTTCCATCAAGGTTCTTATCTCCCATGAATCCTGGCTACATGTGTGGAGCAGATGGACAGGTTGGGAAGTCAATGGGAAGGGGCAAAGGGGGCAGTGAAGGTACATCAGAGCTGGTATGGGTGGACATTTGGTCTCTGTTGGACAGAGTCAGGACTCAGGCAATAAGTGTGGAACTAAGGGGCTGCCCACAGGTCCAGATGCTTGGGGCTGCAGCAGGCAGAGAATGGACAACTTTTATCCTTGGAGCTGTTGGGACATCCCAGTAAAAAGTCATCAACAAGGTCGGTCCCAAGAAAGCTTCTTGATAGGACAGCAGTGCACCTTTTACCTTTGTCCTCCAAGATCATTCATTCTACACCTGAGTACTTTACCCATTCATTTGATGACTGTTTGTACAACACCTACTATATGTTAGCTACTCTAGAAGCTATAATGATCAAGGAATTGTCCCAGACTCATGGACTTACACAGCCAGGTGAAATCTCTGCCTTGTACCAGGTTCATTAGAGAGATCATTTTCAATCCTTCCAGCAACCCTGCAATGATAGATATTATCATCACTATGTTAGGGATGAGATGTTAAATACCCCTTGTGAGTTTGCCCAGTTAGGAAGCCACTGGCCTAGCATTTGGACTGAGATCTTTGTGACACCAGAGCCTGTGCTTTTTGTCATGGAAGGAGCTCCTACTCACCCGAAGTAAAGTGTAGTGACTGTTATCCTTCACTTGGCTCCACAGAGTCAAAGGACAGTATATATTCGCCTAGGACTTCTTGTTGAAGGAATTTAAAAATGACAACATCTTTTGTGCTCATCGAGTCTCAGCAAGGTGTTCAGGGCTTCCTTGGTTTTGCTCACATCTATGTCCTTGCGTTCTTCTGGTGGAATCCAATTCCAAGGTGTTCTGTACCCCCCCTTGCACCTCCACCCGTCAGGAAATGGGGTCCATGTGCACTCTTGGAGGCTCTTTTCCAGACTTCAGTAAAGAGGAAAGCATGGTTGTAGAGCAAATTATTTCAGATCAATTGCAGATTTTTGTCGTTTTCAGAGTTTTTTAGTAACTTGGATAAAAAGCTCCTGTCTTGCACCGGGAGTGCAGATGGGCATGTTCAGGCCTTTGCATGGGGCATGAGGTGGGTGGCAGCTCTGTCTCAGAGACAGGCCTGCAGAGGTCTGAGCTCATGTGAAACTTCTGTGACTGTCACTGCATTATTATACTGAAGCATTTTTATTTGTAAAGTACAAATGATCCTTTCAATTTTATCATACAACCTTCTGTTAAATGGAGCTCAAACACAGCCTGCAGCAGCTTGTACAAGATGGCCATGCCACTTCTGCGTGGCCGTGGTCCTCTGTAGCTGGGCGCCTTAGCTCCCCTCCCTCAGTGACACTGTTTCTTCCATTACCACTCCCTCATGGTTTCCTGAGTGGCTTCTTTTGATTAGATGCGCCAGGATAGATTACGCAGAGTAACGTAGTATATCTTACGAGATGTTAACTGATCCGCTGTGACCTCATAATAGACAGGGAGAGAAATAATGCTGTCCTGTGACTTACATCTCAAAAAAGACTGATCATCTTCGAAATAAATAAATCCATTTAAAACAAAGTGTTCTCAATTATTTAAAAATGGGAGAGCATACCAGAAGCTGGACAAAAGTAGATTTAACAAACATGAACAGTGGCCACTTCTAGATGGTGAGGGGAAATATCAAGTTTCTCACTGATACTTTCCCATCTCATTTTGTGTCTGTAATAAGCAGGTAAAATCAGAACACACACAATAAACATTGTGGTAAGTCATATTTATGAAATTTTACCAAAAACATTTGCATTTAAAATGTATGTTATACACATATGAAGTCACTTGAGAGCTAAGCTGTAAGTTGACATTTCCATAAAGTCTCAATTCCAGGCTTTTGTCACAAGTATCCATGACAAAGCCTGAGTGATGATCCTGCATAAATCAAATAAAAATTCTGGGTATCATATTTTAAAAAAAAGTTGTTTTTAGATGCAGCAGTGACCTGGGAGTGGGAATTCAGAGAGGGAAAGGAATCACCGAGGCAGGCATTTCAAACCAAAGTATCTGCCAAACCTAGAGGAACCTGAGCTTCAACTTCCATAGTTTTTAGGGGAGGAGGAAAAGGAGACAAAGTGAGAAGTCTGCCCACGGCCCTGCAAAAAATGTCAACTCCAACTAAATGGCTGACCTTCAAGAAAGGTGAACTGGGAGTAAACCCATATTCCTCTGTGACAGGATGGCTATAGAGATAAACTGTCCTAAAGATTTGGGCAGAGTAGTGAGAAAATATGTCCACCTTGGATTCATAACAACATGCCAGGCCTCCAGCAGGTGTGCAGCCCAAATCTGCACAGTATGAGTAAAGCTCTGACCATGTTCATGTACATGAGCAGAAAGCCACCCCAGGCAGGGGAGGCACGCAAGAACCAGCAAAAGCAAATGCAGATCCTTTCTGGAGGAATCTCTTCCCTATCTTCAACCTTTCAAACGATCCTCCAGTCCCTTCAGATGAAGCTCCACGGTCAAAAATCATAACGATGATGACCATTCCTGTCGCCTTTGGCATAAAGTTAGCAGAACTGAAATAAGACATTAGATATGAAAGTGATCAGATGATGGATAAAAAATAAGTATGTTTAATATGTTAAATGACATGGAAAGGAAAAGGATCAAAAATAATAATAAGGAAAAGATTAGAAAGAAAGACCTCGTAGATTGGACTAAGAACCAAGTGGAATATCTAGAAATTAAAATATAACAATTGAAGTTAAAAATTCAGTGATTGTTGCTTACGTAATCAAGACTTAGCTGAAGAGAAATTAATGAAGTAGGAGATATATATATCTAAAGAAATTTTCTAGAATTTAGCCTAGTGAGAAAAAAGTGATGAAAAATATGAAAAAGAGGGTAAGAGCTGTGATAGAGTGAGAAACATCTAACAAACTCTGAATTGGCGTTTCAGAAAGAGTGGCTAGAATAGAGAGAGACAATCTTAGCACTGCTGAGATATTTCCCAGAACTGAGGAAAACAAAGAAGCTAGTGAATCCCAGCCAAGCTTGGGAGATAAAAACACTTAAGACACATCATAATGAAAGTGAAGAACAACAGATACAAGGAAAAAATTTTCATGAAATCAGCCACAGATAAAAGATGAATTGCCTTTAAAAAAATAGCAATTAGACTGACAGCCGACTTTTCAAAACAAAATAAAACAAAGCAATGGAAGCCAAAATTACAGTGGGGAAAAAAGGATCCAATGTGTTAAAGAAAATAACAATCAGCCTAAAGTCATATACCTGGCCAAAAATGTCATTCAGTCATAAGGATAAAGCAAAGATATTTTTAGAGAAATAAAAACTAATAGCATTTTCCAATAATGACTAACATACCCTAACCAAAGGAAATTTGAAAGGACGTACATTAGTTCAAGAAGAAATGTGATTGCCAGGTGGGAGATCTAAGCTGGACAATAGAAAGATTAAACAAAGGGGTGGGGGCTAAAATGGGCAACACAAAAGGTAGACTGTAGTGAACAATAATAAAAATGTCTTACATGATTTATTTTAAAAAGAGAGAAAACTAAAGTACACAATGTGAAAAGCAGTGCATAATAAACATGGACAGAGGTAATCAGAATTATTTTAAAGACCTTGTATCAGACAATAGAGACATAGATTAACTATAGACTTTGGTAAATATTAATTAGGAAAATATATTGCATAATCTCCCAACTAGTAGAGGGGAAAGTGAAATGAGAGGAAAAAATAAATTAAAAGAAAGCAATAAAGGAAAGAAGAAATTTGTAGACGGCAGGACAAGTAGAAGCACCCCTCAGAGATGTTGTGGGTTCAGTTCCAGACCACTGCAATAAAGGGAGTATTGTAATAAAGTGAAACAAATGAATTTCTTGATTTCCCAGTGCATGTAAAAGTTATTTTATACTATACTGTGGTTATTAAGTGTGTAATAACTATCTAAAAAACGATGTACATACCTTAATTAAAAAATACTTTATTATCAAATAATGCTAACCATCATCCAGACTTGCAGTGAATTTTACTCTTTTTGATGTTGGAGGGTCTTGCCTTGATGCTGTGGCTGCTGACTGAGCAGGGCGTTGGCTGCTGATGGTTGGAAGGGCCATGGCAATGTCTTAGAATAAGATGACAATAAACTCCACCATATCGATTGGCTCTTTTTCTCCTGAACAATTTCTCTGTAGCCTGCAATGCTGTTTGATGGCATTTTTCTCAGAGTAGAACTTCTTTCAGAACTGGAGTCGATCTTCTCAAACCCTGCTGCTGCTTTACCAACTACATTTATGGAATATTCTAAAACCTTTGTTGTCATTTCAACCATCTTCACGGCATCTTCAGCAGGAGTAGAAACCATCTCAAGAAACCCCTTCTTTGCTCATCCATAATAAGCAACTCCTCATCTGTGAAAGTGTTATCATGAAATTGCAGCAACTCGGTCACATCTTCAGGCTTCACTTCTAATTCTGGTTCTCTTGCTATTTCCCCCACATCTGCAGTGACTTCCTCCACTAATGTCTGGAACCCCTCAAAGTCATCCATGAGAGTGGGAAACCACATCCAAACTCTTGGCAATGTTGATATTTTGACCTCTTCCCATGAATCACAAATGTTCTTAATGACATCTAGAATGGTGAACGCTTTCCATACGGTTTTCCATTGTCTTTTCCCAGATCCCTCAGAGGAATGAGTCCATTGCAGTTATAGCCTTAGAGAATGTATTTCTTAAATAACAAGACTTGAAAGCCAAAATGCAGGCAGGAAAACAACATTCATCTCAAATATCTCCATCAGAGCTCTTGGGTGACCAGGAGCGTTGTCAGTGAACAGTCATATTTTTAAAGGAATCTTTTTTTTTTTTTTCCTGAACAGCAGGTCTCAACAGTGGGCTTAAAATATTCAGTAAACCGGGCGCCTGGGTGGCTTAGATGGTTAAGCGTCTGTCTTTGGCTGAGGTCATGATGCCAGGGGTCCTGGAATCGAGTCCTGCATCAGGGTCCCTGCTCCTTGGGAGCCTGCTTCTCTCTCTCTCTCTGTCTCTCATGAATAAATAAATAAAATCTTAAAAAAATAAAATAAAGTAAAGTAAAATATTCAGAAAACCATCTTGTAAACAGATGTGCTGTCATCCAGACTCTGTTGTTCCCTTACAGAGCACAGGCAGAGTCGATTTAGAATAATTCTTCAGGGCCCTAGGATTTTCAGAATGCTAAATGAGCACTGGCTTCAGCTTAAAGTCACCAGCTGCATTAGTCCCTAACAAGAGAACCAGCCTGCCCTTTGGAGCTTTGAAGCCGGGCATTGACTTCTCCTCTCTAACTATGAAAGTCCTAGATATAATTTTCTTTCAGTAGAAGGCTGTTTCTTCTACTTTGAAAGTCTGTTGTTCAGTGTAGCCACCTTCATGGATTATCTAGGCTAGATCTTCTGGATCACTGGATGCAGCTTCCCCATCTGTACTTGCTGCTTCATCTTGCACTTTGATATTATAAAGACAGCTTTTTCCCTTAAACCTCATGAACCACCTTCTGCTAGCTTCAAACTTTTCTTCTGCAGCTTCTTCATCTCTCTCAGCCTTCCCAGAATTGAAGAGAGTCAGGGCCTCGCTCTGGATTAGGCTTTGTTTGGCTCAAGGGAATGCTGTGGCTGGTTTGATTTTCTATCCAGACCACTCAAACTTTCTCTGTATCAGCAATAAGGCTATTTTGCTTTCTTACCATTCATGTGTTCACTGGAGTAGCGTTTTAAATTTCCTTCAAGAACTTTTCCTTTGCACTCACAACATGGCTAACTGGCCCAAGAGGCCTAGCTTTCAGTCTATCTCAGTTTTTGACATGCCTTCCTCACTGAGCTCAATCATTTCTAGCTTTTGACTTACAATGAGAGACCTTTCCTTTCATTTGAATGCTTGGAGCTCATTTTATGGTTATTAATCGGCCTCATTTCAATATTGTTGTGTCCCAAGGAAATAGGGAGGCCTGAGGAGAGGGAGGGAGACAGAGAATCAGCTGGTCAGTGGAGCAGTCAGAACACACACAACGTTTATCGATGAAGTTTGCCATCTTGTATGTGCATGGTTCATGGTGCCTCACGAGAGTTACAAAAGTAACACCAAAGATCACTGATCACAGATCACCATAACAAATATAATAACAATGAAAACTCTTGAAATATTGTGAGAATCTCCAAAATGTGACACAGAGACACAAAGTGAGAGCAAAAGCAGTTGGAAAAAATGGCACAGATAGACGTTCTTGACAAAGGGTTGCCACAAACCTTCAATTTGTGGAAAAAAAAGGCAATATCTGTGAAGCTCAATAAAAGGAAGCACAATAAAATGAAGTGTAGGACCAAATGGATAGTAGAAAAAGTTCATCTCAATTCCACATAGAATTTAGAGCATCCGTTCTGGAGCACTATGGTTATTAACCTTAGATCACCACAGGCCTGAAAACAGCATTCATTGCCTTAAATGTGCAATTGCCTTAAAAAAACAGCAATTAGACTGACAGCCGACTTTTCAAAACAAAATAAAACAAAGCAATGGAAGCCAAAATTACAGTGGGAAAATAAAACTCCAGTGTGCTAAAAGAAAATAACAATCAGCCTAGAGTTATATACCTGGGAAAAAATGTCATTCAGTAATAAGGACAAAACAAAGATATTTTTAGAGAAATAAAAACTAATAGCATTTTCCAATAATGACTAACATACTCTAACCAAGACGTGCAAGTAAATGGAAAAATCAGAAGTTGATTAGCTTCTTTCCTCAAGCCACTGCTGAATAGTTGATAGATGGAATGTCTGTCTCTTTGGGACAGATTAATCTTCTTCACAACCACCCTACCAACAGAATTCTACTGAAGCAAAGATCACATCCTGTGAATGCATTCACAATGTTGTGGAGATCTGATCTTCACCGAGGAGCAAACCTCAATGACACAATTCAGGGGTCTCTGTTGCAACTGCTCAACTCCACTGTTGTAATGTGAGTGCAGCCAGAGACAATATAGAAAGGAACAAGTGTGCTGTGTCCCAATAAAACTTTATTTACACAAATAAGCAGTGAGTCAGATTTGATGCATAGGCCATAATTTACTGACCCCGTTTTAGTTCAAAAGGAACAAGAGGAGATGTTTTACTTCATCTCACAGAATTAATTCCAGCTTTTAAATCGACTTGGCAAGTCCGTCCTGTAACATGGTTTCTGTCCAACTGATGCTGCTGACCACACGTAAGGACTTACTGTAGGCAGTAGTGGGGCTGTGCCTTCACACATTGCCCTGTGCTTTCATGATGCCACAATGCTACTGTCACCAAGAGAAGGCACAGAAGGGTCTGGTCAGTCCATTAGGTGCCATATTTACCACGTGTATCTCAAAGACTCATACCCACCACTGTGCTGAGGCGATGCTGTGATGTCAGCCCTGGAGGCTATGGACACCCCCTGGGTGATGTCCCAGTACAGTAGAGGGATTAGCCTTGTCTAAAAATATGGATTAATATGGTGGAGGACAGGTGGCTCTACCTCATGACTCTTAAAATTAGAAGCACAGCAAGAGGTTAAGTGACACTAGTCCCCTTCAACCACTAACAAGGAATTACAGAACAGCATTTCAAATGTGCAGTGTGTGGGGCTATATCATCCTAGACCTATGGGTACAGCTCAGAAAGGGGTAAGAGGGATCCCATGGAGCATCCTGGGATCAGAGAAGCCAGTGGCTTACTTGGACCTCAACAAAAAAGGCATCCAGCAGAGTGAAGTAAGAAGAACCTGAATGGAAAGCAGAGGCAGATAGGAACTGGAAGAGCCTGCAGTGGGCAGAGAAGTGAAGCCCTAACACATGGAGACCTTTAGGAAACATGAGGAGCCCGAGCTCTGGGGGAAAGTGCCTTGGGCTTTAGGAGGCAGGAAGGGGCTGAGAGTTGGGGTGGGCTCATGGGATTCCCAGCAGTTCATGCCCTCCCCAGGGGCCCTGGCAAAGCCCTTGACCTCTTTCTTGTTCACTGTTGCTCTCTCTCAGAGAGGGGCAAACTGTGGAATAGCATGCCTGGATTTGCACCTCTCACAAGAATATCTCGGGCCATGGAAGTTCCCATGGGATGACACTAAACCGTGCCCTACATTTTTTTTTTCTTTTGACTTAGAACACATAGTGCAAAAAGCATGCTCTCTGTCAGCAGCCAAAGCAACTCATCTGGGACGTGCAAGCGTCATCCATCATATTCGGCATTTTGATCCAGTGTTCTGTCTGAGGCTTGAAATGACAGAGCTGCCACCATATGTGAAATCTGCCTTCGCTCTGTTTACTGTTTCATTTCATCCTTGATTTGCTGTCACTTTTAGAGGTATTGAAGGCATTATTGAAGGGCTGAGTTGATGTCTAAAACACTCCTTAAACTGTCTTCGATTTTCACAAATATTTTAAGAGTTGCTACAACTGAGACCAGAGTGTAAAAATATTTGTATTCATTTATCAGAAAAAGTCATCAGTAAAATACTTTCTATAATGTTTGAAGATATGTTTGAATTGGAAATGATAGACTTAGTATATCAAGACAGATGGGCGTGTTTGGAGCTCTGGAGTTGGGGATGCAGTTAACCACACTGTCCAGCCTGGAGTGTGGTCTGGAAGCATGTCAGGGATGGCATTCAGCCCAGAGTCACCTGGAAAGTGCCTGTTGGGGGGGGAAGGGGACAAGGAGAGGACAGGCTGCCTGGACAATGACAGCATGCATCCCATGGGAGAATCTCCTTCCCAGCAAATACCGAGGAAGTCTGAGAATGTGCCCACAAGAGTCGTGGTGCACTGGAGCCTGGAGTGGAAGACACACGTCAGAATCACCCTGACTTCCGCGTGGTACCAGTGTGGGCATCAACCGCTAGAACTCAAAGATCATCGCTGGGAGAAATGTGACCGTGGGGGACGCGCTCCATACAGCTAACGCGCGAAGTCCATCTGCGGAGGACTTAACAGCTGGCCATGATGGCTCAAATGCGCACTGGTTTTGTTACAGCCTGGGGCTGCTCTAACAGGGACAGCAGATGAGAAGGGAAGAAGCAGAATGTCAGAGGAGGAGGACTTCCCAGAAGCAGGACCGAGACTGCCCCACAGGCTCCTGGCTTCGCAACTGGGGGAACAAGAACGGACAGCGGTCAGCCCACCTGCCCCAGCTCCTTAGAGACCCTTATCCCCCCACACCCCCCGCAGCACCTGTTCTGGAAGCTTGTGAAATCCAGCCTGAGTCTGGTTTTCTCTGCTCCCCCCACCCCTCCCTTCTCTTATTTTCTCTAGCTTCAACTTGTACTGACTTCCAATTCTCCCCACAAGGATCCCTGCCTCAATGGCCTTAAATGACGCCTCCTGACATTTCCCTGTGCTATCGTTCACGAGCCATAGCCCAGGCTAGGTGAGGCATCAGCTTCCTCCAGGTTTGCTGCCCCTGAAGACATGACTGTGGGCACGCACGGCACCCCACTTTCCTCATTTATGGAAAATAACCCATTAACAGGATTGTTATGGAAATTATTTAGGGGAGATGCATCACTACATAGTGACTCAACGTAGATTAGTTTCTGGATGAGGATTCCCTGGTACCCATATTGGGGGAATTGGTAGTAATACCAAAAACTGTCATGGACACGCTAGAATATTAATGAAATCTTTCTTAAATACGTACTCAGGTAACAAAATAAATGTAATCGTGAGTAAACTGCAGAGCTCCCTTGAATATCCCTTTTCTTATCAAGGTGTGAGTTAACTCTTTTGTGTGCTAGTAAGGGGAGATATCCAAGCACAAAGGAAGGGGGTCCCCTGCCGGCACGATCCTGATGCTCTGTGGGCAGATCAGGGGCAACATAGCTGGGAGACAGCACAGTACAATAGTTTTGAGCAAGGAGACTGGCGTCAGACACACCTGGAGTCAATGCCCCACTCCTTTGATGACTAGACAGACGAGCAAATTATGCTTCCCAAGTCTCGGTCCCCCAACCTGTAAAATGGGGTAATGAGAGTACCTACATAATAGAGAGACATCTTTTCAGAATTAAAGAGACCTGACTTGTGGCAAGTACTCCATAAACGTTACTTATGCTGTTATGATCATATTTAATCTTTATTATTTTTCATTCCATGTACCACCAAGAAACCTATGTAGCTAAACCGTAGCAACTGGATAATGTCCTCTGTCAAACAAACAGTGAAAGAGATGATACTGCCGATGGTGGCCATTCTGTCCCCAAGCTCATCATTTATTTATTTAACTCATGACTGAGAGTTTAATTATGCATGCACTGTTCATGTTAAAGTTAACCTAAATAAGTGATAAGCACTTCGTATATTTATTTTTTACTCCCCAAGTACAGTGTTTTTTAATATTTTATATGAAAAGGCACTTCTTAATCAGGGATGCACATACGTCCTTTGGTTGATTAACAAATTTCAACTAAGACACAATTTCTAAATTAATGATTTCTAATAATTAGGTGTGAATATATTCTGGACAATGTACTAAGTGCTTAAGGTGGGCCAGGAAGAAAGTTATAGGTGGGGTAATTCATCAGTGAAATAAGGCAGATCTGCTGCCCACTGTCCCGGGGTGGGAGATATAATATATATCACGCATCAGTGCATGTATATGTGTAATTACATATACACGTTACTTGTGCACACAATCACACACGCACTTGCATATCTTTTTGATTGTGGTGAGGACTATGAAGAACAAGTGATGAAGGAAAGTGTCAGGGAAAGCTTTGCTGAGAAAGTATATGTGAGCTAAAATCTGAAGGGTGAGCAGCCGGGCAAGACCATTCCCAGGGGAAAGAACAATATGTTTGAAAACTCTAAGATAGGGCGGTGTTTGGCCTCTTTGAGAACTAAAGAAGGCCAGCATGGGTGCACATTTGTGAGAGAACAGAGGGGTAGGCCATGAGTCTGAAGAAATAGCTGGAGTTAGAGTTTGCAGGGCCTTGTAGATCATATTGAAGCATTTGGATTTTATTGCAAATACATACTGAAGGACTTCAAGCAGCAGCCTATCATGATCTTGTTTATATTTTTAAATATCCCTCTTAGTGCTTGAGTGGAGGATGCATGAAAAGGAGGCCGAGAGAAGGAAAAAGGGAGATCAGAATGAGGCACGATGATGGCATGGACAGAAGGACAGCAGCAGAGACTGGGCGAAGGGTTTGGGGTGAACTCTCAGGACTGGGAGGTAGATTAGTTAAGAGGATTAAGAGAGTCAGATGCTGGCAGATGGAGGCACCATTCACTGGGATGGAGAACAAGGCACGAGGATCATATTTAAGAGAAAAATATCAAGAAATCAATAGACTGGACTGTTTACATATGGGTGAGCCCCCAGTTCCTAGATGTGTTTGAGCACAAATGTTTCTTAAAAAGATGTGTGGGAAAGAAGTTCAGATTAGATGAATTTTAAGTTTTGTTTGTTCTACATCTAGAGTTTGCAACTACTGGATAGATGTCAGCCTGGGAAGATTAAGACGAGAATATAGACGAAGGTTTGGCCATCCCTTGAACTATGGAATTGGATACAATGTACAATTTCTATTGCCTTTGATATCAAACTAACTGACACTTCTCTGCATTGTACGATATTGTTACATTATATGAAAATGTGAATTTTAAAGATTTGAAATAATGTGGTAACATTCTTAAGAAAGGCTTACTTTTGTACAAAAGTCAAAATAATGTCAATCCTTTAAGTTAAAAAAATCAAGAACTACGATTTCAAAGGTGACAAATCCTGTGAATTTTGAAGTGTGTTTATGTTGCTTTCCTATGGCTGGTAAACAGAAACACTGATCCTTCTTTTCTAGAATTAGTGATGAACTATGAAGTTTTGAATTAAGATACAGAGGAAAGCAACTTCACCTGCAGTTAGACTTTCTATGTAGCAGAATTACAGGATTTTAGCTTAGAGATGATCTTCCCTACAGCCCACATAGATGCAGTTTTATACAATACTATGCATTCAGTAGAATTAGTGAACCATCTTTCCTTCCAAATATTTCACACGTATTCTCAAATGTATTCTTTTAAAAAGGGTCTTTCTTCTCTTCCCCTTTGTTTCTCATTTTCCCAGAGTATAGATTTAAAGTAGGTTGTTAGCAAGTTTGTAGACAGTGTTTAAACCTCGGTGATACGTGGGGAGAACAGCAAGTATCAAATCAGAAGTTATTCCTTACATTTCTATTCCCCCGAGGAAGAGGAACTGCGAGATGGAAAAAGGCCTGTCATCTTCAAAACACATTGGAGAAAATAATTTCCCAGTGAGAAGATAAAATTCTGTGGGCTGTCTCTGCAGTTTGAGCTAGGAGGGTAGGATCTGTTCAAAAGACCTTGTATTAGCAAGATATAAATGACAATCAGATTATTTAACCAACATGTGGGGAAAATCGCGCATCCATGCCAGGAGAACTTCTTCTTTGTTTTTCAAAATTGTTCAGCCACTTTATTTTCTTTTAATATCCTGGTGATATACCTAATATCTTGTCAAAAGATTGAGGAGTAAGCATGTTTAAAAATTACATGGGGTGGGGGGTACGCCTGGGTGGCTCAGTCAATAAAGCATCAGGCTCTTGATTTTGGCTCAGGTCACGATCTCAGCGTCGTGGGATCGAGACCCACACCCTCTGCGCTGAGCATGGAGTCTGCTTGGGATTTTCTCTCTCTCCCTCTGCCCCTCCCCCACTTGTTCTCTCTCCAAAAAAAAAAAAAAAAAAAAAAATGTGGAAGCTCCCCCTGGCTGGCCTGGATAGTGAGTTAGTGGGACGAGGGCTCCACCTTTTTTCCAGCAAAGGAAATGGTACTCTAGATTGTCTTCTCTGGGACCAGTAAGGTCCATCCTTGTGGCAAATCCACGATGGCCAAGGATTTCTGGTGCTCTGTTGCTGGTTTTCTTAGACAACTCCTAGCATCGAAACCAGAGAGACAGGACCAAAGGGTCTGATTATTGTGCTCAAGATTTCCCTATAAAAAGGGAGAACAATTAGGGAGGTGAGTTCTCTCCCAGAAAGGCATACCAGCCACAGGTGGCCGGCATGCAGGTGGCATCTGAGGGCCTGTGGCTTCTCTTCTCTTGCTTTCCTCATAAAAATCTGCTCTCTAACCCTTGCTTTGTGGGCATCCCCAAGACCGCCTTCAGGTTCAACGATTTGCTAGAAGGACTGACAAACTTCAAAAAATCTGTTATGTTCATGGCTATGGTTTATTAGAGCAGAGACACAAGTCAAAATCGGCAAAGATTAGAGAGCATATGGCAGAACCCAGGAGAGACCGACCCAAGGTCCCCACTGTCCTCTCCGATTGCAGTAGTGTGACAGTGCTGAATTCTCCCAGCAAAAATGTGTGACGCATCCAGAGTATCTGCAACCTGGGGAGCTCACCTGAGCCTTGGGGATTGGCTGATTTTTAGTGGCAGTTTTCCTGTAGGCACGGAGCTCCCATGTAGCTGACTTAGCTCCTCTGTCTCTGGCCTCTCCAGAGGTCACAGTGACACTGTGTTGCCAAGGGCCACACCATAAATCACCCTGTGAGCATAGACTATCTGGTGTGGCCCAGGTATATATACAAAGACACTGGTCAGACAGGGTCCTCCGAGGGTTTAGAGGTTATTTCCCAGGAATTGGTCAAAGGCCAGGCTTTTCTTTGAAATGTGCAGAGTTTGGCCACTCTAGCCCTGCTGAGTGGACACTTTACTGCACACATGCCAGGTGCCTTTGTCGAATTCATCCTTGGCCTTTGCACAATGGGTGACGACCATGAAGCAACTGGCCTCACAGGGCATAAAACAATGCATCTGTTCATCTTGACCTATCAGACACAGAGTGGGTCTCCTCCTTCAGCCATAGGAGAGAGTCCACTAAAATGCTCTTTGTAGTAGTGAATTAATAATAAGAGCCTGCCAAGTTCATTTACAAACCAGGTGATTAAACTCAAATTTTCTAGAGCCAACATCCTACCTGGTCAGATGAACAACGGAAGTTTTCTGTAACAAACATGTTATATACATTTCTGGGAGGTTAAACAGATTTCTAGATTATTTACAATAGGCATTTAAATCATGATAATAAGAAAATATAAAATATGAAAACATAAAGAAGACTTGTATCCTCCTTGGCTAGATTCTTTGTTTAGACTACTTCTGTGATTTCCAGAATGAAAACATTCCCTAACCTTGTCCTCTGTATCTCGGCCTGGGAGGTTAAAACCAAAACTGCCCTTTGAATTCTCTAAGTACCTGATGACAACAAAATTATTCAAGAATTCTTACCGGGGGGTGCCTGGGCGGCTCAGAGGGATAGCATCTGACTCTGGCTCAGGGCGTGATCCTGGGATCGACTCCCTCATTGGGCTCCCTGCTCAGTGGGGAGCCTACTTCTCCCTCTCCACTTCCCCCTGCCTGTGCTCTCTCTCGCTCTCTCTCTGTCAAATAAATAAATAAAATCTTAAAAGAAAAATTCTTATCGAACACAACCATAACTTACCCTCTTATAAGGAAGGTTATTCAAAAACAAATTCAGGTTGTTAATTTCCAGTTTCCACAGTGTAGATGTTATCCATATTTGATTTTGACTAAAGCAGTGGAGGCAGAGAGAGGACTACTATGAAGAATCAGAGAAACTAAGGGGAGAGCTATTTTACAGCCTTATGTGGGTTCATTTGCAGAAGTCGCTTTTGAAAATTTATAACAAAATTCAAGTTTGACTCATCTGCGTATGTGGACAGAGAAGTGCTGTGGAGGAGGCATGAATTTTATCATAAGAGTTCAATTCACACTTTGGAACACATAATGCTTTTTTTTTAAAGAGGAAAGATTTCCACTCTGAAGTGCCCAAATCATGTTATTGAACCAAATCCAATGAGCTTTTTGTTTTTCATGGAAAACAGATAATTATGAATCTTTTATCTTCCAGAAAAACAGGAGGGGTTTTGAATCAACCAATCAACAAAGCCAAGCAGGACTATCTCTTTTGAGCCTCCAATCCAATAAAAAGTTAGAGGTGGATTCCAGACAATTTGGAGGTCTGCAAACTTGCTTCAAAATTAAATGATATTTTCTATGGTGCCGCAAGGAGATATTAAAACACTCATACTGATCTTGACCAAGCTCCTCAATGTTTTTTTGCTTTTCTTGAGTAATCACAATGATTATAAGCTCAGCTGTCTATTCACTGAGACATTTGATAAGGGGAAGACAAAGCAAAAAAACAAACAAAATACAATCAGAATTTTAAAACTGAAGGAAGCTTGAAGTGAGTTCATGTCAAAATAAGTTTAATTACCTCACTTCATAGAAAACTGAGGCCTGGAGAGGGTAAATCATCTGTGTGTATGTGTTCACTTCCTTATTTGCTATTCATTCATTCAATACATTATCATTGCGTATCTTCTGTATCTTGGGTGCAAAGGTAAGAATCAGCAAAGAATTCAAAGTCTGATGGCCCAACCAGTCAGCAAAATCAGGAGCACCTAGGTCGTAGCTGAGGCTGGAATACAGGGTCTTTCTCATTTTCCAGTGGGACACATTCTGCTAGCCCACGTCTTCTCCAGTCTGCCATGTGATAGGAATCATGTGGAGTGCTTGTCAAACCTACCCATGCCAAGCCCTGCCCCGGACCTCCTGAATCTAAAGGTGCACCAACTGGACCTGGGATTCTAGATGTTGAACAAGTGCCCAGATGAACCCCATCACAATGCACCAACAGGGTTTCCCTGTGCCAACCAAGGTCAAGGATCTCTCACCTCTTACTGCCCTATCTCAGTGGGTAGCTTCCACCATTGGCTTAACAGTCCCACATCACACCGTTCAGGGAAGAGCCTACATCAGCATTGCTCAGCATAGAGTCAGTCACACAATTACTGACTGAGCTTTAAAAAAAAAAAACAAAAACAAAAAAAACAAACCTAAAAATAAGAAGCCCTGGCCCCACTGAATCCGGCTGTATCAGAATCTCTGAAATTGAGGGTTTCTTTTTTCAAGTTCCTCAGGGGATTCTGATGAGCAGTCAGTGTTGAGGACCACTGCCAACCTGGGTCCTTTCAGAACCCTCCTCGCCTGTAATGAGGTGAGGGAGAGGCTTGGGAGTATCTCTGGAACCCATGGTGCATGGTGCCGCTATTATCACGCTATGCCCTCTCTCCGGCCATGTGCACACCCTACATCTTAGATTCAGGTAGAAAAAAAATGCCACAAAGGTGTTACAAAGCAGACTGCTCTGAGACAGTGAGATTCACAAATTTTCCAAAAGACAAAGCAAAACAAAGCTCAACAACTGTCATGTCAGATTTTATGTACCTCATACTGTTGTAATCACATCACATTTCTACCCCTCCTATAATCTCACCAGCATGCCTTTGTATTCACTTACACATCTACTAAGGCAGTTTTCCTCCCATTTAGCTGTTTAGCCGAGCCTCATCTTCTTGGCTCCGGATATGGGAGTCCCTGGAGGGTGGTGATCTTGTTCCTTTGTCATGTCCCCAACACCTGCATAGTCTTCGGACAGAGCAATGCTCAGTTAGTGCCATGCAACTGACATGTCTGGCTGTCAGCGCAGAGCTCTCCCTACCTCCTGCAGCGTCTCTCCCCCTGTGCATGCACAAGAGTGATCGGCGTGACATTCAGGAGACAGAAGAACACAGGCTTCTCCTAAGTGGCATGTCCTGGCACACTGGCTTCTGGGGAACTCCAGAAACCAAAGAACATGGGTGATGATGCAATGTTCCATTGGCAGCCACTAGTCCTGTAGCTTTCACAATGTATGTTTCTCTCCAGAGCATCAGGAAATACTTTGACACTTTGGGGATGGATGCCAGTTCATCTTTTATTTTCTATCTTGTGCTGAGATAAGGAGTGAGTCTAGAAGCAGCAGAAAATAAGCCCTCTCCTTGCAAGTAGATTCCCCTGACACTACTTTAAAAATCTGCATAGCAAGCTTCATGCTAATCGCTTTCAGTGATGTTTGCCTAATGACGCCCAAGCTCTTACAAATTCATTATGAGCCCTCTCTGCTTCCCTTTTATTACTATGCTGTCCTTTTCTCTTTAATTAGTAATGCTCTGGAGTCAACGCATAACTTGACAGGTAACTTAAAAGGAACATTTGTAAAAAGTTCTTTTTCTGCAAGGTCAAGATTGTTCCCGTTATTGTTTATAGTAGCTTTCGTGTTCTCTGAATTTTATTATGTTTCCTTAAAATATTTGAAGGTGTTGTATTTTGGTGTTCTTGGATGAATTATAATTATTGGGTACTGGTATTTAGTTGCACATTTCATCCAGGCCGGGTATTTTGTGTTTCTCAAGTATATCTCACACAGTACTGAAAATAATTCCTGGGTGGAGTAATAAGATAGAGCACACATAGGTACTTAAATAGTTATCGATGGAACAATTGAGTAGGACCTTCACTTTAGCTAAATCTAACAGGTTGAATTTCTGCCTTTTTTGGTTTTTTACAACATTTTCTGAACTCCTATCTTTCATCATTTGTAACAGCACTTCAGTGACTCTGTCCAGACTCTCCCTAGCCCATCTGTCTTACTGAAGAGAAGCACCCCAGGCCAGCCTCACTCACCCAGTAATCTTGGGATGCTGATACCTGCCTGTATCTTCCAGCGACCAAGCCCAGGGTCCTTTAATCTTCCTCTGTTTGTAATGTATAGCTACCAAAATGCATATTCAGTATGTGCTTTGAGGCTTATGAAATGGAATCTTAAAAAGCAATAATCCATCACCACAAGAAAAAGGTTTAGTTTAATGTGTCCCTGAAAATAATAACAGCATTCCCTCTTTCCCTTTCCAGCACCAGCATGACTCCATTGTGAGATACAGGTGCACAGCTCCGAAGTCACTCTATCTTAGTTAACTACAGACAGGCAGTCTATTAACTAAAGCCCGAGAATGGAGCGCAATTCTTCTATTAACTATTTATTAAGTCAACAAGCTGAGAAATGACTTCATTTTTCCTTCTTATGTGCAGCAGTTTTATGCATTTAGCAGTATTATTCCTCGAACAGATGTGTCTTTTCAAAGTCCTCTTACTTTCCCATGAACCTAAGATTTTTTCTTAATTGTATGCTTCTAGTTCACAACAGCTTCAAAAGGTGTTTCTGAACACACCACTGAGATTGCTCCGTACTGAGAGCCAAGTGACGTGAAAACCACAATATCATCCGGAATGCGGGCCACCAGCTCCCCACATCAAGCACCCAATTAGTGCGTATTCTTTGGCTAAATACACTTGACAGCCAGTGCAGCCATCCTCAGCACTTTGATTTCCAAAGCCTTAGAAATACCTGGGAGTTATTTGAATGGGGCAGTATTAGAACTACAAAAGAGAAGCAAGAAGCATTCACAGTCAGTCAGCAAACTGCAGAATTTGACAGCAAAGACACTGAAGGTTGTATCAAATTCCCTCCACATCAGTGTTTTGAATAACTAAGCACGTTTACCTTTTTTTTTTTTTTTTTGCTCAGCTCTTCCCTTTATCAATAAAAAGGAGCATTCACAACGAATCAATATCTAAAGCATATTGAGCAACTACAATTACTTTTATGATTTCCTCCACACCAAGCATTAACAAAGCAAACCGTGCCACTATACTTTTGAAAGGTACCAGTGGCAGCATGACAGCGGGCAACCAAATCGACACCAATTTTTTTCCTATAAGAAGGTACAATCAGCTCTTGGGTCACCTTCAAAATACGGTCCTGTGCTTTCCCTGGAGTTGAATTACTGTGGGAGCAAGTGACTGAAAAAGCGAGGAGGGGAAATAAAAGGATGGTTCAGCGGAAAAGCTTGGTGCTGCTGTCCTGGTCCGCCTCTCTGCCCGGTGCAAGGTCATGGAAATTCAGTGTGAGTCCAAGTGGTTCTTCAGCGGCAGACAGCAACAGGCGTGATCCTGGCACAAGCCGTCGTTTGTCTGACAGCTGCATGTGCTCCAGCCAAAAAGCTGCAGTAAGTGATCTGCCCAGTTCTGCTCTGCTGAGGAAGGCTCACCCTATAATGTCCCACTGAGTCATGAGGTCAAGGAAGAATTCCACTGAAGTCTTTAAATAGCCTTGGCTCCAGCAAGCTAACGGGGGTGAGGCTACTGGAGTGTGCCTGTGTGTGCCTGGCAGGGACACGCACATCTCGGTGCTGTAGGAGGGGGCGTTTAGAGGGGACTTCTTCAGCTGCCTCCCAGCGACGCTGGTAAGATCTGTTTGCAGTGGTTCAACAGAAGAGCTCATGCACGAACGTGCTAATGGAACTCTGGTATCTGATGCTAACAGCAGGAATTGGCTTCCTTCTTTTAGGGATGGGAAAATTGACTTGGGGGTCCATTGGGAAAATCACTTTTCCTATGGATAAGTTATATGGACCCCTTTGAGCAGCTCCACGCTGAAGTTGCCTAAGCTCGGAACCTGAGAGTGTGCTACCCGCCACCCCAGCGCTTTGCCACTCTTTGCCGAGTGGGGTTGGGGGTGGGGGATTGGGACAAGATGGCTGGAGTGAACTGAGAGGTGACTGGCTCACCCCAGTCGTGTCCTTCAGTCACTGTTCTTTGGTTACTGAGGCTTCGGGGCTCAATCTAGTCTACGCTGTCCAGTGTGGCCTTTACTTACATTTCCCTTCAGCAGGGATCACGACCTGCCATATATTGTAGAAACTCACGTGGGTCTGTCTCTTTCACCAGACCATGAGTTCCTTGGTAGAAGCAGCAGGGCATTATTCCTCTTGAGCTCCTAGCCCAGTGTCCAGCCCACAGAAGAGAAGGGTCTAAGAAAGATAAGTTTAAATTAAACTAAGGGTATTAAGAAATTAAGCAAGTCTTGATATCGTTTGCTATATTCTGTAGACAAATCAGCCCCCAAACCTAAGCAGTTGGCTCTCCATTGATCTGAAGGGACCGTACTTTCTTCACTGCCATCTTTTCTTTGGAATTTCTTTACCTCTGAATAAATGGTTATGTCTTAGGGGCTCTTGGCTCTTGGCTACTGTGACAGCAGTAAGATCCAATGACCCCGGTGGCAAGAATTCTATAATTGCTCATCCTAATGTCCTTGTTTAACTAACAGCTGTGTACTCTTAGAATTAAAAGCAAAACAAACAATATTTTTACAGAGCCTTTTGTCCAAAGAGCTTTTAAATGTCGCCAAACTCATTTTTAAAATGTCCGCATGTAAAAGCCAAGTGGCAGATACTAGCCCCCATTGAATGTGAAAAGGGTAATTACTTTTTTGTGTGTGACTTGCCTGTGCCTTACCTCCTCCTTCCTGCCATTTGGCCATTTTCTCCCCCAATGATTAGCTCACCCCTGAGAGGGCAAATCTAGTAAGGGAGGAGAAGAGAAAATAGAATCAGATGATTTAACCATCGGCTGGTGTCTCTAGAAAAGCTCAGGGATATGACGGTGGGTGCCAGGGGTTTGGGAAAGAAGGTTGAAACTGTGCATTAAAATTGGTTTGTATTTATTATCCGAAAGCCCTCATGCTATTCCCGTCACTCACCAGCAGACGTAAACATGAACAGCTGGAGGGTTACTCTACAATCATTTTAGAGACAGATTTGTTATGATTGTTTCCCCCAGAACTCGGGGGAGGGGGAAGCTCTGCCCAACCCGGTCATTGCCAGCAGAGCAGTCCTCCAGTCTGCTCTTTGGTCCCCAGTAACGCTTGATTGAGGCTGATGTGGAAGCATGTCTCGCTGCTGCTCCCTGACTGCAGGCTGCCAGTTCAAGGGCTGAAACCAGATGGTGTCAGTGGCCCGTACCATACTTGGCCCACAGCACATCCTTAGCAAGTATCTGACTTCTTGAATCAGACCTGCTGCCTCCTATTCCAAGGGCTGAATCCCACTGCTCCTCGGAAGAGTCAGAAGAGTTTCTCTTTGGAGAAAACCCAAGACCTATTTCCATTTATGTTTGGGATGAGACGAACATCACATCAGGGGGCTTCTCAGGCACATACAGAGGTAAAAGCAAACACTTCCATAGAATGGGCGTTCGATACCATTCGGCAAATACGAACACAAGCGCTAACTGACAAGAACAGTAAGAGCAGAGAGCTGAGACTGGAGCAGTACCCAGCTGACAGGTGTCCACGAGTTGGCGACTGGCCCTGCCTCCAGGGCCCAGTCAGTTGCGCTTTTTGTCCTTCAGGTAACTGAAGAGCATCTCCAGGCCCCCCTCTACCAGCTCTGGCAGAGGCTTGGATAACGGGTTATGGGAAATGTGGAGCCCTTTGTCCATGGGGTTCCAAGCAATCCGCCCCAGTCTCCACAGCAGGTAGAGCTCATCTGGGAGGGTCTGGATGTCATTGTTGTTCAAGTTCAGCAGCTCCAGGCCGGTGAGCAGGCAGAGCGACCGCGGGAAGGAGTGGATGTTGTTGCTCTCCGCAATGAAGATCTGCAGGCTGACCAGGCACTGGATGCTCTCGGCGATGTTTTCCAGGCGATTGGAACCCACATGCAGGAAATCCAGCTCCTTCAGCGCAAACACACAGATGGGGATGTGAGTAAAGTAATTGTTGCTGAGGTTCAGCTTCCGCAGTCTGGAGAGGTCAGCGAGGCTGGCGGGAAGCTGGGAGAGGCAATTGTGGGACAAGCTCAGGACCTCCAGGCTCCTGCAAGCACTCAGCTCGGCCGGCAGCTCCGTCAGGCAGTTCATGTTCACGAACAGAACCTTGAGGCTCTTGAGGAGGCTGATTTCTCGGGGCAGGCTCCGCAGGCGGTTCCCGCATAGATTCAGGACCACCAGCCGACTCAGCTTCCCCACGTCGGCGGGGAGAGCCCTGAGCTGGTTGTGAGACAGATTGAGCTTCTGGACCTCAGACAAGCCCCACAAAAAGTCGGGGATGTCCGTCATTCCCTTGGTGACCAGGCTGAAGCTGACGTGCCGCATGCCCCGCTTCAGCAGAGCCCGGGGGTCCTTTCCCGAGAGCAGGCTGTCATCCCACGGGGAGAAGGGCTGCCTCCCACACAGGAGAACCATCCTTCTAGGGCCCTTGTCCCTGCAGTGAGCGCTTGACTGCTTGGCCCCCATCTTCCTTCCTTTTCACCCACTGGCCTCTGGGGAGGCTGGGAGGGGGTCCCCCAGCTGCTGAAAGCTGAGCTGTCGCCCGCAGGGAGCTCACAGAGGGGTCTCAGCGGGGCCTTGCAGAGGCCCGAGCCACCCCGCCGTGGTCCGGCCCCGAGGGTGGGTTTAGGTGGCTTCTCTCGGAGCAGCCAGGCTGTAATGGTATACTTGTCCCTGAGACGGCGGAACTGAACTGCTCGAGTCCCTCTGAATGCCACAAGGCAGCTGTCACTGTCATTCGGCCCTTGTTTTATTGGCCCTGGTGTGTGCAAAGAGGTCACAGGGAGGCTGCATCTAACTTTCCCTTCTCAGCTTTTCTTGGGTATCGGAGCTGAGCAGGTGATAAGCCAGCCCATCTCCAAAAAGCAGCAAAGTGGAAAAATAAAGCCGACTGTACAAGTGCCAAACTGTGTGCGTGGTCACGGGAACTCATCCAGACCCCTTCAGAGTGACCGTGAGCTTCATGAACGCTAGTGACAGAGTACGTTTCCAATGGCGGGGATGGTCAGATGATATGGTGCACACCTGTTTCAAACTTTGATGAGTTGCGTGGTTGTAAAAAAGTCATGGGAGGAGCCTGGACACCTGCAATCCTCTGGGCCAAAGTTTTCTGCACGGTGCTTGTCACAGGTGACTCAGTGAGGAGAGAGTGAAGGGGCCCAGACCCCCCCCATTCATTTCAACCAGAGACGCTCTGCAGTCATCTGTTTCACTCTGGGCCTCTGGGTGGAGTAAGGTATGCTTTAAATGTTTGAACAGCCACTTGAGTGGCTGTCTTAGTAAGGTTAGCATGGGGTGCCCACTGTCCTTGAAGAGCTCAACTGATCAGTCTCTCTTCCCTCCCCTCTATCTCTCCTTCAACACACTCTTTCTTGAATTAAAACAGTTAATTTATACCCCTAGGTATGTAGAGTTAATTATTGGCATCATGGGCTGAAAACTGTGTCCCCCAAATTTCAAATGTTGCCGTCCTAACCCCACCCCCCCACCCGTACCTCAGATGTGACTGTATTTGGAGATAGGGCCATGTGAGGACACAGGGAAGAGATGGCCATCTGTGAGCCAGGGACAAAGGCCTCAGAAGCAACCAATCCTGCTGACACCTTGGTCTGGGCCTTATAGCCTCCAGAAGGATGAGAAAATAAACTTGTGTTGTTTAAGCCGCTCACTCTGTGGGGCTTAGTTACGGCAGCCCTGGCAAATGGTGGAGAAGGAGGCAGACGCATTTGCATAGGTGAAAAATCCTCAAACTAGGTAGAGATTAAGGCGAAAAGAGATAGCAAGGGTGAGGGTCCAGGCTCTGGAAAAGGGCTTGCGGTCTGGAGCGAAGGCTGGTTGGTCCAGAAGCGTGTGGCTTTTGCCAGAAGCCCTCGGCACAGTAGTTGGGGGTCCTGGAGAGTGACGCTGGTCCTATGGCCGTGCTCTCAGAGCTGTGACCACAAAGCCAGGAGCTGGAGCTGAGCCCCGGCTGGGCGCCTCCTGGGGAACCTGCAGGTCCATCCACACAGCGGCCAACCTCTGGGTGGGAGGATCAGCAGGAGGTGCAAAACAGTGCAAGGCCATTTCTCCTTCTGCTTGGCATTGACCCACCCAGCAAGCCCCTGGGATTCTTAGACAAAGGTGGATACTTTGGACTTTTTTTTTAATGGAGTACTTGAGTGTTCTAGCTATTACCTGGGGTGGAGTGGGGGTGGGGGAGGTAATGTGCTAAATTTGTACACTGTTTTAGGAGTGTACTATGCCTAATATATGTAAATTTTATCTGACAACAGGGTTCTGCTGTTAAAAAAAAAAGAGGTATTCATCCTCTTTACCTCTTTCCTTCTACGAGCATGAGAAATTATGTTAGGGTTTCCAAACTATGGGAGCTGAGATGGCCTAAGCAAGAATCAACAGCTTTCATTCTAGCAACTTCAAGGCTTTAATATAGTCATTCTTTTTATAAGGGAAATACTAAGATTGATTTTTATCAAGTGTTTTAATATTTTTATCATACCACAAATGTGACAAGTGTATATTCAAAATGAGTAGGTAAAAGGAGGTATATGTTAAAACCAGATTTGCAACTCAAAAAAAAAGAAAACAGAATCAACAGCTTTCTTCTTTGTGGTAATTCCTCTCTTTCCTCTTAACACGTTCTTTTCCGATAAATACTATTTAAGCACTTATCAATAGCCAACAATTTATCAAATGTTTACTATGTGAAAGGCATGACACTAGGGGGGCACCCAGGTGGCTCAGTCAGTTAAGCATCTGCCTTCGGCTCAGGTCATGATCCCAGGGTCCTGGGATCGAGTCCCACATCGGGCTCCCTGCTCAGCAGAGAGCCTGCTTCTCCCTTTCCCTCTGCCTGCCGCTCTGCCTACTTGTGCTCTCCATCTCTCTGTCAAATAAATAAATAAAATCTTTTTTTTTTAAAGGTACAACACTAGGCACTGTGCAAGCAGAATCGGTATTAAAATCATCCCAATTTTACAGATGAGGAAGGGAGGATAGAGAGGCTACTTAGGCACAATCAAGTCACTTGCCCAAATTCAAGTATCTGGGTCAATGGCAGAACCAGAATTCAAACCCAGTTAGTTGGACTCCATAGCCCAAGCTGGAACCATAATAAGACAGCTTATGGTTAAACTTGTAGAAAGATGGAATCAATATGGCCAGGATATGGATTTTTGTTTTCAAGTTGCTAGGGGGTAGGACTGGAAGGAACACAGGTAAAGAAATGACTATGTAATTACATGCCTAGAAATAACTACATAAATTGGTGTTAACCCTTCCCACTCTACCCCCAGCACAAGTAGGAAAAGCAAAGTTAAAATGTCATTCCAGAAGTCTTTGGCATAAGGGATTTAATCCCTTCCAAAAATAGGTCGGTTCTTCTCTAGCAGAATTCTTTTTTTTTTTTTTAGAAAAGATTTTATTTATTTATTTGACAGAGAGAGACACAGTGAGAGAGGGAGCACAAGCAGGGGGAGTGGGAGAGGGAGAAGCAGGCTTCCTGCAGAGCAGGGAGCCCGATGTGGGGCTCGATCCCAGGACCCTGGGACCATGACCTGAGCCGAAGGCAGACGCTTAATGACTGAGCCACCCAGGCGCCCCTAGCAGAATTCTTATTTATCAAATGAATGAGCTATGTGAATATCTGACTGTTCCTAACAAGTTTTTGAAATGTAGATACTGCCCACATAGTTAACCATGGTACCCAGTCTGAGAATGGTTCATCTCGAGGATGGTCATTGTGTCTGAGTAGTGTCCTCATCTGTGAAATGGGCCACAGGGCGGGAGGGTAGAGATTTCCCAGAGCTCCTTCTCACAAGACCAGTAGGATTCTCACTGCAAAGCAGACCACCCTAGGGAAATGAAAGATGTTTAACCTCTTTTCTGGAGAAAGCATTCAAAATCCAAGGCAACTTTTTTTTTTGCTTGCATTAATGTTGGTCCCTGGAGAATAAACAGTAATGGGGAATGTGTTGGCTTTAGGATTCGATATGCAGCACGCATATCAGACTTGGGTCAAAAAGAGACTTCCCAAGGCTCTCTGAATGACATTCAGGTTGGAATAAGTCTCAAAATGAACCTTTGTTGAACAGATTTTTGAAATTACAAATCATGGTAAGTCATGTGATTGTCTTTAACACCTAAGGAAGTTATGGAATAATTGAAATGTATTTAGTACACTCAATGTGTTTACTACATTTTTGTATATTCTAATTGATTCCTCTTCCAACATATGAAAATCAACATTTATGATGTCTTTAAATTTAAATAAAATAAAATTAAAATGTTGAGAGTATAAAATAGTAGGTTATGAAAGCGCCTATTAACTCCCCTTGAATTCCTACTAGTGGAGTATCTCCTGAGGACAATTCTTTTTATTCTCACTGTGGCTTTTCAGCTTATGTCTACACATCATGTCTGTTAATTTGGAAGAAACTAATGTGTATGTTTAAATAGTATATTAAAAACAACCATTTTGCTAATTTAAAATTTTAAAAATAGAAACTATAGAAGAGTGTAGACAATCGGATTAGCCTCTTGCATATGGAAATGTAGCTCTTTCTCCCATGAATATTTACTTCCATGTATTTTCTTTTACCAAAAAAAGAAAAAAAAATCTGTCTTAGTTCAGGTTTCCTCAGAAGCGGTGCTTGAAGCCAAAGCTATGGACTAATGTTTTATTGAGGAGCACACCCCAGGCAAGCGAAAGTAAGGAGGAGCCTGGGAAGTAGGGCAGGGAGGGAGAGCAAAGTCAAGCGGTGCATTCTGAGCCCATCACGTGCAGCCCGTTGCTGGGTTTTGCAGCTGTCAGCGGAGAGGCTGTGTCTCAGAACAATCTGTGGGTAAGCATCTGTAAAATGCATGCAATGGGGAAACCCGACGTACATAACACAGTTCCCTAGTTCATGGTTATTAATGGTCTATGACCCACAGGACGGTGATGGTCCATGGCACGACCTCCGTGTAAACGGCCCCAACACACACATTCACACACAAGCCTCTAGATCCATTTACTGAACATTCTCCATGTCTTTGATTTTTATTATGCCCTCGTTCATGAACTTTACACTTTCTTCGAGGCTAATCGAACCTGTATTCATGAAGCACACCTCTTTCATCTTTCACTCACCTTATATTTGCACCTCGTGTCAGGAGCTGTTTTAGACACTGTTATATAGTCCATCTGATATTTAAATGAGATGGCTGAGCTTTGGTGGGGTTAGAGGATGCTCCAGGTTACAAAACTAGTTAGTATCAGTTGCCGTCAACACCTGGGTTGTCTGAGCTAAATTCTGTTCTCTTCCTACCATGTGGCTGCCCTGCTTGCTTCCGCATGGTTTTTCAGTAAAGCAACCTATTACTATTCTGATTAGAACATTCCCCAGACTTCCAGCCCACAGCCAGCTCAGCGGGAGGCAGACAGCCTGGCAGTCAATGTCGTAGGTCCTGGTTGCTGTGGCTGATGGCCTTGGGTTATAATCCTAAATTTATTACTGAAAGGCCATCTGACCGTGGGCAAACTACTTAGCTTGTCTGTATTCCCATGTCTTCATATGTGAAGAGGAGAGAGTCGTAGTACCTATAAGGTTGCTATGGGAATTAAATGCCTGTATACACAAAAGGTGCATAGAACACAGCTCCATGCATAGCCTGAGAACAGAGGCTCAGCGGAGCATGAGGAAGATGGCCAATTCCACTGCCTCCTCCAGGGATTCAGGAGTGAGGAACTTCACCGGGACATGGTGAGCCTGGTCCTTTTCCTCTCCTGGAAACTTCTCTTGGCCAAACTTTTCAGCCATCGGCTCTTCCTGGAGGAAAACAGGCTTTCCTGGGAGATCGAGAAGTTCAGGGGCAGGTTCTCAGGCACATCCAAATTGAGCTGCTTTTCTTTTGAAGTCAAGCTCCTCTTGAAAAAAGTCCTTAGGTTTCCAGCTCCTTGTCTCCCCCAGGGTCCTGGAACAATTCTGAGGGTATAGTAAGTACCCAATAATGTTCACTGAAATGAACAAACATCTGGGGCCTGATGGACGTTTGATGTGAGAAAAAAGCAATGCAGAGGGCACTTGGCTGTCCTGCTGTTTTAAGCTGCTTCTCTGTGACTATATATTGACCTGTGTCTGCCTAACAAGTCCCTAGGAGGCCTTCCCCCACCTCCTGTGTGCATGGGCTGATCACAGAAGCCCTAATGTCACCTCCATCACAGCAGGTGCCAAACAAAGCTCTGTCAGACAAGCCAGGCCTATTTCATCTTGCAGAAGAGGCCCGCATACCTGCTCACGGAAGGTCCTGGTCCTGCTCGCCCATGAGACGCGCAGCATGGAGTGGAGAGGCCTGGCCCTTCTATGTCCTTGTCTATAAATGGGATTATTGTGCTTTCTTCTCCCAGGCCTGTTGTGAGGACTGACTAGAGTAAGTGAAGTGAGTAGCACAGCACCTGGTACATTCTAGAGCCCACTGTAATCCATCCTCGGCACCATGGCCAGAATGTTCCAGAAGTCTGTTCCTACCAACTGGCAGCTTACAGGCCCGGCAGTGGTGCACCTGGGCCCTTGGATGCTCCTCACAGCCCACGGTCACAAGTGTGCCCCGTCGCAGTCTCATGTCCTACCATCCACCCCCAACACACACATCCTCGACTTGCCAGCAATACCGAGGTAGCCACTGATGGCCCCTACCCTCTGCAGGTTCGTGATGAGGTTCCTCTGTTACACGGGTAACCTTATCTCACGTGCTAGCACCACTCATGCTTCACAGGAGACACAGTGTCACCGCCTCAAGGGAGCTTTCGTGACCACCCCATTTGACTTCAAAGATGCCCGGGGAATGCTTCCTCCCCTCCTGGAGTCTTCCCTTGCCACACACAGTGCTCACCACCCCCTACAGCGGTGGTTCTCAAATGGAGCAAGTTTGCCCCTCGGGGGACACTTGGCAATGTCTGGGCTAGGTTTGGCTGTCGGCCGTGGGGTTGGTGGGGTTCCACCAGTATCTCATGGGTAGAGGCCAGGGAGGCTGCCAACATCCCACAGTGTAGAGAACAGCCCCACCGTGAGGAGTTATCTGGCCCCAAATCTCAATAATGCTGAGGCTTAGAAACCTGACCACATGGGGATCATCAGCTTCTACACCAGTCTCCTCTACAGGACTATAAATATGTTTGCCAGCGCTGGAGCTAAATCTTATTCCTCAGTTTGTTACCCTTGAGGGCAGGAGATTGGCCAATGGAAGACACTTATTCCATGAATCCTGCTAAGTCTTCTTACTCATGAATTGAGCCCACTCTATTTTGAGAGGGTTACTTCCCCCTACTACTATGCAACCCACGTGACCAGAAACACAAATAAAACCCACCTTGTTTATCAACTGGTCTCCAGCTTCTATTTCTACAGAATTACACTGCTCACATTATCCACTCAGGAACAGAGAGCCCACAGCAAGGCCACTTCACTCCGGAATCTGAACGCCCACAGCCTGTCACAGAAATCAAGCACTGTGCAATTCTCAGAAAACACTGAGTCTACCCTTGCTGGCCAGTTACATTTTATTAAATCATCCCAACAAATTAAAATAAGTTTTTAAAAAAAGTTGCTTGCAGAAAGAGATATATTTTGTTATTGCACACTTTTTCATCTCAGGAAATCCCACCACAGGGCTAACTAACCCTAGTTCTCCCGACTCAGTCTTCCCAGCGTCTTCCTGTCTGTCCTCACGGAGCTGAGTGACAGTGAAGGCTTTTATAGTCCTGCTCGCTTGGGCCTGATCACCAAAGCATGCTTAAATGGCACTGAAGGAAAGAGGAAATAAAAAGATGTTTTGATTAAAAGTCGAGGGAGTAATCAAACACCAAATCAGCATTCTGCACGTTAAGTTTGTATCAGAAAGCAAGGTCACGAATTTCAGAGCAATGAGATTCTATATAATATCCTCGGTCAAGAGTAGCAGAGCTCATTAAAGATCAAGTCTCCTTTTAAGAAGTTTCAAATTTTGGGGGTATTTTAGGATAATAAATTTAAAAATGGCTAAAAAAAAAAATAGAACGAGAGAGACTAAGTTCAGGGAAGGGAACCATTCAGTCCCAATCTCAGATGCAAACTTCTCCGATAGGAAGTTTAAAGTATGCATGGGTGTGTATTTAACTTATGTGTTTGATAAAGTAAAAGTTTAAAATCTTGTTTAAAAACTCCTTCAACAGGGTGCCCGGATGGCTCAGTCAGTTAAGCATCTGTCTTTTGCTCGGGTCATGACCCCATGTCTTGGGATTGAGCCCCGCGTCAGGGTCCCCGCTCAGTGGGGAGTCTGCTTCTCCCTCTCTCTCTGCCCCTCCTCCCCGCTCATGCTCTCGCTCTCTCTCTCTTTCTCAAACAAATAAATAAAATCTTAAAAAATATACAAATATACAAATATATATATGTACGTGTGTGTGTATATATACACACACACACATATTTACACTGTTTTCAGTTCAGATTTTCAACCCCCTCCCTGTCAAGGCAATAAGGTAGAGTATAAAGGGGTGGAAGCCCTGTGTCTGAGAGAGTCATAACCAGTTTCACTTGGTTGCAAGTTGGGCTTTGCAGTCCGAGAGCTGAATCAATTCTTAGCTCTGCTATTTCTAGTGGTGTGACGTAGGCTGATTACTTAGGCTCTCTAAACCTCAGTTTCCTCCTCTGGGGGATGGGAGTATAATAATGTGGCATTACTATGAGGATTAAATGGGATGAAGCAGGTAAACTGCCCAGCTGGGGTCCTGGCATAGAGTAGAGTAACTGGTATGTATTAGGGATGACAAGTATTATTTTTCTTCTACTGGTTTTGTGACTTTAGACAAGTTTTCAGCCTCACTGAGTTTGTTCTGGGGATTAGAAATAGACTGTGAATGGCAGTAGCCCAGAGTTGGAGCTCCATTAGGTGATAGTCATTACCATCATCATCACAGACATCATTGTCTCATAGTTACCTGACTTCTAAGTGATTGCATGGAAGCATACGATAAGATACCTATATGCTTAGAAACATCTACATAAATGATTGCAACTGCATAAAAATTATATATGCACAGGGGCAAGAATTTAAAGAAAGCAGAGAAGAATAGAAACTGATTGGTTGCGGTGTCAGTCATGTGGATGAAGGTTTTTCCTTTTTCTTGAATTTCTACTAACGTTATAACTGTGTAATAAAAATGCTTTAAAAAAGTTTATTATATAATAGCACAATAAACCCCCATATCTATCAGCCACTTTCAACAATTAATAATGCCTTTTTAAATCATGAAGGAAAATCCAAGTCAGTACTGTTGCCAATTGTAACAACTTTCATAAATAAATGAGACAATACATTGTTCTAGAATAAGCAGGTGAGGGATAGAGAACAGAAAATAAAAGGGTCTGGCTCAACGGAAAACTTCACTCCAGCTGGCTCAAAGTAATCAGGATCAAGCTCAAGTGTGTTCATGCCACATCGTCCCCTGCATTCATTTGACAAGCATTAATGAAGTGCTCGCTGTCTACCAAGCGGGGTACAAGGTCCTAAGAATGCCAAGAAGAGAAAGCCACTGGGGAAACAGCAAAATGAAGCCAACTCCACTGAGTTCCTACTGAATTCCTGCTCTCGATCTAACACAGTACTTTGATGCCTGGTTACAAGGGCTGTAACAAATCTGTCTAAGGTGCAATAGGAAGAGACAGAGGGAGGAAGAAGCTGTGTGAGGGATGGGGAAGGTGTGGGAAGGTCAGGGAAGGCAGGAGCCTGGTTTGGCCACGTGTGGGCTGGGCTGAGCTAGAAGAAGAGGAACTAGCAGGAGCAGAAGGTGCAGGCACTTTGCAATGGAGGCTCCGAAACAAACAGGTGAGAAGAGCAGCAGTGGATGGGGCAGAAAAGGTAGGGAGATGACTAGCACAGAAAAGAAATGACTTAAGAGTTAAAGACCTGTCTTTAGCAGAATGATTATGCTGCTCAATGTAAGTTTGAAGAGAGTTTCATTGTTCTGGTGTCATACTTTTAAAAAAATACATGGCTTTGGCTATAGGTCTCAAGGGTCCAATAAGCAAGCATTTGGGTATTTGCAAGATTTAATGATTTAATATTGTAATGATTTTAAGTATCTCTTAAAATAATTAAAAAGAATAGAAAGAAGTCTTTTTATTTTTTAAATTTTATTTAAATTCAATTAGCCAACATTAGTAGTACATCATTAGTTTCAGAGGTAGAGTTCAGTTATTCATCAGTTGCATATAACACCCAATACTCATCACATTATGTGCCCTCCTTAAGTGCCCATCACCCAGTTACCCCATCCCTCCCAACTCCCTCCCCTCCAGCAACCCTCAGTTTATTTCCTAGAGTTAAGAGTCTCTCATGGTTTATCTCTGTCTCTGATTTCTTCCCATTCAGTTTTCCCTCCCTTCCCCTATGATCCTCTGCACTGTTTCTTATATTCCACATGTGAGTAAAATCATGATAATTGTCTTTCTCTGATTGACTTATTTTGCTCAGCATAATACCTTCCAGTTCCATCCACGTCGATGTAAATGGTAAGATTTCATCTTTTTATGGCTGAGTAATATTCCATTGTGTGTACATATCACATCTTTATCCATTCATCTGTCGATGGACATCTGGGCTCTTTCCACAGTTTGGCTGTTGTGGACATTCCTGCTATCAACACTGGGGTACAGGTGACCCTTCATATCATTACATTTGTATCTTTGGGGTAAATACCCAGTAGTGCAACTGCTGGGTCATAGGGTAGCTCTATTTTTAACTTCTTGAGGAACCTCCATTCTGTTTTCCAGAGTGGGTGCACCAGCTTGCATTCCCACCAACAGTGTAAGAGGGTTCCCCTTTCTCTACATCCTCTCCAACACTTGTTGTTTCCTGACTTCTTAATTTTAGCCATTCCGACTGGTGGGAGGTGGTATCTCATTGAGGTTTTGATTTGGATTTCCCTGATGCTGAGTGATGTTGAGCATTTTTTCGTGTGTCTGTTGGCCATTTGTATGTCTTCTTTGTAGAAATGTCTGTTCATGTCTTCTGCCCATTGAAAGAAGTCTCTTTTTTTAAAGATTTATTTATCTGAGAGAAAGAGAGACAGAGTGTGCAAGTGGGGGGAGGCAGGGGGAAAGAATCTCACACAGACTCCTCCCAGAACACAGAGCCTAACCTGGCTCTTGATCTCAAGACCCTGACATCATGACCAGAGCCAAAATCAAGAGTTGGCCACCCAACTGACTGAACCACCCAGGTGCCCCACAAAAACAAGTCTTAGGTATACTATAAACGCTTCAACAAGTTTTGCAGTTATATATCATGTCCAACTAAGTAAACTATTTCTACATTAACACCTTTCCCGTGGTGGCATAGTCTTGACTCCCGTGCCTGTCCCCTTGCAAGCTCCATTCAGGCATGCAGGCTCATGCTCTCACAGTCCCCAGGCTGGCCCCACACCCAGGCCCATGGAGCACTGATTGGAGCCCGCATCTTTGCAAATCCCTGTGCAATGCCTGCCGCCCCAGCTCAGTTCCTAAGCATGGAGTTCGCTTGGGGTGTTGAGAATTGATGGAATCACCACCCAGTCCAGATGCTGGAAGTACAGAAAGTGGGTGGTCCAGCTTCCAGTCTGGTTGCCCCACGAGGTGGTTAGGTGGTAAGTCCAACAGCCAGCTCAAAACCAACCAAAGGGTGGGGAAGGAGAAATTTTAAAATTTAATTGAGTTTAAACCAAAACTTACTACAAAATCACAGACTTTAATTGCATTTATGTGGATGGGTTTGTGTGAGTTTTCAGTTTCCAGGTAGCTATGAGAGCTTGGGATAGATTTAAGTTTAGTTATAAGAAAACAAGGAATTTACCTTTTTTTTTTTCCTTGCACAGCTCTGTTTGGCTGAAAATCATGCAGACTATACCTACAGAACTTTTTAAAATTCAAAAACAAAATTAATGAAAACATTATAGGAAAGAAAGCAAAACATGTTTTTTTGAAAGGGAAAGAAATCAGCCTTTGCTGTGGTTCGTGGCTCCACAAAAATTTGTGTATTTGGATTCAGTCTGTTCTGCAGTTCGGTAAATTGGAGCAGTTTAGTTTGGCTTTTGGTTCAGGTCACATCCCTGTAAATATATTTGCCTTTTGAGAAGCAAATATGCTCCAAAAGAGTAAGTCTAGAATGGTTCCTCATGCCTCTCAAAATCTTCTCTGTAAGCATGTGAAATACCCAGGTATAGAGTCTAATGGTCTTTCAGAGACTTCAGGCTGCTTGTGCATGAACCTGTGGTTGGAAGAGCCTTGTTTCCATCCTCCCTGAGGTGTTCTGGTGAACTCTCTGGCCAAAGGGGATTTACTATGAAGTTGGCACAGCTTTGCCTTTCCTCACTTGCCCGGCGTGCCTCCAAGGCACTACTTGAGACCTAGTGATGTGTTAACACTGTGGCTTTTTAAAAATAAAATGTATCAAAGTAAGGCCTTTTTGCTACAGTCCATTGACTTCCCCTCCATTGTACTTCCTCCCCACTTCAAGTGGCACTAAAGTGGTAAAACATTTTTGGGATCCAGAAGGGGGATTTGGAGAAGGAATGCACCTTGCCGGGTTGAGTGAGATGTATTTATGTTATTGTTAAAGCCATTAAGTTTTGGAGTAGTTTGTTACACAGCAACAGATTGCTGATACACACATGAGAGTTATACCCAGTGGATTTGGTTCCCGGCAGGAATGTACTCAGTAATGCAGTACCTTATTAAATTATAAATGAGTCATACATTTTCCTTTATTATTTTCCTTCCTCCCTTCTTTCCTGTTTTCCTTCCTTCCTTCCTTCCTTCTTTCTTTCTCCCTTTTGTTTCATGGGAATTACATATTTGATAAAATTCAAATAAGTCTTTTAAAATGCAATTTGGAAAGCTGTTTTAGAAAGTTTCAGTAACAAGTAAGTAAGAATAACAAGTAAGAAATCACAGACTCATGATTTTAATGTACAGGAAGAGTACCTTCTTTTTTTCATATTTTAACTTTATTTCCTAGAGAACACAGAGAAAATTCTGATAAATGTAAATGGAATACTGAACGCTAATTCAGCACCATTCTACAGTGTAGATAGCCTATACTCTTAAAAAATGTCAAGATCATGAAAGTTACAATAAAAAAAGTGGAAAGTGAGTAAAGAATTGTTCCAGATAAAAGGATCCTAAAGAGAAATGATGACTAATTGCTGTGTGTGTGATCCTTGACTGGATCTTGGAACAGAAAAAATTAATTTCCTTATTTTAATATAAAGACATTAACAGGATAAATCTGGAATTTGAATAAGGTTGTAGATTAGCTAAAATAGTATTTCACCAATGTTAATTTTATGCTTTGAAATTTATACTGTGGTTATATAAGAGAATGTCATGTGTTTTGTTTTGTTTTTAAGATTTAGTTAATCATTTTAGAGGGAGAGCGTGTGTGCACACAGGGAAGGGGAAGAAGGAGAGGGAGAGAGAGAGGGAAAGAATCTGAAGTAGACTCCCACTGAGCATGGAGTTGGATGTGGGGCTCGATCCCATGACCCTGAGATCATGACATGAACTGAAATCAAGAGTTGAACACAACTGACTGAGCCACCCAGGTGCCCAAGAGAATGTCATGTGTTCTGGGTTTTTAAAAAAGATTTTATTTATTTATTTGAGAGAGAGAGTGAAAGAGAGAAGGACAGAGCATGGGGGGGGCAGGTCAGAGGGAGAAGCAGACTCCCACTGAGCAGGGAGCCCAATGTGGGGCTCAATCCCAGGACCCGAGATCATGACCTGAGCCGAAGGCAGACACAACCGAATGAGCCACCCAGGTGCCCCGAGAATGTCACATTTTTAAAAGAAATACACACCAACATATTTCAGAGTAAAGGGATATTATGTCTACAATCTACTCTGAAATAGTTAAGAAAATGTGTGTAAATATATGTATTAAATAGTTTATATATATGACAGAATAATATGGCAAATAAAGTAAAATATTATCATTTGGAGATCTGGGTTAAGGATATGTAAGAACTCTATGATTTTGCACCTTTTCTCTAAGTCTGAAATTATTTCAATTAAAGTGTTTAAAGGTTTTCTTTTAAAGTAATGGAGGGGCGTATGGGTGTCTCAGTTGGTTAAGCATCTGACTCTTGATTTCTGTTCAGGTCATGATCTCAGGGTCGTGGGATCGAGCCCTTCATCAGGCTCCACACTCAGTGTGGAGTCTGATTGAGATTCTCTCTCTCCCTTTCCCTGTGCCCCTCCCTCACCCCACTTGTGGGCTCTCTCTCACTCTCTCTCTCTAAAATAAATTAATAAAATCTTTTTAAAATTTTTAAAGTAATGGAATGTGAAACAAAAATGATCAAAGATATGAATAATTTGGTAAGTCAAATTATTCTGTCTATGAGAAGAAAATTTTAAGAATCACACAGTGACTAGAGGCAAGAGGATAGGAAATTTAAGCTTTAAGTTGGAGTGGACATTTTTTAATGCCTAAACTGAATAAAAGAGCTAAGGAATTCACCCAACATGTGTTTAAGTGACAGGAAAGGGGAAATACCATTGAAGGCAGCAGTAAGAGAAAATTAAACCATTTCACTTTTTTTTTAAGATTTTATTTATTTATTTGACACAGAGAGAGACACAGCAAGAGAGGGAACACAAGCAGGGGGAGTGGGAGAGAGAGAAGCAGGCTTCCCGCTGAGCAGGGAGCCCGATGTGGGGCTCGATCCAGGACCCTGGGATCATGACCTGAGCCAAAGGCAGATGCTTAATGACTGAGCCACCCAGGCGTCCCAACACATTTCACTTTTGTACCAAGCTCAGATTGTTCAACACACGAATCTCACTTCTGTGACCCAAAGAGACCAAGAATTAGGCCTCTAGAGGCACTAGGAAAGCAGAGAGGCTAATGAGAAAGAGTACAATGAAACTGTCTCCTCATGGCATGAAAATTTGCCTTTCTCTCCTTTCATTGAATGGCCTTTGTTAGTGTTTTTAATTTTCTTCTTTTTGAAGAACCTCTTTCTTTAGAGTGCTATAACCCCCTTTTCTAGGAAATGCACACTCAGCCACAGGGAAGTTTGCTGCCAATTCCTCTCCTGTCCATTATTTTATTTGACTAATCAACCTTTGGCAAGAGAGCACTTGGTTTGCCTGATGTCTCCAGGATTCAGTCAGAGACCCCAGATGAGGAGGACTCTAAGGACCATCCATCTAAACTGAGGAACCTCGAGGATTAGAGAAATTACATGACTTGCTCAAGGTCAAACAGGTCAGTAGAGATCAAAACCTTGGGGCTCCAGACACCTCATCTGGTGCATTTTGCCCTTGAGTACCTGATATTCAAAATCTCACAAGAGCTACCTTCTCCCCATGGGCTGAGAGAAAAGTTTGAAAGGCAGTGTGTAAGGGTGAGGGAGAAGGTGCCAGGGGTGAACCTGTCATCAGAGCCCTGGACAATGTCCTAGAGCCGAGGGCCTCCTCTGTGCACCTAACATTTGTGTTCTTCCAAGTGCATTTCAAGCCAAACACCCGTCTATAAAGGACTTCTATAAGTTTGTTTCCTCCGCTTTTATTTGATCATTTTCTTTAAAACACAGCATTTTACATAGAGAACCATAAAACAAGAAAGAAAGGAAAGATAAAACCTAGAGAAAAGATTTGAAAAGTGAGTCCACAGAGCCCAGAGAAGAAGGAGGACATGGGAGGAGGGGGGAGGAAGCTGTTGTATGAGCTTCAAACTCGGGGCCATACATTTCCTCTGTAATTTGGAAGGACTAATTTGCTAAGTGGGGGAACCATACTGCTAAGTAGAAAAGTTTCCAGGTAAAATCTCAGGGAGGAAGTGAAGGTTCAGTAGCAGACTCAGAGACTACCACCCCCACGGGAAGATGTTGGAGCCCCAACAGGAAGGGAGGCTTCTCCTCCAGTTATCATGTGAAGGATGTTGGTTCACCAGGACAACATCTTGCATCATTTCTTCACTCTGGTCCCAGACAAATTCTGATATGTCCTGCTAGGAAACAGCGCTGCTATGGACAGCAACTTGCCATGACTTTGTGAGCCTCTCCTTTCTCGTTTACCCTGCCACCCCCCACTTCCCCTACCTAGCCACCATGTTTGTCCTCAAAACGTTGTGCTGATTTTTATGAGAGGGTGTCAGAGGGATGGAAGCGGGAGGGCTAGGGATGATAGCAGGGGAATGTTCTTCACATATAATTTGAAAAGTGTTCTTTCCAGTCTGGGGAGTCTAGTGTTTTTCTTGCAGTAGCTTGGGAATTACATTTCTGTTTCTTTTACGCTCTTTCTAAGACCCTGGTTCTTGTGAAACATGTACAAATGCGTGTGTTTTCTTCCTTACCTTTGAGAATGACTTCCCTATAAATTGATTCCCAATTTTTAAAAATTACTTCTTTTCCAAAAAAGTAGAAGTGAAGCGACTTGGCCCTTGAGGGACTGGCCCTGCATCTGGGGGCCTTGGGTTCTCTCTGCAAATTCGAGAATTTCTGTAAGGACTGGGTATACCTCGGATCCGAGTCTGTCTCACAGGATGTACCCGTAAATAACAGCTGCTGTCATTTTCAGCACCTTGCTTCTCCCTTCCCATATACAAATACAGAGGTGGCTTATCTAAATGAAATCAGGGCAGGTGTAATGGACAACAGGAAGCACGTTAGGAAAATCAGGAAGTCAGCATCAAAGAAAGTGAATCCGGAATCACTGTCTTGTTCACCTGAAACTAAGATACCACTGTATGTTAAGTATCCTGGAATTAAAATAAAAAGCTTAATAAAAAAAGAGAGAGAGAGAAAATGAATCTGCTTCACCTTCCCTTACTCTTCCCTTTCCAATCTGTTTGTGTATATTTACATGAAAAACATGTGTTTCTGCTTCTCTGTCTCTTATTCAATCCAGCATTACTGCTACATGTAGACACTTTGGCATCTGCTATGGGGAAGGCACCAAGGCATCAAGACACTGTCCTTGAGCTGCGGCCAGGAGAAAGAGGGGGTGATGGGGAAGGGCTTTTGCAGCTGGAAGGTTGAATAGACATTCTGCAGTGTAGTGATTTTTTATTAACTAATTACAAGGTTTACCATAATCCCAAGAATGACATTTTGCAGGTTTAACAGAGTCAGCAGATCTATTACCCAGTTAGATTAGCCCCAATTACACCATAAAACTCTTCTATTTACTGAAAGTCTATAAGACATTGAGCTCTAGGCATTTTTTCAAAGAGAAGAATAGATAGCGAGAGTGAATGGAATAGAAAATAGAGAAAAGAAATGGAAAGAAGAAAGAACATGCATGGAGAAAATACGAAAAGAACATAAGGTTTAGTGACTATTGAGGAGAAGAGCTGGGAGGGGTTTGGGAAGGTTACCCCTTCTGAACATTACTGTAGGAGAGTGACAGCTCTCAGGATCAAGTTGCCGTGGTGTCACCTTTTTCTAAAAGAGTATTCAAGGAAGATTTTGTTTTCAGCAACTTCAACACATATCATCTGAAATGGGCTAACCACAGTCAGGCCCTTCCACATAAAGTCCTGCCAGAAAGTTGCACAACTATCTTTTTAGAGCCAAGCAAAGTATTTTTAACCAGTCGACACTAAAGACTCCCTAAAGTATGTCATCAACAGGAGTCTGTACTCTTCCACTGTTGATTCTAATCTCATACTTCAAAACAGTTGAAAGGTCTAAACATCAACAAAGGACACACAACAAAAGTTAAAAATCTACCATGCTAAAACTGGGGGGAATCCAAGGTCTCTGGTCTCCTGCCTCTAAATTTGTAGATAATTGGACTGAGATCTGGTGCCGTTGAGGGATCCCCCCTGATCCCCACTAATGGCAAAGCCTGGGCTGAACTTGGACCTCAGTGTCTTGACTCCAGGTTCAGTGACATCTCACTCTCCTACATGGTCCTTTCCTGAAAACATCTTGAAGTACTACCTTTCCTGGGGACATTGTATTTTAAGCCAGAATCGAATAAAAGAACTGAGACTGTAATTGGTTGACTTCCAGCCTTTAGTCGGTAGGTAGACTCATTCTGGTCACCAGTGTGGCCTGCCTTGTGCCATGAAGAGAATAGTTGCCTGTTCAGTCTGTCATTTAGGCATCTGCCTTGTGATTTTGGCTCAGGTCATGATCCTAGGATCCTGAGATTGAGCCTCGAGTCAGGTTCCGTGCCCAGTGGGGAGTCTGCTTGGGATTCTCTCTCCCTCTTCCTCTGCCCCTTCCCCTACTTGCTCTCACTCTCTTTCTCTCTCTGTCTCTCTCTCTAAAATAAATAGATAAATGTTAAGGGGGAAAAATGAGCTTTGGGGGAGGAAAAGGAGAATTTGTGTGGCATACACAACAGCAGGTATCAATGTGGAGCCCTGCAACCTCCCTGCCCCTCACAGAAAACACTGGAGGAAATGTGTCATCATGACATCAGGGGCTGGATGGAAAATTCAGTTCGTAGTAGGGAAACTTGGCTTTCAGAACCAGCTCTTCTATCGATTGCCCCAGGGAACTTGCCTTCTCGCTCAGCCTCTGAACCTCAGGTAGAAATGCCATCTACATTAGAAGATTAGGGAAGTGATTCAGTGGGATAACAGGTGTGACTACTCATTGTAAACCAGACTTCACTGCACAGATTTAAGTTATTATTACTATCATTAATTAGTGCACTTTTTTCAAAAATTCATCACTCTGATCCTTGCTACTTAGCCAGTTAGGAAATGGTTAGATGGACCTATTCAGTTTGCCCGGGTTAGTCCAAATAAGAGAAAGGACTTTGGCGTTTGACAAATCTGAATTTTAATACTGGTCCTACCATCTTTTGTCCTATAGCACATTGGACAAGCTGTTTACTCTTTCTCAGCCATGGCTTTCTCCTGTGTGAAATGGAGATGGCAAAGCCACCTATCTCTCAGGTCAGTGTGACGGGTAAATGAGTGAGCGCATGCACCGTGCTTCATACAAAGCCTGCCATATGCTTAACTGCCCTCAAAACGCTAACTAAATTTATTAGCAAAAGAAGTTAAGATTTCTCTTCCCCCTGGAACTAATAGAGAGAATTTCATCCTGAGGATTAAAATACAAAGGAGATGCTTGCCTGGGCTGGTCATAGGGCCAAGCAGATGGGAGTCTGGAGATGCTCATGGGCAGTGCGTTGGGCTACTCCAAGGCGTCTAGAATAGGATGCTATTCCAGTGCACACAGTAAAATTTGCAAGATTGGAGACACAACCCACCCACGTGTACTGTTCACTCTAGAATCTTCCCTCTCAATCTCACTTCTCAACACAGAGCAGGGTCTCGTGGACCTCTGTACAGTACAATAGGGAATTCATAAAATGAAGTTAGGAATATAAAGCCGTGTTCATATCATTTGATTGGATATATTTTTTAGCTTGGAGATTTATTACCTGGTGGTATTAATTTAAAAGGGAAGACCTCCTTATTTTCTTAGACTAGGCAGTATTTAAAGATGAAGCATTATTCAATGGTTTTCTATAAATTGATGCAGTCTTAAAGGGGAAAAGATGGGGATGCAGAAACGGACATGTCAATCCTTGTTTATAAGCTGGATATTTTAATCTGAATATTTGGTACCACGTTGAGAATGGAATTTTTTGAGATATATTAACAAGTTGGCACTCTGTAATTTTCTGGGCCACACGTGTATGTGTGTGCATGCACATACGCATGCATACTCTTTTGCTTCATATAGAAAAGATGCTAGCACTTTGCTGAGGGAGCCTGGGAACAATGGTCGGAATGTGCTGGAGCACCTGGAATAGAATGTGAAGGTGCATAGGCAGCTCAGACATGCTCATCAAAAGCTGCTCCTGCCTCCTGAAAATCAAGACAAAAATCCTCCACCAGGCCCAGCATGAGCTGGTCCTTGCATGTCCCTCCACCCTGTCCCCCAGCTCTCTCTAACGTGTCATCCAGTTCCTTCTGTGACCATGCCCTTCCCAACCCCAGACACCCAGAATGTTCTCCTCACTATGCCTCCTCATAGGCTACTCTCACCAAACCTGCAGGTCTTCCCCTGAACAAGAATGTTGGCATTTTCAGTTGGTTCCTCTCGAATTTGTAGTCTTTTGAAGACCCAAGCAGCCAATTCAGGTTATCTGTATTTTAGAAATTACCCGCCATGATCTGGTTTGGGTTTGGCTCTAAAGTTGTTTGGCTTTCAGTATTTGTATTACATTTCATGTCATTCTTTGGGAATGTTATTTTTTTTTTTAATACTCTTCACTGGCTTTCTAAAAAAACCAGTTAAGGCCTTTGGGGGTATGAAACAAAGGTCAGATGTCAAAGCCAGTATTTTAAAAATTTATGAAATGGAAATGAGGAAGGAAGAGCATTAAATAAATAGTGGCTAATGGTGCAAGGCTGGAAATCAGAATGATGGACAAGAGGGCAAAGCAGCGCCAAGCAAGGAGAAGAGCATCTGCGTGGACTTCCGAATATTAAGTGGATGAATTCACTGGAGCATCGGCAATAAATAAAACAATGGAGGCTAGATGTCCTCAGACAAACATCATCAGCCATCAGGGAAATGCAAATCAAAGCCACAAGGAGCTATCACCTCATACCTGTCAAAAAAAAAAGACAAGAGGTAACAAGTGTTGGTGAGGATGCAGAAAAGGGACCGCTCCTGTTGGTGGGGATGTAAGCTGGTGCAGCCACTGTGGAAAACAGTATAGAGGTTCCTCAAAAATTAAAAATAGAAATACCCTATGATCCAGCAATTCCCCTTCTGGGTGTTTCTCTGAAGAAAATGAGAAAAGATCTCAACGAGATAGCAGCATACCCATGTTCACAGCAGCATTATTCACAATAGCCCAAATATGGAAACAGTCTAAGTGTCCATTGACAGATGAATGGATAAAGAAGATCGTGCCATGACAAAGAAGGAAATCCTGCCATTTACAACAACATGGATGGACTTTGAAGGCATTTATGATAAGTGAACTAAGTCAGACACAGAAAAGCAAATACTGTATGAGAGCACTTATATGTGAAATCTGAAAAAGCCAAACTCATAGAAACAGACTGCAGTGTTGGTTACTAGGAGCTGGGGTGGGGGAAATTGGAAGAGGTTGGTCAAAGGATATACAAATTTCCGGTTGTAAGACAAATAAGTTCTGGGGCTCTTTTGTAAAGCATGATGATTATAGTCAACAATACTCTATTATATACTTAAAATTTGCTGAGAGAGTACACCTTAAATGTTCTCACCACAAAAAAGAAATGCTAATTAGGTGACATGATGTAGGTTTTAGTTAACTCTATGATGGTAATCTTTTTGCAATATATAGGTGTATCTAATCAATACACTGCACACCTTAAATTTATACAGTGTTATATGTCAATTATATCTCAATAAAGCTGAGAAAACGAATCATTTGAACAATGGTCTAATCCGTACTGTTTGTTTACAAGATGGGCGGCATCATGAGATCTGAGTGGCCTTAGGTGACTAAGGTCCTCCCATTTTTTACCTCTTTTGCCCTGACAATCCCCAAGAAGCAAACTTTTTTTTTTCAATGTGAAACTACTTGTGATAAAAGAAATGGGAGGGGAAGGGCAAAGCAGCAGTATAGGAGAGCATGAAAAGTGACATATCTCTCTGGATAGGTAGCGTGTTAGAGCAATCTTTGTTTTTATGGCTTCCATGTTTTGAATCCTTTTTTTTTTTTTTTTTTTTGATATGACTTCCTTCTCCTTGTGGAGACCATAAAATTTTTTGACGTATTTTCTTCTAAAAAATTAGCACATTTGTGTTTCAGTTTTAACTTTTTAAACCTTAAATTTTGGACCACACTGCAAGTTATTTTTTTTAGGTGTGAGTTAAGGATCCAACTTAGTATTTTTTTTTTCCCAAATAGCTATCTGGTATCCCAATACAATTTAATGAACAGAAAACAATTTCCTCCTGATTCAAAATGATCTGGGGTTTTTGTATCTCTTGGTGTTCTCCATGGGAGAAGTCCATTAAACAGATATTTCAGATCCCCTGGCCTCATGTGCCTGGTTGATGGGTTAAGTTGAAGTGGGGTAGGAGATGTTTGTCTAACTAGACCTGAATGCTCTGACATAAATTGCAGGATACCTGTGCCACCAGAAAGGAGAGTAAGGCATGGTAACTAGCTGGCCCCCATGCTTTGAACTCATGTGTTTGATTTCTGCCTTCTGACATTGCTATACCAAAGCTGCAGGAAAAATTAGGCACATTTAGGGTACCTTATTAAAGTGTGTGTTTGTGTGTGTGTCTGAGTAAGTGCAAGTATGTGAGTATGTGAGTGTGTGTATATGTAATTTTACATGTTATTTGGCTACACTTGTGTGATTTTTGCCTTGCAGCCTAGCTTTATAATTTGATTCCCATATATGATGTGATTCTACGATATGGTAGGAGAAGTAACAGGTATGTTTAACTTGGTTTCATGAGGCTAAGGGAGGCTTCTGTTGGAAGTGGCAGTGAAGCTGATATGAGGAATTGAGCTAGATGAGGGGCTGAGGCAGAACTTTCCTGACAAAGCCATGTAAGAACTTGAAATGAGAGAATATGCCATGTTCCTGAAAGGTCTGGGATGGTTGAAATATTTGAATGATAACAATGATTAGTAACAGAATAACTAACATGTATTTGTTGTTTACTGTGAGCCAAGACCTTTACGTTTTTACCTCTTTTAATCACCACAAACCCTTTCTTTAAATACAACTGTCTCTATTTGACCACCAAGGAGACCAAGACTTAGAGAAATTAAATAGTTTGTCTTAGGTGGCATAGATATTTATTGCAGGACATTTACTTTTTAAAGGTGAAATTAAGAATAATTTCATCAAACTCTAAAAGAAAATGTGACTTGGTTGTTTGCTCTGTTTTTTTCCACGGATTTCTTTATGGCCAGGTTACTTCCGTTCTCTGGGGTCTCCTCCTGTGTGGAACAGGTGTTTGACAAAGGTCAGATCCTCTCTCTGTAAGCCTAATGCCTATAGCCTGTTCTAATCATGCGAAGCAGAGAGCTCTGCCAGCTACTTCAAGAACGTTCCCTTTCTTTCTGACTCACATCTCCTCCTGGCACATTTCCTGTTTTTTTGGCTTGGTCTTCTGCTACTCCAGGTACCATCTTACTTTTTACCTTCCTTTCCCTACTAAACCACTGGACCATTTGGCCTCTAAGGCTGGATCCAGTTTGTATCACTGGCTTAAAACTCACTTTTACCCCACCTATTACTGAGCAGAGCAGATATGTGGTCAGACACCTCTGGGCTCTCTCAATTCAATGGCCCTTTCTTGAGGCTCATTTTCTTTTGTATCTATACTATAAATTCTTCCTTCTCCCTGACTCTTAGCTTCCTTTGGCTTCCACAACTATACTGGTTGTCCTCGCTCTCCCAGGAACTCATTTTTCAATGGGTTCTTGCTTTTCTCCCACACCAAGATGTGGGCCTGGTAGAGTTCTCAATCCCCAGGTAAGAGCGCTTCTCTCCATCTCTCTCTTGGTGTCACATGCATGACTCCGAAAAGGCAGCCCTCTTCCTGGCCACTTTCTACAAGTTCAAGACCACATTTTCAGCTCTCAGTTCTGGATGTCCACTTGGACTTCACAGAAGCATTTCGAGATGAATATAGTTAATATTGAACTTATTTTCCCCTCCTCTCTCTAAACCCAGATTTCTTTATTTTTTAATCATTTTTAATCATCTTACTGGGAATAGAAGCTGAAGCTGGCAAACTATGAACCATTCTTATGTTTCCCATCTTCTGCACCCTTCATTAAGCAATCACTGGAACCTCCTTTCTGTGGATTGTTCCTTCCTTCCCTCTTCCCTCCTTTCTTCTTTTCACTCTCCCATTATCTCTTCTTTCTGTCTCTCTTTTGGTCTTACTTGTCATTCCCTCAACAAATTGGTTCCAAAATTCTCATTATCTCATACCTGGGCCTTAGCTATAGTCACCTATCTAATTTCCTTGCCACTAATACATGAGCTGTTCAATCCATCCTTCGAAGAGCTGCCAAATTAACATGGATGAATCCCAAAAGCGTTACATTAAGTGGCAGAAGGCACCAAAGACTACATACTGTATGATTCCACTTATTCAGAAGGCAAGACCGTGGTGATAGAAAACAGATCAGTGATCGTTGCCCAGAGTATGCAGGAAGAAGATGGACTGTAAGGGAGCACAAAGGAACATCCTTGGGTTCTGGCACTATTTTATATCATGATCACAGTGGTGGTTACATGACCATATACATTTATCCAAATTCGTTGACAACTGGTGACTTTTATTTTATGAAATTTATACCTGATTTATAAATGTAAATATATATCTCAGCTCAGGACTCTGTGCCTTACACCCCAGGCGATATTAATTCACGTTTGCCTATGTTACACGCACATGAGTACGACTGTCTTTACTGCAGTGACCACTATCACATGACACACAGCCATGCCTCTATGTCTTCTCCCCCATGTTCTGTTGTGGGTCCAGATTTGACATCTTCCTAAATGACTTAGAAATCATCATAACCAACTTCTGTGTAGAATGTGATGAGAATATCCTGCTCTTTCTGCCATGCTTTTATTTAGGAAGAGTTAACATATGAATAGTTTGGAAGTTCAGAAAATAGGTTGCAATCTCCACGCTAAGTCTACTCTTGTGTCAAGGTCCAACTCCATTTCTACCTTCTCTTTATAACCTCCTCTGATTGTTCCATCTCTTAGTGATCTGCCCTGGTACTTTGAACTCTGATGTAAAGTGATGGAGATTTATTCCATCAGAATTCTGTTGGGGAAAATCACCATATGTGTTTGAAAAGAATACTTTGAAAATCTTGATTAAAAGTGAGACTCAAAGAGAAACAATAAGTCACAAAGAGTGACCACCAAAATGCCTTCTGAAGAAGCTGGAATCTGTCTGGAGAGCTCATAGTTTGGGACAGCAATAGTAATAAGTTTGCGTGTGCAAATTTGGAAAGCAGTTGCTGGTACAGTGCCGAAGTCCTTTCCATAATAGAAGAGAAATGCATTTGAAACTCCCTCTGAGAAGAGCTCTCAGAATGAGGGGAGAGAAGCCAGAGAGGCTGATATGGGTTGGTGGGAAGATGAGAGACAACTCTGCAGCCAGCTCTACCACTGAGAGATCAACTTTGGAAAACAACAGTGTGTAAGCAGGACTTTCAAGATGTTTGCTGAGGAGCATGTGATCCAACCTGCCTCCTACATCTCCACCACCCAATGTTCACCCAGTGTGTTCTACCTGCCTCCTACATCTCCACCACCCAGTGCTCGCTAGTGCTTGCACCTGAACTCGAAGAAGAGCTGAAATGGGTGTCCGGGTTGGCTCAGGGGATGGAGACAGCATGTGCAAACGGATGTCTGGAAAATGAGAGGATGCCATTTGGGTTACCCTTGAACAATGCTGTGTGTGTGAGCCACTGCTCTGGCACCTCACCAGTCACCTCAAGCCCCATAGTCTTGTCTCAGCCTCAAGGAAGAGACAGACAAGATACATTAAAAAAAAGGAATGCAATTAAAGAGGAAGTCCTAACTGTAGCCCAATGTGAACTACCTCTCCCAGGGACAGTGAAGGAAAAAACTGTCTTCTTTGTATCTTTGGTCCACACACTTACTAACAGATGGTTAGGTTCTTACTAATAGATGGTTGCCTCTACTCCTTCTAAACAAATTCCTGGGTTTCCCTTTCACATAAGATGGCATGATTGGGCATAGCTTACCCCTCCAGGGAATATATAGCCCTTTCTTTGGCTAGACTTCTATTAAGAAGAAGTTGCTATTTGATTCCATTGGCAGTTCAAAAAATAAGCAAAAGTCTAAGAATTAACTCACATCAGACTTGGAGTCTGCAGAGATCATCAGTGTCCTGGTAAAAGCTGGTAGCACCTTCTAATGAAATATTTATTAGGATTGTGGTTTTGCAAATGACAAATCAATTTAAAGTAATGTTTCTTCCAGAAGATGGAAGAGCACAGCAGAGCTTCACACCACCCATCACAGGCTGACATTTCCTTGAAACTCCTAGCTTCAGCCTTTCATTGTGTAGCAAATGTGTGACACAAATGTAGCAGAATGGAGTGCTCCTGCAAGGGCACAAACTGCTCTAACAAGGCCAGTGCAGCCGCCCGTGTGCCCAACATAAATAAAGCTTCAGCAAATTCAGGAAAACAGGACACATAATTGAGCCGAGATGAGGACAAGAGTCAGGTTTTGTAAGATCATCCCTAAGTGGATGCAGCTAATGGCTTTATCATTTCTTCTCAAATCAGGGTTGAATGGATGAGTAGGCAGCCTTAGGAAGCCCATAGCAACAGGGAAGGATCACAGATATCCACAACTTCCAAGCAGCAAACACAGACTGTCTGATTGGGGAAATACTTCTATGAGAGGCTTGGGAAATGAATGGAGGGAGAAGCAAAGAACAAAAGCAATGAATAGGAGTATTCTCTGTTTCAAAGAAAAATCCTGAAGTCTTTCTGAAATTCCCTAAGAGGGACTGTGGCTTATGCAAATGTCTAATACCTGATTGACAGCAAGCACAGTACTTCACGGGTAGAAGGAACACAGTGAAGGTGTGCTGCACTATTTTTGTGTTTGAATTTATTAAAACCCTGTTCCTTCTTTCCTCCAAATCCTGGATTCCCATTTAACATGGCTTTGGTTTCATGAAATCCTGACATAGAGCTGGAAAGATAAGCAAAAAGGACAGAATCATGGAAATCAAAATAAATAGTAAATTTGAGATTTTCACTTCTGGTCAAGATGAGATATCTGAAAAACAGGACAAAATACATAAACGATGGTTTTTGGACGTTGGTCATTAAGGCAGGACTACGAGTGCTGAGATAGGAGAAGTGGTAGCCCACCATTGTCTGCTCACTTCCTAGAGAGGAGGGCAACCAGGGGCAGCTAGGTAGTCTCCCTGAGCTCAGGAGACAATGCTGGGAGCATGAGGAGACCAAAGGGGCTGGAGTGTGCAGAGCAGAAAAACAGACAGGTGGGAGCTATATACAGAGAGAGTTCTGGAGGACTGCAAAGGGCCCCCTCCAGTCTGCAGCTGTGTACATGATAAATCCACCCAAGGCCAGGAAAAGAACCACCCCAGAAGGATTAAGAGAACAACTGCATCAACTCACACAAGACCAGCAAGAATTTGTGTTCCAGAGTGGAAAAACCTTGTAACTTATACAATGGCAAGTCGAGTGCTCATAAGGTATTGCCTCAGTAGTGAAAAACACTTTAAAATGAGATCTGCTTATTTGGGGTTTTTTTTGCGGGGAGGCGTTGAGTTGTTTAAGTTCTTTATATATTTTGGATACTAACCCTTTATTGGATATGTCATTTGCAAATACCTTCTCTCATTCAGTAGGTTGTCTTTTAGTTTTGTTGACTGTTTCTTTTAAAAAATGGGCCGAAGACATGAACAGACATTTCCCCAAAAAAGATATACAGCTGGCCAACAGACACATGAAAAAATGCTGAACATGACTCATCATCAGGAAAATGCAAATCAAACCTACAATGAGATATTACCTCACACCTGTCAGAATGGCTAAAATCTAAAATACAAGAAACAAATGTTGGTGAGGATGTGGAGAAAAAGGAACCCTCTTGCACTGTTGGTGGGAATGCAAACTGGTAAGCGGTACAGATGTTCCTCAAAAGATTAAAAATTGAACTACCCTACAATCCAGTAATTGCAACTGGGTATTTACCCAAGGAATAGGAAAATGCTAATTCGAAAGGATATATGCACCCTTGTGTTTATAGCAGCATTATTTGCAATAGTCAAATTATGGAAGCAGTCCAACTGTCCTTTGATAGACTAATGGATAAAGAAGATGTGATATATATAGATATATATATATATGAATATTTTTAGCAGCAAAAAAAGAATGAAATCTTGCCATTTGCAACATGGATGAATCTAGATAGTACAATGCTGAGAAAAATAAATCAGAGAAAGACAAATAGCATATGATTTTACTCATATGTAAAATTTAAGAAACAAAACTGATGATCAAAGGAAAAAAAAAATGAGACAAACCAAGAAGCTGACTCTTAACTCTAGAGAACGTTAGAGATGGTTAGCAGAGGGGAGGTGCGTCGGGGGATGGGTGAAATAGGTGAGGGGATTAACAGAACACTTGTCTTGATGAGTACTGGATATACATGGAATTGTTGTATCACTATATTGTGTGCCTGAAACTCACATTATACTTTATGTTAACTATACTGGAATTGAATTTTTTTAATAAAAGAGATCCTCTTAGATCGAATCAACAAAGATTAAAAGCAATCCACAAAAGGATCCAACTCTTTTCAAGGAAATAAATGGCATTCCAAAGTTCAAAAAATTTGTAGTAACACAAAATATCCAGACTCTAAGAAGGTAAAATACACAATGGTTTTTTGTTTGTTTGTCTGTTTTGTTTTGTTTTTGTTTTTGTTTCAGAGGTAGAATTTAGTGATTCATCAGTTGCATATAACACCCAATACTCATTACATCAAGTGCCCTCCTTAATGCCAATTTCCCCATTATCCCTTTCCCCACCCACCTCCCCTCCAGCAACCCTCAGTTTGTTTCCTAGAGTTCAGCCTGTTATCCAATCAGAAAATGTTACGCAGGAGAAGAAGCAAGAAAATATGATTCAGCTGCGGGCCAGACGGGCCCCTTTGCAGCTCTCGAGGGCTCTCTCTATGCAGCACTTACCTCTCATTAAAACCTATCAAATTTTTAAGGAAGAAATCATCCCAGTTCTATACAAACTCTTCAATGACATTGTAGAGGAGGGAATACTTAACTTGTTCTGTGAGGCCAGCATTACTCAGATACGAAAAACAGAAAAAAGTATTACAGGAAAGAAAACTATTGACCAATATCTTTCAAGAATATAAATGTAAAAATCCTAGGGACGCCTGGGTGGCTCAACTGGTTAAGCGTCTGCCTTCGGCTTAGGTCATGATCTCAGGTCCTGGGATTGAGTCCTGCATCAGACTCCCTGCTCAGCAGGGAGCCTGCTTCTCCTTCTGTCTGCTGCTCCCCCTGCTTATACTCTCTCTCTCTCTCTGACTCTCAATCTCAACAAATAAATAAATAAAATCTTTTTAAAAAAAGAATATAAATTTAAAAATCCTTAACAAATTTGTAATAAATTTAACCAAGCAATATATTAAATAAGATAATGCATCATGTATGAGTGGGGTTTATTCTAGAAATGCAAATTGATTTCACTTCTGAAAATATGTTTACATATTTTTACATAGGTAACATATGTATCATATTTACATGTTGATACATATATTAACAAACTGAAAAGGAAAATCTACACTGTCATCTCAATAGATGCAGAAAAAAGTCATTTGACAAAATTCAACATTCATTCCTGATTTAAAAAAAAAAAACTTTCTACAAACTAGAAACGGAAGGAAACTTCCTTGATCTGATAAAGAATATTTACAAAATACCTACAGCTAACATCAAACTTAATACTAAATCTAAATCCTTTTCCCCTAAGATCAGAGACAAGGAAAAGATGCCCACTCTCACCACTTCTACTTAACATTGTACTAGAGGTTCTAGACAATGCAATAAGACAGGGAAAAGAAAGACAAATCTTCTAGATCAGAAAGAAAGAAGGGAAAGAGTTTTATTCACAAAGAACACGTAGAAAAGTCTACAAAAATATAAGAATCTAAAATAACAAATGAGTGAGTTTAGCAAGGTTCCAGGATACAATGTCAATGTACAAAAATTGGTTTATTTCTATAGCCTATCAACTAACAAATATACATTTAAGTTAAGCAGAAAACACCATTTACAATGGCATTAAGATTATGAAATACTTAAGGATAAATTTGACAAAAAACATACAAAAATTATATGTTGAAAACCACAAAACATTACTACAGATGTGACATTTTTTAAATGTCAATTGTCTCCAAAATGCTCTGTGATTTGATACATCTCAACAAGCATCTCAGAAAGCTTATTTTATTGAAACTGACCAGTTAATTCTTACATTTGTATGGAAATGCAAAGGACCAAAACATCTCTGAAGAAAAGGAAAAAAGTTGGAGGACTTAAACTGATTTTGAGACTTGTTATAAAGTTACAATAAACAAGTCAGTGTAGTCTTGGCATAAAAATAAACAGAGTCCAAAAGTATTCCAAATATGTACACATATACCCAACTGATTTTTGACAAAGGTGCAATTTAATGGTGAAAGGATAATCTTTTCAACTGATTATGCAAAAGAAGAACAAGAACAAGAAGTTGAGTGAGAAGAGGAGGAAGAAGAAGAAAAGAGAGGGAAAAAAGAACAACCCTCTATCCTTACCTCACACCATATATAAAAAAAGCACCAGATTCAAATGTTAAAAGTAGTACTGTAAAACTTTTAGGAGAAAACGTAAAAGAAAATCTCTGTGATCTTGTGTTAGACAAAGACTTCTTAGATAACACCAAAAACACAACTTGTAAAAGAAAAAACTGATAAAATGGACTCCATAAAAATGAAGAATACCTACTCTTTGAAAGACACTATTAAAAGAATAAAGAGACAAACTACAAACTGGGAGAAAATATTTGCAAATCAGACATCCAATAAAGGACTTGCATCCAGATTATGTAAGGATTCTTAGAATTCAATAATAAGAAAACAAACAACCCAGTAAAAGATGGGCAAAATATTCTGACATTTCACCAAAAAGATATGTGCATAGTAAATCAGCATGTCAAAATATGTGTAACATCATTAGTCATTAGGTAAAGGCAAATCAAAGCCACAATGAGGTACTATACAACCCCTGGAATAGCTGAATTTCAGAAGACTAACTACGCTAAGTGTTGGTGTGCACATGCACCAACTTTAACTTGTATACACTGTTGGTGGGGCTGTAAAATGGTGTAACCATTTTGTAAAACACCCAGTTTCTTAAAAACGTAAACATACACTTACCATGTAATCCAGTCGTTCCACTCCTAGGTATTTACTCAAGATAAATGAGTGCATATGTCTACAACAAGATTTATATTTGAATATTCAGGGCAGATTTATTCATAGTAGCCCAACACTGGAAAACTAAATGTCCACCGATAAGTGAACAGAGAAGCAAATTGTAGTATATGCATACAGTGGAATAATACACAGCAATAAAAATAATTCTCAGCAATAAAAAGTAACAAACTATGGATACCCATAACAAGAGGGAGGCATCTGAAAATACTTATGCTGAGCAAAAGAAGTCACACACACACAGGAGTGCATAATTTTATGATCCCATGTACATAAATTATATATACAATTGAATATGCAAATTAATCTATAGTGACAGAAGGTACATAGTTGATGACCCAGAGATGTGATGGCAGAGAGGAAGAGCAAGATAGATTACCAAGGGGTATGAAGAAAGCTCGGGGGATGTCTACATGAGGTGTATGTGTAGGTATATAAATATAATGCAAAAATTTATCAAATTGTCTTTTAAACACACACTTTTATTTCCTATCAATTTACCTCAATAAAATGAAAAAGTTCATTCACTTTCTAAATTGTTTAATTAGGAAAAAATATTTACATTTTTTTGTGAGACCTTTTAGCTTTCAAACAAATAATACGACTTTCATTTTCTGATTTTCACAAGAGCCTTGTGGAATTGGGAGCCGAAGTGGTGCTATTTCCATTATTTAGAACATGATTCTGACCTGGAAGAGGTGAGGTGTTCTGTTTAAGTTCCCAGGCCAAAGCAGTGTTGGATCCAAAGTTACAATTCAGGTTGTCTGACTACTGGACCAATCACAATACCAGCTCTGTTTAGTATCCAAGTCTTGTGGGAAGCACTGCAATTGGCCTATTAGAGATTCTGTTTCTATCAGCCCAAATTCGACCAAAAAATCCCCCAAATTATGGCACTTTAATAGGTTACTAGAATTAGAATAAAACCAAAGTTACAAGTGACAGTTTGAAAGGATTTTCAATCACAAAATGCAAAATACATCGCACTCCAGCCAACCCGGGTGAGTTATGGGCCAGTTTACTGATCATGCTGGGTAGTCCGTGGAAATCCCCGGAAACCCCAGGACTGAGAACTGCCTCTGGAGCACATGTGGTTCCAATAGAAGACGGAGTCCTTCAGAGAGTTTTCTTTGTAAATGACACACTCTCCTTCAACCCTCAGATTCCTAGTGACAATCTCATTGTTACTAGGGATATGTTTTCTTGCCATACTTATCTTTGACTTTTTCTTTTATCTGAAATACATCTGATAACCAGTGAAGGGCATGGGCGGCTCTGCAGTGCAAAGGTCTATGCTGTGAGGTTGGAAAGCATACAGAAAACAACATTCCATGTCCTCACCAGCCACAGGTCTTGGGTGAGACTTTCACCTGAGCACCAGCTTTCAAGTTGTAGCTAAAGGCAGGTTACTTGCCCCATGGGGATGTGTAAGGATGCAACAGTGTTGGCCTTCCAGTAGAGTCTTGCTAAGAAATAAAGAAATGTGGGGGCGCCTGGGTGGCTCAGTCGGTTGAGCGTCTGCCTTCGGCTCAGGTCATGATCCCAGGGTCCTGGGATCGAGCCCTGCATCGGGCTCCCCGCTCAGCGGGAAGCCTGCTTCTCCCTCTCCCACTGCCTGCCGCTCCCCCCTGCTTGTGTTTGCTCCCTTCCTCCTTCTCCTTCTCCCTCTCTCTGTGTCAAATAAACAAATAAAATCTTTTTAAAAAAGAAATAAAGAAATGTGTGTGAATTACCGTTCACAATTGGTACTTTTATTTTCAATTTCCTACCCTAAACCCTTACAGTCAAAATTTGAGAACTAGACAAAATGTCCATCCCTTCCACGTGTTTTCAGCTGGAATCCTGTCTCCAGTGATTGCTGCCTGTCCACTCCCCGTGACTTCTGGTCCCAGGGCTGACCCATCCCGGCTCTGCTCACCAGGACTCATGGGCAGTCACCATGCCTTCTTCCTCCAAGGTCCACCTCCAGTGCCACTCCTTCTACAAACCTTTTCTGACCATTGAATGCACCCATTTAGCTCTCTTGTCCTCATGGTATTTGATATGCAAGATTCCTATGTCCTTTTCAATCTCTGCTTTGTACCATAATCATCTAAGGACACGTCTATTTCCCTCACGAGACTGCAAGCACCTTGAGGGCATTACTGTATTTTACTCAACTTTCTAGGTCACATAAAACCTCCCACCTGGGTAATTCAATATTGAGCAGATACAAAGACGGGTCAGGGAAAAGAATAGGGAGATAATTCTAATTGTGTGCTCAAGGCTTAAACTTAGAAATGGCTCATTACTATGACCTTGGAAGCTTCACATGTGTCCCATTGCCTTCCCTCTTCACTTTGAGGGAGCGGTGATTTTTCATTTTCAACTGATAATTCCCATGCTTTTCTACATAATTTTATAATCTATGTTCACATTACCAAATATCCTTTTATAATGTATTATATATAGAGAGAGAGTACATAAATATTATTTATATATATATTATACATATAAAAACTGTTTTTAAGCTTCATGTAACATTGGAATCACACTGCTTGTATTTTGTAGTGACTTCCTTTTTTTTGTTCAAAGTTGTGTCCTTGAGGATTATGCATGTTGCTCCTTGTGTAAACATGCACACCGGGGGACAGAACAGGGGTCCCCTTGAACTGTGAGTCAGATCTGCTGCAGGACACTTCGGGCTCCCTGTGCCTGGGGACAAGCAGGCAGGCAGAGGAACCACCTGATTGCCTGGTGGAGGAGCTAGAGCCGATCTTAGCGGGTGGGGCGGGAAGGAGACTGTGTGGAACTCGGGGGATCCACGAGTCCTGTCTGCCCATCAGGACTGTGGCTAGATGGTGCAGCACCCTCAAGCTGAGGCCGGGTGATGGCCAAGGGTGCAGTCTCCTTCAGGAGCAAAGTTGGGCTCACACCACCAGGTAAGCCACCAGGTCATAGGTGCTGGGGTAGACGGGTAACACAAGGAAGGAGAGAAGATTCCTACCCTTCCGGATCTTATATTTCAGTGTGTGTGAGAGAGAACTCGAGGGAGAAACGATAAGCAGTAGATGCAATAAATAAGCAAATTAAACAATATGCTAGTGAGGAGTAGGAGGGAAATAAGAACAACGGAGCCGGGTAATGAGGTCGGGAGTGAGAGATGGCAGGAGTGGGGAGAGATGTGCAATATCAAACAGGGTGGGTCTCATAGACAAGGGAACATGTGAGCAAATCTTGAAGACCACGAGGGCTTAGTCCCGTAGCTGTCTGAGAGAAGAGCGTTCAAGGCAGAGGAAACTACGAGCGCATTGCAGGAGGCAGGAGTGTGCCTGGAACTCCAGGAAGAGGAAGGAGCCCGGTGGGGAGGACGGGAGATGAAGTCAGAGCAGCGGGAGAAGAGAGGAGCAGGGGGAGCGGGTCATGGGGACCTTTGTAAGGACGGTTGTGAAGCCCTGGGCTCTTACTCCAGGTCGAAATGGGAAGCCATTTCAGGTTTTTCAGCAGAGGACTGTTATGATCGGACTTAACATTTTGAAATGATTACCCTGACACTGTAGGAGAAACAGAATTTAAATGCTAGTGGTAGAAGTGGGGAGACAGGAGCCTACTGCAGTAATCCAGGTGAGAAGCAATGCGGGCTCAGAGCAGGATGTTAGTGGTGGGAAGTAGAGAAGGTGGTCTGAAAACAGCTTTGAGAGACAGTCACCTAGTCTTCATGATAAACTGAAGAAGGGGTGTTTGTATTAAGCAAGTGACAGGATGGAGTTGTAATCACAGGAGATGGGAAAGCTTGCAAGCAGAATCGGGGCTGTTTGGGGGCCTTGGGGGGATGCAGATGACGAATTACCTTTTGGACACAGTAAATTTGGGTTATCTAGTAGACATCCAAGAAGAGATGTCAAATAAGCAAATAAGCAGTTTTTCCAGTCTGCCCTGGAGTGCTGGGCAGACCAAATATTGGAGCCTTTGGCCTATGGGTGGCATATAGTAGTCATGTCAGAAATTTTGATATATTATCTAACTTCACCAAGTTTAAAGTCAGTGGATATCTTTATGTTTTTTTTAAAAATGATACAAGGAATTTGAAACACTATGATTTTGCTTACTCCTTTTGTAGTGCATTTTTTCCTTCTTTTTGTTTAATCCTACAGCATTTATTACGATTATTTTATACAGCTTATGTAGATGTATCTTTTCTCAGCATCCATTCTTTACATCTCAGATCTATACCTGGGGTCGCTTGCCTTTTCCTGAAATACATCCTTCAGAATCTCCTTAACAAAGGTTGGTTTATATCAGCCTGAAAACAATTTTATTTTACATTCATTTCTGATAGATAATTTTTGCCAAGAATACAATTCTAAGTTGGCATCTATTTTCTCTGAACATGGTAAAAATACCATTTCATGTGCCGGGCCTCCCGCTGTTGCCTGTGGAAAAATCAAATCTCGGACGAAATGTCATTCAATTGTAGTTGGTCCGTGTTTTCTCTCTAGCTTTCCCAAAGAAGTGTTCTTCTCACCATGATACAACTAAATGTGCATGCCTTTTTCTTCCTCTCTTAATTGTACTTGGAAATTGTTGGGTTTAGTCTGTGAATTGAAGGTTTTTATTAGCTCTGGAGAAATCCACAGCTATTCGCTCATCAAATATTGCCTGGGACGCGTTCCTACAGTGGACCTTGACCTTCTAGCCACCAGGTCTCTCTTAACCTCTCCGTCAGACGTGGCAGCAGGTGCTGGTCCCAGGAGCTGAACTCTGAATAATGTCTTCAGAATTAGCTTCCATTTTGCTGTCTCTTTAGAGATACACTGCTGCTAACCCAGTCAACTGTTTTCATGTCAATTATTATACATATCTTGTCTAGAAATTATTCAGTTACTTTTAAAACTGCTTTATTATTATTATTTTAAGCTCTCACTTGTATTTCTTTAGAACATGTTAAACATTCTTATGTTACATTCTGTAGCTGATAATTCCAATACTTGCTCTCTGGCGGGTCTGGTTCCGCTGTCTTTGTTTTTGCTGGCTCTCGATCATGCCACAGTGACACCTTGTGTGTTTGGTGATTTTTAATGTTGAGTCATATTTTCTGGAATCTTCTTTGAGGGAATTCTTGGAGGCCTCACTTAAAGGTAAATGCTTCCAGAGATCACTTCAGTCTGCTTTTGCCCATTATCTCAGGCCATCAACCGCCCTGGATGACTATAAACTAAATTATGGTTCAAAAAATTCTGGACCACTGAAACGGAGTGAATCCAAGGTGCAAGCCAGCGTAAGGCAACCTGGTAGTGATCAGTTTTCAGGAAGATTTGTTCCCCTCTCTAGCTCCAGATTCAAGCTAGTCAGTTGGCCTTGCCATCCCCTGGGAGTTGGTGGGTCAGTACTTTTAGTCCATACTAACATCACGTGGGTTATTGTTTGAGGATCCAGCTTAGTACAAGGGGTTCTCCTGTTACATTTTTCTTCTTGGACCAGCCATGAAAACCAAAGACCAAAGCACCAGGTTTGGGAAATGTACTCGGGGCTAAAACCTGACTCCTGTCTACTTTCTGTTTCAGGGTCCACTTTCACTTCGTTTTTGGCCTGTTTGCCTGAGCTGCTTGTGGGTCTATCAGTACATTATAGTTACCTCATAGCCTAGCGTTTTCAGCATACGTGAGCAGAAAAATTGGTCAGGGTATCTGCTCCCAGACTGTTGGAATCCCAAAATCACAAACTCTCTACTGTCTTCTTGCCCTATTCTTAACAATTGTCGTATTATGTCAACATAGTCTCATTTACAATGATTGAAAAGATGCTAGCTTTGCAAAACACACTTCTTTTTATCATTATTATGATTATTATTTTGTCCTCATAGCTAAGTTTTGGAGAGCATATATGGAGGGAGGAGGAAAAAAAAACCAGAATCAGAAAGACAAGGTCACTAAGGAGACACAGAAGGTTTTAAAAACAGGCAAATGGGAGTTAGGATCTCCTGCTTCCTAAGCTGGAGTGAGCTCAGCTCCTGTCTATGCGGTTCTGTGGATGGGACAGGTGCACTTGAAGAGGCCTGAGTGGGATAGATCGTTCCGAATAACGCTGCTGGACAAAACCAGGCCTTTACATTTAGATCCCATTCCAGAAATTATACACATGAAGACATGTTGGGTTTTGACCCATCAGGTTCTGTTAATGAAAACTGATTTCTCTGAAACTCATTTTTCTCTTATATCAGAAGCTCTGTAACTGACCATGAACTATTAGATTTGGATTTTCTGTCTGAAAACCCAAACAAATTTGAGTGTTTCACTTCCTGGTTCAAAGCTTGATCTTCTCTTTGTTCATTTTATTAAATACAAAAAAAAAAGATGGGTTTATATTAAATGTTAACCAACTCTATGTGGCTTACATTTTATTTTATTAAGATTTTATTTTTTTGTTTGACAGAGAGAGAGACAGTGAGAGAGGGAACACAAGCAGGGGGAGCGGGAGAGGGAGAAGCAGGCTTCCCGCTGAGTGGGGAGCCCGATGCGGGGCTCGATCCCAGGACCCCGGGATCATGACCTGAGCCGAAGGCAGATGCCTAACGACTGAGCCACCCAGGCGCCCCTGGCTTACATTTTAAAACTTAAGTTGATATTGCTTGCCTCTAACCGTAAGTGAATGCAATTAGACTGTGAATGAATATCACCAAAACGTGTTCATATTCAATGACCAGGAGAGTCTGAAAGAAGTGATTTCTTCTGAAAGAAGATTTCTCTTCTGTCAAGCCTTTTCCATTAGATTATCAAATCTTATTGATTTGATTTCTCTATGCAGTTTGTGGTTCTGTGTAACTTTGGCCTTTGGGTCTCTTTCATTTAATTTTCAAAATCTTCTGGGAATCTCTTCTCTCTCAGTGTACATTAACTTAAAATTATGCAGAATAATTCTCCATTTAGCTGAATGAGGGAACTAGAAATGACAGTAATAAATGTCACCAATCTCTGCTAAGTATTGTTCACACTTGGAGAAAATTCTGAAAAGAAAAATTAAATAGATATTTCTTTCTTGGCAGTTTAGAATTTCCCCCAAATTCTAAATTAACCATATTTGTTAATTTCTCACAAAATAGGACCATATTTGTTCATTTCTCACAAAAATCCAGTCAAAATATTACGGTCTTACCAATAGTAATGCAATATCTGCTCCTTTTAATAAATCCTTATGATTATGTTTTGATAAGCTTAGATGAATGATTGTTCTGAGATAATCAGATTCACTTTTATCTGTGGTTTCCCAGCTTTAAGAGTATTTAAACAAATCCATGGTATCATAAAGTCGAGTGACAGAAAGAATAATTGATATATTGTTTAACTTACTCCTAACTGATAATTAGGATTTTCTTTTTCTTAAGATTTTATTTATTTATTTTGAGAGAGAGAGAGGCATGAACAGGGGGAGGGGCAGAGGGAGAAGCCGACTGCCTGCTGGGCAGGGAGCCGGATGCGGGACTCGATTCCAGGACCCCGGAATCATGACCTAAGCCAAAGGCAGACGCTTAACCAAGCGAGCCACCCAAGCGCCCTGATAATTACAATTTTCACTTACAGTTTTTGATTCACCTTGTGAAAATCTGCAACAAAATGAGGCTTACACCTGCATTTGGGCTGACTGACTGGCGTTCCGGTTAGCAGGCATAAACATTCAGTAGCCATATTATTTCTCTAGGGGGAGCTGTTGGTCCTTCCTTACTCAGGAAACCAGCAATGGCATCTCCTGTGTCTGTAGAGCTCCTTTCTGATTAGGAGTGTTTCATTATCACTTCAAGCTCGGCACAATTTTGAAAGAACTCTCTAATCATTCAGAGAAGCAGTAAAGAAGCTATGAAAGAGAAGCTGATAAACTCAATCAGATACCTTGAAAACTTCTAAAGAATGTTCAGCTGGCTTCGGCCTCAACATCAAATACTGACAACTACTCTTAATACAGAAAGTAAAATTATAAAAATTCCACACTAAGAAACACATTTCATTAAAGTTGAAAGGGACTGTAGGTCAAAAGTTACATGATAAGTGGTCTCAAAACTACTTATTTAAGAACAAACGGCCATGAAAATGTTGTCAATTAACCAGGACTTCCTTCCTTCCTTTCTTTTTTTTTTTAACTTTTTTTCTTTTTCAATCCAATTCCAAGAATCTGGGTATTCCTAGCCCTCATGGCTTGAGGGTACAAAAGAGGTCCTATTATCACCAAGATCTAAATGTTTGTTAGCTTGCTAAACCCACTTTGTCACTGTAAAATCTTGGCCCCGTTTAGAAGTCTTCCCTTTGTTCTGGAATTTCAGAGCCCCAGGGAGGCTCTCCAGTGGGGAAAAGGCTCCTTCTCTTATGGTTCTGGCTTTTACTGGGGTCTGAATGGTTGGAAAGGTAGGGAGCAAACTCTCTCAGATGGTACAGGGTCTTTCTTCCCCAAGATGTAAAGGTTGAGGACACAGTCTCATGGCATCCCTGGGCCCTGGTCAGCCCGTTGTACACACACCCTTCCTTTCTGGAGGCATCCGGGCTCACAGGTGCCTTCATGGTCCTTCTGCAAGTCAATTTTTTCAACCTCCTTTCCTCAACCAGTTTGCCAGCCTTAGCCATAACCTCCACATAAAGTTAAGGAAGATGATACTTTGAAAATATTAAACTAATGGATTTCTCCTTTCTTTGCCTTGGAAACTGTGTCCCATAGTAGGATTTTTGCCGTTTCAGAAGGGGAGAAGGTAGACAAGAAAGGGAAAACAGGAAAATCCCCATCTGGAAAGGAAAAGGAAGTGAACAGCTGGGACTTCTGGCCCCTGGGAATTGCACAAAGAACAGAATGGAGCAGGTGGGACACAGCAGCGAAGAGCCTTGGGATGGACTGAACTGTGTCCCCGCACCTCCCTGTGGCCCCAAATTTCCTATGCGGAAGTCCTAACCCCCGATGCCTTGGACTGTGGCTGTCTTTAGAGATCAGGCCTCTAAAAAAGTAATTAAGGTGAAATGAGGTCATATGGGTGGGCTCTAATCCAATGTGAGTGGTGTTTTTACAAGAAGAAGAGTTTAGTATACAGACTGGCACAGAAGGAAGACCGTGTAGAAGTCATCTGCAAGCTAAATGGAGAGGCCTCCAAAGAAACCAACCCTACTGACAACCTTGAGCTTCAACTTCCAGCCCTCTAGAACTACGAGACAAGATACTTCTGTTGGCCAAGTCTTCCAGTCTGTGGTGTTTGGTTACAGCAGCCCTGCCTCTCTGGGCTCACTGATGCTTTGGAGAAGGGTTGATGTGTGAAGGGGTTGAAGGGACACGGAAAGCAGATCTTCAGCCCTATAGCCCATGCAGGATTCCGGGCAGAAAACATTGCAGAGTCCTTGATCCAACATGGGGTGTCCTGTCTGTGTGCAACGAGTAGCAAAGTTGGGCACAGAAGGACAAATACCTGGGAGGTCATTCACACCTGTGTGGACCTCAGGGATGGCGCAAAAGGTCACTCACATGTCAGAGGGCTCCCTGGGTGGACAGCGGCTGCTGTGGAGGAGAACTCTGGACCTGGCAGGTAAGCCGGCACACTGTGCTCCCTGCCGGGGAGCGAGTGCGGGTCACAGTCAGACCCTGTCCTTTGGAGAGAGAGATGAGGCAAAGCCAGCAGGGAGCATCACCAGGCCCAGCTGAAGTGGCCAGTAAGTGGGGAGTTAGCCCTTGCTGAGAGGCCACAGGTACCCTGAATGCTGCCCGAGGGCTCAGTGTTGTCTCACCTAGACACCATCTTGGGAAGGGAATGACAGTGAATCTGAAACACTGAACCTTTTCCTGAAAGGACAGTGAAACTGAAACACCATTCTTTAGCAAATGTAACCTTCCCTTCAACCGGGGGTTGGGAACCAAGTTTACAACCTGCGTAGGCATGAGAGCAGGGGATTTAACCCCAGCAGGACACATAGCTGGCCACTATTTCTCCCATTGTACGCGCAAGTCTCATGTACCATGTGGGTGCTAGGTCCTGAAATTCCCTACTGCCGCATGATGACATTACTTGTCCCCAGTGAATGTCTCTTCTCTTTCATCTCTTTTTTTTCTGTTATCAAATTCCAGGTCCCTGAAAGTACCACCCAAACAATCTGCTGATTTACAAATGAAGCTTGTGTTTACCCTGTGCTGAGGGGGGAGACTCCGAGGGAGGAGGCCAAAGCCAGGAATCTTCACCGGGATTCTGAAGTCTGGCTTAAGGTTGGTTTTTCAAGTGCAGGGACCTTGATTAGGACGGAGTAACATCAATAAGGCAACGGTTAGGACTGGTGGGCATCGCAAGGCAATGATTTTGAAGCAGAAGTATAAACCGTCTATGATGCCTTCTATTGGAAAAGCTGATGGATCCTTCAGGAAGATTCTGGAATGACAAAGTAATTTGCAACTTTCTGGGCAAGAGTTTTCTGGAAGAGCACAGTTACCTCGAGGAAGACAGTGGAGTGGCAAAGTCACGATAAGGCAGACACTGAGCTGTGCTGCCGTGTGTAGGCGATCCGGCGGTAGTCTGGGGAGGCCTCTGCAGGGAACAGCACACACACCGGCAAGGCCCCGCGGTACCGAGCATGCGCCCTGGCACCCTGCCGCCAGTATAAGGGATTTGGGGCGAGAACCAGGGAGATAGAAAGTTTTCTCTTCACGTTATCAGAATCTCTCCTCAGCCCTCAGCATTCATAGGCCTGTCAGATATGCACACAAATGGGCGTTAACCCCTCAAATAGAAGCCAGGGTGGGGCGTAGGGATTTCTAGCAGCTCTAGGAAGCAATGGCCAGTGAGCTGAGCTATACAGAAAGAGGAGAAGGCGGGACATGGTGGGGCGTGTCTTCGCGTGTTTTGGAATTCACCGCTGCCCGCCCCACTCTGCCTTCTTTCTTCAATGGCCTGTCATGTTAAGCTCCAACTAAGCCCCCGATGGACACATATTTGCAACCCTGCTCCTTCCCAAATGCAGTCACCTGATAAAATAGGAAAAGCAGCAGATGCGGAGCAAGGAGCCCTGGGCTCGCCTCCCGGCAAGTCCTGGCATCACAGCTGAGAGCACGTGCCCTGGGGCAAGCGGGTCGTTGACCCTCCAGCCTCTCCTTTCTCAGCTGTGCCCGCTCTTCTGGGCACTTCTGACACAACATTCAGTCAGTTCTAGCACTCTGCTCATGAGAGCATTCGGTGGGGGCCTCCCCTGCAATTCGCCCCCTCTCCTCTCCCCACATCCCTCAAGCGCCCCCTGCAAAATGCATTCTCCTTTCCTCCGCCAGCCCCTTACCCCGCCACTCCCACACCCACCCGGACTGTTTACCCCTTCCTGTAGCTCTGGCTTCTGTCCAGGCTAAAATCTTTGTCTCGGGCCTACATGTGTCCAGTTTCAGCTCTAGTTCCAGCAAATACTAAATATGCTTCGCATATATACAGAAACCCCAAGGGGCCATGGGAAGATCTTTGCTTTGGAAGGGAGGGGAGTGGGGCGCTCAACTTGGGCACAAAATTTAAGGGGGCATCAAAAAACTCACCAATCAAGATAAATCATATTTTGATGCAGTATTTTTTCAAAAATCGTTATCAGCAGACTATGGCCACCCAGGCTGGCCGCTTTGTTCTGTAAATAATGTTTTATTACAGAGCTGAGATCAGGGTGAGGTGAGTGAGGCCAGGTGGTATAAGGACAGGGTCCTTTGTCTTTATTGACAAAATTTTAATATTTTTGTCCATCCTGAATTTGTATGCTCATTTTTTATTTTGGCAAGATTGCATGAAGACGCAGGCTGTCTTGATGATTAAGTGTTTGGGGCGCTCCCTTTCATGTTGTACCCAGATGAGTGCTCACTTGCCCCATCCTGGTCCTGGTCCCAGCCCTGCCACCACTTCTGCGCTGTGTGGTCTCTGCAAAGTCGCTTGCATTCTCTGCATCTCAGTTTCCGCCTGCCTCAAATGGGGGCGGCAGTCACAGCACCTATCTCACAGAGTTATTGGGAAGATCAAATACGTTGTAAGTGTGAAGCATTTATACAAGTGGCCGAGTACTCACTAAGAGTATTTTCCTCCGGGGTGTCCTGCGCATGATGTGACCTCTTCCCACTGCCTTGCATCAATCCCTTGCTTCACTCACTCACCTACTCAACCAGCATCCCTTCAGCATCTAATCTGTAAACGACAGTCCATCAGGTGCTGTGCAGAACTGAATAATGTGCAAGACATGGCTCTACACATTTATAATCTAGTCCACTGATACAGTTAGGCTGATTTCAGCTGCAAATCGCAGAACACATGATGAAAACATTGCTTAGGAAATAGGGATTTATTTTTTTACAGAACAGGGAGTCTGGAGACAGGGAGGGATAGAAGATCGGCAGCATCGGGGCTCAGGGGGCAGCTTCCTGAGGGCTGCACCATGGTAGCGAAGCCTCCCAAAGCAGGAGGAAGGGGGCGGTGTGCATGCACATCAGTGTATGTGTGATCTGTGTGCTGTGAATTGTGTGTGGACATATATATGTTCTGTGTGGTCTGTGTGGTATACATTGTGCTGTTGTATGTGCGTGTTTGTGTGCGGTGTGTTTTGTGTGTGGCACGTGGTGTGTGTTCTGTGTAGACGTGAGCATGTGTGGTGTGTGGTATGTGCTGTATACATGTGTGCTGCATGTGTAGTGTGTTGTGTGTATGTGCTGTGTCGGGTATGTGTTGTATGGGTGTTGTATTTGGTGTGTGTGGTGTGTGTGCATGTGTTGTGTAGATGTGTCGTGCGTGTGGTGTGGGTTATGTCTGTGGTATGTGTGTTGTATATGGTGTGTGTGGTCTGTGTCGTATGGATTGTGTTGCTGTGTGTACGTGTGTGCGTTGGGGATGGGTTAGACTGCCTTCTCTGAGTGTCCCTCTTACTGGGGAACACGGCCATACTCCAAGAGCTTCCATCAGCTTCCACCCCTGCCCCCACTTCCCTGCCCACCACTGCAGTCCTTTGCCAGAACTACCCTGAGGGGGTAGGTGGGGGGACGGGGTCCCTCCCTGCCCTTTGCCAGGGCACATTGGCATCCTGCTACAGCAAAGGAGGGGACAGGCTGTCAGGTGGGCCAGCAACAGTTCCTCCTACCATAAGAAATGTTTCCCAGGCAGATTTTTATAATCTTCCAAAAGTGTTTTTTTTTTTAAGGTTTTATTTATTTATTTGACAGAGAGACACAGCGAGAGAGGGAACACAAGCAGGGGGAGTGGGAGAGGGAGACGCAGGCTTCCTGCCGAGCAGGGAGCCCGATGTGGGGCTCGATCCCAGGACCCCGGGATCATGACCTGAGCCGAAGGCAGACGCTTAACGACTGAGCCACCCAGGCGCCCCTAGTAGGGACGTTTTAGGAAAGGATTGCCCGAAGCAGAGAGAAGATTCATTAGTTCAGCATCTTTAGTTCACTGATTGATACCATCAGTGTCTCCCGAGCTCGGTTCCCACCTGGGTTAAACGCAGCCAGCAAGGCCCCGCTCAGTAGGGAGTGAGGAGGAATACAGGCAGCTCTGGTAAGAGGTCAGAGCTCGGAGAGTCTCTGTCTTTGCTGTGGGCAGCCTTCCTCCACACTGGCTATCCTTCTTTAAGGCAGCAGCTGTGACCCACGGGAGGTACTGGTGAGCACTCCCTGCAAAGGAATAAAGGAAAGGGGACTTTCAGCAGACGGGACCAAAGGGGGCCTGGTGGGAGGGCCTGTGGTCTGGGTGGGCTTCAGAGGGGCAGGATGTGGACCTGGGAGGGGTGGGGAGGGGAGATACGGAGTGGGGAGGAGTAAGAGGGGGCATATGAATCTGGGTGAGCTTAAATCCAGTCTAGGAGTCAGAGTCGTAAGCATCTTTGCTGTATGATTTAAAGATCCTCAGTTCAGCTACAGAAAATAAGAGAAACAAGCAAAGACGGATGAGGCTGAACGTGGGAGCAAGCGGCTTAGGAGGCATGGGTAGACATGAAGCATTGCAGGCCTGTGTGTTCAAAGCAGGGAGAGGCCGAGAGCCAGGTGGGCACTGTCATTCCCAAGGCTCCTTTTGCATCAGGAGGCTCCGTGGTCAGGAGGTGTATTGGGCCCACAGGTCTCCACGGCCCTCTGCCCAAGCGGCTTTGCCTGTGTCTCCGTCAAGCAGCAAGTGCGGCTTGGCTCCGTGGTCAGGAGGTGTATTGGGCCCACAGGTCTCCACGGCCCTCTGCCCAAGCGGCTTTGCCTGTGTCTCCGTCAAGCAGCAAGTGCGGCTTGGCTCCCAACTCTGCTCCGGCCCCAGAACCACACGACCCACAACGCCCCCCCCCCCAGAAAAGGGAGCAGTGGGGTGATGGGAGCAAGGGGGCAGGGGTTGGGTGGTTGGCTCTCCACCCCACTTGCGCCCAGCCTCGGGGTGCTCCCCTACCCCTCTCTGTTTTCTCCCTGCTCTTTGTCCTGGGTGTAAAACCGGTGTTAGCCCCGTGTAGCCAGGGAGACTTTCTGTTCCTTGGTCTCTGTAACGGCTGCCTGGTGATGAACTTGGAAGTCATTTCCCATAGGAGAGGGGTTTTCACTTTATTCAGCAGGATTTGGTTGATCCGGGACCTTCCTTGTTTTAGCTCTGCCTGGATACACGGACCGTCAGGAAAGGCCAAAGAATGTATTGATTCAGTGCTAAAATATAGCAACAGATCTTAAAACAAAACATTGCTCTTCTTCCTTTCCTCCTCCTCCTCCCCCATCGCATTCAAGATTATAAACCATTGCTGTAAGCCCTGCCCTTCCTTCTGTCCCCCTCTCCCCTGGTGGTGCAGGGGTGAGGTGGGGAGGGTAGACCCCCAAATATATACCGACCCCTAAGTTTCCTCCTTTATTATTAGGAAGCAGAAAAACCCAAACTGGCACCACGAATAAGAACATGCTTGCATTTCCTCTCTTTCCTTATTTTTACAACATCCCACCAATTGCCAAGAGCTTTTGTTTGTACAGAAACTTTAATCGTATGAATCATTTTCATAACAACTTCTACCCTGCTTTGGTTTCAAAACGTCCCTTTCATGTGAGAGATCAGTATTGCCATTGTCATTTAACTGCTGATGAAAAATAAGTCTCTGAAATGCGAAGTGATTTGTATCCTATCATGTGAGAGGGTAGCAGATCAGAAATTTGCATCCAGGCTGCAAACCCCTCATGGGTGGCCTAAACAGATTTTTAGATCTCTCATTTTTCTCACCTGAAAAAAACATTTTTCTAAAGGAAAAAATTCAAGACAGAGAACACACGTATAGGAGCCAGGCCGTAGTCAGTAAGGGGGCCACACGGAGGTTTGGGGTCACGGGCTCAGGTTGGGACCCATGTGTTTTAGCCCAACTGGCTCATTTGAGTTTACCAAGCCTTCAGATCACACTGCCAGTGTGGAAACGCCGAGGGTGGGGAGCGAAGTATCTCCGTGAGTGACCTCCCCCAGACACATCCTGTTGAATAACAGGACCCCTGACAGAGCCACTCCATATTCTAAGTTAAAAGAGAGCTAAGGAACATCAGAACCGGGTGCAGTGAGCATGCTCAGATCGGGCCTGGGTCAGGAGAAATTGGCTATGAGGGACATTTAGGTTTACTTGGGAAGTTGGCATACAGAAAGGTAGTGGACAAGGTGAAAGTCCCTGGAGAGGTAGTGACTGTTCATTGAAAAGAGCAGTTCACAAAATGGCATGGACAGAACCAGCTCATGTGGGTAAAAAAATCAATGTCCGTAGAAAGGATACACTCTAGAGCATTAACAGTAGGAACCTGGATTGGTGTAAACTTGGCATTTTATTTCCTTATTTCTGCCTATTTATTCCTTATTTCTGTGTTTTCTAATATATATATATATGTATTAGAAATATATATAAACATTCTAATACATATATATATAAATAATAACACGTGTGTGTGTGTGTATCTTTGTAACAGTAAAAGGCTATCTTATTTAAAAAAATAATAATAATTTCCTGGGACACCTGGGTGGCTCAGTCGGTTAAGCATCAGCCTTCAGCTCAGGTCATGATCCCAGGGTCTGGGATCGAGCCCCGCATCGGGCTCCCTGCTCAGTGGGGAGCCTGCTTCTCCCTCTCCCTCTGCCCCACCCCCCCAACTCGTGCTCTCTCTCTCAAATAAAATCTTTAATAATAATAATAATAATAATTTCCCTTAAGAGAATGAGGGAGTTTCTTGCACCAGTGCACCCATCGGCACGGGTGCCCCCTCCCAGGCTCCCCGCTCCTGCCCCCCCCCCCGCCCCAGGACTCTGTATGGCAGCAGTTCACTCAGCCCACATTCCCCAAATCTGAAGTCACCTCACAGGGCCACCTACAAAGCTGCCCTTCTCCAGGCCTCAGGCTGCCAATGGTCTAATAAGTACCCTGAAGGGCCCCTGTTGTGTTACCATTTCATTTTCTTTTTGACCCAAAGAGTGAAACTTTAGTGGTAAAAACTCAGCCATCTCACACACACACACACACACACACACACACACACACACACACACACAATCCACTGTCAGTTGTTCCAAGAAGCTAAGTGTCAGGGAGGGTCCCAGGATCCTGCCTCCCGGGCATTGCACACCTAAGCCCCCCTCTCGTTTGGGGCCAGTGGTGGGATGCCGATCTCAATATTGCATGTTAGTTGAATGATTTCTAAGAGCCCTCCCCCCCTTAACCAGAGTATCAAAGAACTCAGAGCCTGATTAGCTACAGTAGTATGTCAACAGGATTCGCCCAAAACTGATCGGGGTTCCAAAAGATTTTATCCTTTAAAATAATGCAATATTCCAAAAGGCAACTTGGCTTTATCTTTTCCCCCAAAGCTTTCTGAACCTGGGAAATATTAAGCTGATGCTTTAATTTCCCCCAAGAACTTATATGCACCTTCCCTTCCCACCCACAAAGTCTCTAGAGGGTGGGTCTCATTCTCCAGCAAAATTAGAGGCTTGAAAGCCAGACTACTGTCTTGAGAGAGGAGTTTCCAAATTCCTCAGCTCTGTCTTAGCACAGAACCAGGAGGGAGCCTGCACCACTTAGAGCAGTCCCCTGGGTTTGTGAGTCGGGAGGACAGTGGGAGGTGGGCTGGGCTACTGTGCCTGGGTTTCTTCATCCACAGAAAGGGGATGATATTAAATCACCTGATAAAATATCTGTGAAGGTTAAATGAGTTAATATACATTGTCCAGTGAGCACTTAATAAATGTCAGCCCTCATTACATGAGGTAGGGGGAGAGCTACACTTTATTCCAAGGGGAGCTGGTAGAGAGACATCTAGAAAGAAGCAAAAAGACATCTAATTTCCTCTGTCAGGGAAGCTCAGAAAGCAAAGAAAGGCACTGTTGCTCTCTACCCACCACCCACCCCTGCCCCTCTGAGGGAGAGTTCCAGAAAAGCATGTACAGGAAAGCATTAACGGGGGTAATCTCCAGATTAGTATGGCTGTGGTGGCAGTTCCAGACAAGGATCCAGGCAGTCTGCCCAAGAGGCTTGTCAAGGGCTTGGTGCAGAGCAATGAGATGTCCCATCGGGGTCTGGAGGAGGTGTGCCTAGGAGACGTGCTGGTGGAGAGAGGCTTGACTTTGTGTGTGTGTGTGTGTGTGTGTGTGTGTGTGTGTGTGTGTGTGTGTGTAGGAGGTGGGGGCTGACGATGCCAGGGCACTGGGGCATCCCCCAAGCTCAACAAGGCAGGCTGTGTGGGCATCAGGCACCCCAGCACTCAGGGACAGTGCCTGAGGGGCGGTGCCTACCAAGAACCAGCCTGAGGCAGAGGTTCTTCCAATACCTCACACTTACATCCGCTGAACCCAGAACAGCTCCACTCTGCCTTAGTTGGGTCCCAAAATGCTCACAGCCTCCCCAGTACCACCTGACCCAAAGAAAGTTCTGGAAAGGACAAGTTGGAATGAAAAGATAAGATGCTTTGACCCACTGCATCTTAATCCTGTCCACCAGCTATGCCATTTATGGCCATGTGGAGATATTGTAGAGTCCCTCTGCGGCCTTACAAGGGGCCTGAGTGAGGAACCTGAGTTCCATTCATCTCCAGGGACGTCCTTCTATGTTGGAAGGCACAAAGGCATAAAGGGAAGCTGGGGAAATGATGAATTTCCTCCCAATTACATCTCGGCTCAATTCTATTAGACTCGAGATACAGTTTCTGTGTAGAGGAAGGATTAACCACTTTCTTTGAAATATAAAGCAGATAGTAAAAAGCCACATATTGATGAATTAAAGCTCACTTATAAAATCCTCATCATCAACAATTAGATTTGAAGCATGTTAAAAAAATACAATTTATCTTCAAACATTAAATTGGAAATGATGTGTGCCGAATATGAACGTTAATCTCTGCAACCTTGGAGCTTTACATTCTTAATCTAGTTGTCGCCTGTTTTCTTAATCTTTCTGACCTTTCATCAATGAGCAGTTTATTGCTATAGGTTTTTTGCTTTATGGTGTAATTTTTTTGTTGTTGCTGTTGTTTTTAACTATTCTGGGATTGCATTGTGGAGTATACCTCCTAATGGTTTTAAAGCACAATCTCCGGCAAAATAAAGTCACTGCAGGTTAATTAAGAAATTTAGAAAATTCTTCCACAGACAAGTCTGTGTTCCTGAGCGGAAAGTTTATAATTAAGATAGATGCGGTGTCATTAGGATCATTTAAAATGCCAGCTCTTCAAAAACTGAAGATAATCAAATCAGTAGGGAGAGAACACTCTATGTGTTTACCTGGTTTATTGGATGAGCTGACCTTGTGAGGAACAAGGTATTTTTCGCCCCCCACCGTCTCTACACCTGTACAGTTTGATCTCTATTTCCAAGGCCCGAAAGATGCCTTAAGCCTTCACTTAAGCCTATCACTTTCAAGGATTAGAACCGTCTCATTTTCAGACCTTGCAAAGTCCAGACCCTCATGACTCAAAAGGCACTTCACGCGTCCAGTCGGAGCTTCCCAGGGCTCAGGCCTGACGCAGGTTCCGTAATGCCCCGGGGCAGGTGCGAGGAGTTAGGATGGAGACGGAAGGCTGAAAGGAGCTGCTTGTGCGGTATCAAGGGCCTCCCCGGCTTGTGGGTTCTTCAGGTACATGCCCGCCCAGCCAGGGACATCCCACACCACTGCTCTCTGGAGGGGGCAATGACGAGGTAGGCTTTGAGTCAGTCCTTGAAGCATGGGTGGCAAGGGCCCAACAAGGGGAGGGCCAGGGTGTACCTTCCAGGCCAGGCTCAGGTGGCTCCAGCGGGACAAGGCAGGGGCAGGGAAGGACCTCGTATTACTTTCCTAGGGCTCCTGTAACAAAGCACCACAGACTGGGGGGCTTAAAACAACGGAAATGGATTGTCTCATAGTTCTGGAGGCCAGAAGTCCAAAATCAAGGTGTTGGAAGGTTTGTGTAGGAGGCCCTAGTCTTGAAGCTCCAGTAGTTGAGGCTGACATCTTTGGTGTCCCTTGGCTCTCGGCTACATAACTCTAGTCTCTGCCTCTGTGGTCACATGGCATTCTCCTGTGCGCCCGTCTCTTCTCTTATGAGGACACCAACCATGTTGCCTTAGGGGCTGCGCTGCCTCAGTATGACCTCATTTTACCGTAACCAATCACACCTGCAATGACCTTTGTTCCCAATAAGGTCGCATTCACTGAGGTTCAGACTTCGTTTCTTTTTGGGGAGACACAGTTCAACCCATTACAGACCTGGAAAACCTTTGCTGGCTCCTCACAGCTTCATGTTTCAAGTCTAAGTATCAGTGGGGCATCCATGGTCCCTCACGGTCTACGCTCAGCTCTCCCTTCCAGGCTTATGGTCGGCCAGTGTCCCACTCACTCTATGCTCAAGCTTTGTGAACTTCTCAGTCGGGGGCACATGATGGTCTCTGTGGGCCTCTCCGTGCCTCCCTACCCCCTCAGCTGAGTAAACTCTTTGTATTTCAAGCTCAAAATCACTTCCTCTGTAGGACCTCCTTCAGCCTTAGGCTATCAGGAAGAAGGAACCGCCTCTGCTCCACTGTATTTTCTCCAGAGCTCCATTGTAGCACTCAACATGTAATCCTCCTTAACTAGGTGTGGTCCCTTTGTAACTGTTAATCATTCCCTATAGATTTGGGGCTCCTTAGATGAGAGGATTATTGGGATTGGTGGCTGTAGTCTCCACAAGCTCCTCAAAACCCATTTAATCCCTGGTCTAGTTGTAAAACACTGCATTTGGCAACTGGCCAAACAATGTTTTCTGAAAGAAGGTTTGAGAGGGTAGGAACACCTTCCTCCAATGTGGTAAAGAGAAGGTGCTGAACTCCAGCACCAGGCCTCTGATGATGGCTTCCAGAGTTAGGACAGGGGTTAGCAAGTATGGTCTGGCAGGTAGCCAAAGAAAAGGAGAGGTCCCTGAAATGAGAGATCAAGGGTTCTGGCTACTTTAGAACAATAGGGCTGTGAGGAAGAAGGAGGTAGATGGGAAAGAAGGCAGAGAAGGAAATTCTAGGTGTCTGCTATTGGAGGGAAGAGGAGCCCTTTTGTTCCTACTGTTTTCCTGGAATCCTTAGAAGGACTCAAGGAAGGGATGGAATTTGATGGATGGTTGAGCATGTTCTAAGCGTGCTACACATAATCCAGAGATAGTGTTGTTTGGTTAGTGATAGTCAGAGTATTTACAAAGACAAATGAAATGGCAGAATCACTGTATGATTCCCTATAGGAATTCACACTTGTCACTTTTGAATAGGATGTTTGGAAACCAGCGCATCCAAGAACAGATAGTCCCGCTGTATGGATAAGCAGCGCCATCTAGTGGCACTCTGAGCAAACAGTTGGTGGTCTGGAACACGAAGAGCCAAGTCCTGGTTCACATCAAAAACTCCATTTTGTAGGTGTTTGATATAATTTATTCCAGGCTAGGATAAAATTTGAATGAGAAAATACTTTTTGCACGGCTATAATGCCTTCAATTTAAAACTTTGAATGAGTGAAAGGAGGAAACAATATCTTTAGCTCCAACAACATTTTATCATTTGACAAATATTACCAGTTGCCTACCATGGCACTGGGCCCTGGACACACCCGGGGGTCAGTGTGGGCACAACCCTGCCCTCATGGGATGCAGTATGGGACGTTCAGAGTCATTTGTGCACACTCCGATATTTTAGAGAACCTGTTTCACACATGGGTACTCTAAGAAATTTCAGGGAGGGAAGCTTGAGTTTATACAACTGTCGAGAACATTCAAAAATCTGTTTTTTGGTAGGTGAGAAACTTCTTACTTTTGATTTTTAAATGTTGAGGTATTGGTAAACATTACCTCTGCCATCGCAATGGCAGGCTCACTCCTGTTCCTCCCTCGTCTCCTTGACTACAGGTACCCCCTTGGGGACTTTCCTCAGTCCTTGCCCCTCAAGCCCCATGACTAACTGTTGGGTCTAGCTTGACGACATATATCTGCATCTCCTCCCCGATCTCACGTCTTACTTGCAAATCCACATTTCCAGATGCCTATCATTCATCCCCTAGATGACCTGCAGGCACCTAAAACTCAACATGCCCAAACCAAATTCATTTTCTTCTTAAATCTGTTCCTCCTCCATTTTCTCCTTTGGTTTATTTATTTTTTTAAATGTTCATTGGATGGTCAGGTAAAAATATATACTTGCTCCTTCCTAGGAGCTAACAGTTGTAGAAGGTAGGCAGACATGCAAAGAACAACAAAGAGTTTCCACCTTTCCCCAATCCCAGGTGTGTGTATGGGCTGCTGCCGTATTTATTTCAAGCCTGGTTGGGAGGCATGGCATTCAAGGCAGGGACAAACGATCCCCAAGTCTTAGTGACATACCACAATAAGGGTTTGTTTCCATCCACACTGCCTGTCCAGAACAGGTCACCTGGGGCTCGGCTCACTGCCATCTCTCAGGGTTCTGGCTGCTGGAGTTTCCATCTCAACACATAGGTTCACAATCACCACAGCGGGGATGAGCAGATCTAGCAACTCATGCATGGCCTCTTCAAACATCCACCTGGAAGTGAGACAGTAAATTCTGCCATGTTTCATTGCCCACATCAAGGATATAAGGAATCATAATCCTACCGTACCCCTGAAGAAGAAGAAATGGAATATGGGTGAACTGCCCTTAATGACTCCCGTGGTTAGAGACTGAAAATGTGTTCCCCTAGGATGGGGAACACATGACTGGTGTCAGACACATGACTGGTGTCTGACACAGGCCTGAAAACCTAGGCACCTTGGCAGCAGGACTGAGTGTGTGGTGAGGTTGGTGTGCCTTCCCACCGTGTCCAGATAAGGAATGATGATGGTAGACAACAGTAAGCAGCACTGAGCTCACTCTTACCATGCGCCCGTCACTGTGCCAAGTGCTGTCCATACATGAACTCATGTCAGCCCAGACCAATCGCCCTAATCACTGGAGAGCTACAGGCTCCTTCAGAAGAAACCTGCTTGGATGATTTCTAGTATCTATGCCTTTCCAGAATGTTGTGCAAGTTGTTGAAATGCTGAATGCCCCCAGCAAGATTCATAGACCGAGTAACCACATTCTTTTGTAACAGAGCATCTTAGATGAGTAGGACCTTCCTCTACTCCCATTTTCCTCCGATTTCCAATTTTGTAGTACAGCTTCTAAAAGAGTGAGGTTGGCCAGCATTCTGTCTCCAGGAAAAACATTTGCACCCCCGTATTTGCAAAGTGGCCACAGAGCCACCTGGCCAAAGTACTTGAACTTACCCATCATTGGAGCTCAAACTGGGACAAAATTGTCTGATGGGCTGAGTGGGCTTTGATGGAGACTAGAGTGTAGAAGGAACACATACTCAGCACCTGAGTGTGGTGGTGGAGAGCAGTGGTGTAGGGGGCCAGGTAGCTAGCCTGATGGATAAGGCTTATATGTGGGGGTTGAAATGCTGTAACTCTTTGGAGCCACAGCGAGGGTTTCAGAGCTCCAGTTAGGGAGCAGCATCTTCATGGAAGTCTTTCAGCGTGGCCTCTCAAAGCTAAGAGAGGCCTGTACCATCATCATCATGATTAACATGTAGAGAGCTTTGCACAGCTCTAAATCCTTTATGTACACTCACCACCACCACCATGTGAAGCAGGTACTGTTATTATATTCATTTTCTGGTTGAAGACCCCAAGGCACAGAAAAATAAAATGATTTGCAGAGCTCACACAGACAAGTGGGAGAGTCACATTCCAACCCAGTCAGTCTGGTTCCAGACAGTGGAGAACTATAAATATAAAAGACAAAATGAATGGAACTACGTTCTAAAGAGCAAAGAACCCCATCTGTGTAGGCTGAGATTGTCACATTTTCTTAACAGGGTGCATTGTTAAGTCTGGGCACAGGATTGGCCAAGGCAGAGGGACTTACTGAGGGAAAGGAAATGAAGCAGTGTTTATGGCCCTTTGAGTTGGCTTGACAGATGTAGACCTGGAGAGAACACAATGAATGGCAGATTTTCCATTTCCTGAGTGTGAGGGTGGCATGTGAGGCTAGAGGGCTGAGCAGGAAAGGCAGAGCAAACTCTCCCACGGTCTCACTTTGCCTGGGAGACAGGTTCCACTGGGAGGGAGAGCCCTGCAAGGAACGTGCAACATATCTCAACCTGGAAACATCTGAAACCAGAGGTGCCTAGAGTCTAATACAGGTAAATACATTTCTTCTAAACAGAGACAATTATGGTCAAAATTGAAAATCCTCAACAGAGAATCCAGATTTATAAAAAATTAAGTGGGCATTTTAGAACTAAAAAAACTGCAATGAATAACTCATTGGGTAAGATTAATAAGCAACTGGACATAACAAATGATAGGAGTCTTCAAACTTGCAGAAAGGTAAGCAGAAAATATCTAAACTGAAACATAACAAGAAACAAGAGTAGAAATAACAGAATAAAGCATGAGAAACATGGGGACATAGTCAAGTGATCTAAAATAATGTGTAATTAGATTTCTAGATGGAGAAGAGAGAGACTGGGAGAGAAGAAATATTCAAGGAAATAACATCTGAGAATTTTCTAAAACTAAGGAAAATATCAATCAAGAGTCAAGTAACTCAATGGACCACATAAGGAAATACACAGATAGCAAATAAGCATACGAAAGGATGCTCAACATCACTCATCATTAGGGACACAAAACAACAACGAGCTATCACAACATTCCTATTAGAATGGCTAAAATCCACAAAACTGCCAAAGATGCAGAGCAACAAGAACTCTGAATCCTTCCTTAGGGAAGGCAAAATGGCACGATCACTATGGAAGACAGTTTGGCAGTTTCTTCAAATGCTAGACATGCTCAGGGCGCCTGGGTGGCTCAGTTGGTTAAGCATCTGACTCTTGGTTTTGGCTCAGGTCACAATCTCAGGGTCCTCAGGTCCTGAGATCAAACCCTGTGTTGGGTTCTCCGCCTCAGCGGGGAGTCGGCTTCCCCTCTCGCTCCCTCTGCCCCTCCCCCACTTGTATATGCTCTCTCACTCTCTCTCTCTCTCTCTAAAATAAATAAAAAAATCTTTTAAAAAAAATGCTAGACATGCTCCTCCCATACAACTCAACCGTCATGGGCCCAGGCATTTACCCAACTCATTTGAAAGTGAATGTTCACCCAAAAACTAGAACCAAATACCCAGTGAAGAAAAAGCACACTCAGAACAGCAGGAAACTCTGTGGGATTTTTTTTGATTGCCCCTGCCCAATTCCCTGCCCAGCAGAGGGCAACACACTTGGAGGGGAGCTTCCTGGTTCCTGTGTCCTTCCTCCCTCAGGAAAGAAGGAAGAGAGTTGTACTTGTTTGCAAAGTTCAGGCTTCTCAGGGAGCCTCTGGGGGAACTGCTTTCTACTTACACTGACTCTGAGAAGAAAGGGCAACAGTGGCATTGTTCAGATATAGTTTGGAGGCCACTAAAAGTACGGTGAGCACCGGGGCACCTGAAAACCACAGGAGCGCTGCAGACGCACGGGCCCTTGGGGGCAAGAGATTGCAGGCAGAGGGACGGAAGGACACAGGGGAGGCCCTGAGAAGAAACAAGGGCAAGCCTTCCCTTCCTTCCTCCTCCAGCCCCTAGGAACCTCCATTCAACTTTCTGCCTCTATGAATCTGACTCCTCAACGTACTTGGTAGAAATAGATCCATGTAATATTTGTCCTTCTGTGTCTGGCTGGGACTTCCCTTAGCATAGTATCTTCGAGGTTCATCCATGTTGTGGCATGTGTCAGGATTTCCTTCCTTTTTAAGTCTCAGAAAGGTCCCCCTGTATGTAGAGACCACATATTGTTTATGCATCCATCCATCAGTGGACATTTGGGTTGTTTTCAAACTTGAGGAACCTGGCGGGTATGGGGAGTGAGGGCAGTCTTATGGAGGATGGTGCCCTTAAGCTCTAAAGTTTGGCCTACTTCTGGGTACCACTGCACTTTATTATTTAATGCAGTCATTTTACTGTCTTTTAGTTTTATTTTTAGTAAGCAGTTAGGTATCTGGTATTGACATATAATGAGAAATATTAGAATAATGAGAAATTTGTTCCTGGTTAGCATTTCCTTGCAAACATTTAAATTTCAGGTATAGATTACCCCTGAGTAACTTGTATTTGGAAAAGTCTGTAAATACAGTGTTTAGGGATGTTCATCATAGACTCTTCTAAGATGTAAGTCTTGGAAACAATCTACACGTCCATTCGTGGGAGCATAGACAAACAATGGCTTTTGAAGAAATGCAAATTGCAAGCCCATTTCTAGAGGATCCTGAACATAAAGATACATTTCCAGGTGAAAAGGACTACAGAAGAAGCTCCTTTATTTTCTAAAGTTTGGGTTCCTCCCTTAAGGGAAAAGGAGCATTTTTTCCTCTCCATCCACCTGTCTGTCTACCCCTTTCCTCGAAGAACAGGAAATGCTAATCCCATAGGTGAAGGCGTTGGTGAGGTCACATTTGTTGGTCAGTAGAGACAATGGGCATTAAAAGGGCCTATACTTATGTGGGATTGAGCTGTCAAAATTATTTAGGGAAGACCCAGCTAGCTCTTGCTCTCTCTCCTCTCTCTCACTCTCTCTTTTACTTGGCCTTCTCTTCTGCTAATTCTCCTCTATAATCTCTCTGCTTATTCCATCAGCAAGCTAATCCAAACCTAGGTGTCCTCAAGTACTGGTCAATTCTCTCTTCCTCTTTCTCATCCCAATCTGAGTGTGCTCATCCTTGTGGCAGGCAGAGTTCTAAGAATAATCCTCAATGACCGTTGTTCCTGCTGGTGGAAAAATAAATATGATGAAATATTATTCCTGTGATAATAATGTCATATCACCATAGAGAGATTACCTGCATGAGCCTAATCTAATCACACAAGTTCTTGAAAGTAGAGTTTCAGGGCGTCTGTGTGACTCGGTCAGTTGAGCCTCTGACTCTTGATTATGGCTCAGGTCATGATCTCAGGGTCGTGGGATCGAGCCCCATGACGGGTTCCTGGCTCAGCAAGGAGTTTGCTGGTGATTATCTCCCTCCCTCTCCCTCTGCCCTTCCCCATCTCTCTCTTTCTCTCTCTCGCAAATAAATAAAAAATAAATCTTTAAAAAAATTAAAAATAAAGTAGAGTTTCCTCAAGCTGGACATAGAAGGGGAAATCAGAGGGCTCTGCAGCATGAAAACAGTGCACAGTTGCTGGCTTGAAAATGGAAGAGACTATGTGTGAATACCAGAGAGCAGCTCCTGGCCCTGAAAGCGACCCCAAGCCAATGTCCAGCATGGAAAAGGGTACCTCAACCCTGCAGCCACATAAACCTGAATTCTGCCAATGACTGAATGAGCCTGGGAGTGGATTCCACCCCCTGCCCAGAGTTTCCAAAGAGTAGCCCAGCCTGGCCAGCACCTCAATTACAGCCTTTGGGACCCTAAGCAGAGAATCCACTGGAACCCGTTAAGACTTCTGACCTACAGAACTGTGACTTAAATGAGTGTTGTTTTAAGCTGTGAAGTTTATGATAATGAGTTACACAGCAATAGAAAACTAATACAATGATCTTACCGTCCAAAGAGCATACACTGGTGGGATTCCACTAAGACTCTGCTTTCTCATCTACCAAATAAAGACGATGATGTCAAATGGGTTTGTTGTGGCTTCAAAGAGATAGTGCGTATGGGGAAAACTTTGTAATTTGCAAAGCACTACATAAAAATGTGAATATCTTTGTTGACATTACTGAGCACGTACTTGAACTGGGCTCAGATGGCCTGGTGTTGACACTTTTCCAAGGAAGAATAGGGCAGTGTGAAGACTGTAGAAGTGAGGGACGACCGATCCTGCATTTTCATTCCTCTTTGCTGTTTCCAAAGGCAGACCGTCCTTCTAGGTATTTGGAATGTAAATCATATCAGAGAATGAGAGCATCTTTGGCAAGTACACTGTTGTCAACTGTTTGTCTTCTCCCCTCAAAAAAAAAAAAAAAAAACAAAATGTAGGACAGAGATTGTCCCGCTCCTTGCAGTTTACTTGTCTGTGTGTCGGAGATGATCTTTCAAGGCCATCTACTTCCGTGTGCCCTGTGGCATTACTGCCCGAATCGCCCCTTTTGGCCAGGACCAGGCCTTCTTGTGTCTCAATCCAGGGCCCCCTGGGTTTCATGGCTATTAGTTACTCTTTCTCCTTGCCCTGAGGTGTTCAGAGATAGTCCCATTTAGCTTTTGACTCTGCTTATTTTCCTGTCACATTCTCCACATCATCTAACACACATCCATAGACATGTTTTGACTGGTTGTACACATAAGTGGGACAAAAAGCAGCATTGTTACACATAGGTTCTCTGGATAAGCAAAGTCCAGCTCCTGCATATTTGTTAAGCAGATTTTTTTCCAAAAAAAGAATTCATTACATGCTTGACCATACCTAATTTAGGAAACAATAGGGTAACAGTAATATCTTCTGAAATAAAGATGTGTATACTTGCTTCCAAAAAGTGAAGGATCTCTTGAGGATTTTTCCATCAATTGAAAAAAAAAAAGGACCAGCAGAAGGAAACATATTTGAACCAGATCTCTCTCTCTCTTTCCCTCTCTCCCTCCCTTTCTTTCTCTCTGTATATAGATAGAGAGATAGATGATAGATGATAGCTAGATATCCACCTTTATCTATATAGATATTTCAATCTATTATTAAGCAAATATTTGAAGTGAAAATATATTATTATTATGACTATACTTATTACTTGAGGAGACTTTGCTCTTTTGTTTCATTTTGTTCCCTCATTAAATTTAAATATGCACAGTATTTAATAGAATGTGCCAGATAACACAGGAGGAGCCTTGTTAGAAGTTAGGTCAATTAATGTCACCTAACATTTTGATCCATGCAGACAATCCTGAAAACTCAACTGGATTCGTTTAACTATTCACTCAAAAGGTTTATGAACCACTTCCTTTATTTTTTTTTCTCCTTTTATGACATGTATTCTGTTCCTTTAGTGTTCCTTTAGTGTAGATCCTACTTTTTACTTTACTTTTTCCTGTACAAGGAAATAAATGCCTTGAAGGTGGGGATCAGGTCATAATTATTTCTGCACCTCTTGCAATTCTTGGCACAGTGTCTCACTCAGTAGATCCTTATTCGGTTCAGTATTAAAAAAAAAAATCAAAATCACCAAACCACCTAAAGGAACCAGGCTGGTAAAAATCTAGCAATACATATATTTAAAAGAACGTGTCAATCAGGATGGTTTTGACTGCATGTAACAGAAAAGACAACTAAAATTTGTTTCAATGATTTTCAGAAATGGATCTCACAGGACAAGCGATCTGGAAGTAGCTGGCTCCAGGTCGTTTAATTCAGTAACCCAGCAACATCATCAAGGACCCAGACTCTGCCTATTTCTATTTGCTTTCCTCAGTGGGTCAGCCCTGGTGGCCACAGAATGGCTATGCAATTCGAGGTACCGTATTCTCACACAGTAATGTCTAAAGGCCTTCCTTCTGTCCCTTTTTTGAAACCTGAGGAAAACCAGGTTAAACTTATGGCAGATCTTTCCTTGTGTCTCGGCCAGAATTCAGGATTTCTGTTTCTGGCCATGAACTAGTAAGAGAGACTAGATGTAACTTCCCACATCAAGCACGTGGGAAACTGGTCAAAATATGTGAAATGACATTTTTAGACATTAAACAACAGGCAATGAGGAGCTGGAATCCTTGAGGGGAGGGAGATGAATGAAGTGAGCCCTCCGTATGCTCAAGATTAGTGCATGGAGATAGGTTCCAGGACAAGGCACAGGAAGACGACTGGAACGGGGTCTGCTGGCCTCGCTGACTTGAGGAGACTGACATTGGGGTGTAGATGCCAGGCCTGCCAGGATTTGTGGGATAGGGTTCTAGACAGGAGGAGGCGAGCATTTCTCCAATGCCACAACCATAAAAATCCTCTACAGTCAAAGAACACTACCCGCTGATGTCCTTTGAAAGTATAGATACAAAAGTCCTCAGCAAATTTCAGCAAACTAAATCCAGTAATAGATAAAATGTGACGCATTAGCTAAGACGTTGTAACTACATGGAGTTTCTCCCAGGAATGCAAGGTCAGTTTAATGCAGTGGAAGATTAAAAAAAAAAAGAAAAGAAAGAAAATCCATATGAACACCTCAATAGTTACAGTAAAAGTATTTCAGAATAATCAACATCTATATGATCAAAACTCTCAACACACTAGGAAGAGAAAGAAACTTCCTCAACGTGACAAAGTACTTCTACAAAAATCACTCTCAATGGTGAAAGATGCATTGCTTTCCCAATCTGATTATGAAGAAGGCAAAGATGTCCACTCTCATCACTTCTATTAAACATCATACTAGAGCTTTTAACCTGGGCAACAAGATAAGAAAAAGAAATGAAAGGCTTTAAGATGGAAACAGAGAAGCAAAACTCTTTTTTTTTTTTTAAGATGACATGACAGTTTATGTAGAAAATCCTATGGAATCTGCAAAAAGCTACTAATATTAATAAGTGAGTTTAGAAAAGTCATGAGATACAAGGTTAATAGATAAAAATCATATGTGCTCCTAGTAATAAATAGTTTGAAATTAAAAAAAATTTACAATAGCATTGAAAAACCATGGCATAGTTGGTGATAAATTCAACCAAAAACAGTGTGTGCAAAACTTATACTTTGAAACTATAAAACGTTGCTCCAAGAAATCACTGAAGACCTTTGTAAATAGAGAGAGATAGGCTGCTTCATGCATTGAAAGACTTAATTTTATGTTAATTGTCTTACAACTAATCTATAGATCCATGCATTCCCAATTAAAATCCCTGTAGACTTTTGTGTGTGGTAATTGACAAACACGTTCTAAAATGTATATGGAAGGAGCAAGACAGCGGAGGAGTAGGAGACCTGGATTTCGTCTGGTCTCAGGAATTCAGCTGGGTAGGGATCAAACCATTCTGGACACCTACGAACACAACAGGAGATTGAAGAAAAGAATAGCAACAACTCTCTGAACAGAAAAGCCACCGCTTTCTGGAAGGTAGGACGTGTGGAGAAATGAATCGGATATTCGGGAGGATAGACGGCGGGGGAAGAGGGTGCTTCTGGCAAGTGACAGAGCCACGGAGCACAAAATCGGAACTTTTAGAAGTCGGCTCCGCTGAGGGACATCGCTCCAGTGGCTAAGCGGGGGTGGAACCCTCACAGGACAGTGTGGTCTCAGGACCCTCGGGGTCACAGAATGACGGGGATGCCTGAGTGCGGCAGAGCTCCCAGGTATCGGAGCGGGGAAGCCAGCTGCAGAGACAGAGCCGAGGAGCGGGCTCTCAGCTCAGGGTTGCCATAAACTGTGATCCGCGGCCCAGTCGGGCCACTGCTCCTCCAGCAGGGACCCAACAAGCAGCAGAGCTGGGGAGACTCCCCTTCCTCCCTGGGGAGGAGCGGCGCTGGACCGCACCTCAGGAATCTGCTGGATTTGGAGATTCCAAACGGGGTTGTGTGCCAAAGATAGAAAAGCTCTGTCACAGGCCGGGTGAGCACGGAGTGCGGCCGGAGACCGGGGAGACGGGAGTAACTGACCGCTTTTCTCTGGGGGTGCACTGAGGAGCGGGACCCCGAGTTCCGGCTCCTCTGGGGCAGAGATTGGGAGGCCGCCATTTTCACTCTCGTCCTCCAAAGCCGTATGGAAAGCTTGCAGGGAACAAAAGCTCCCAAGAGCAAACCCGAGCAGATTACTTGGCCCGGACCCAGCAAGGGCGGGGCATTTCCGCCTCCGGCAAAGGCATTTGGGAACCACGGCAACAGGCCCCTCCCCCAGAAGATCAGCAAGAACCGCCATCCAAGACCAAGTTTAATGATCAATGAGAACGGCAGAACTCCAAAGCTAGGGGAATACTGCACATAGAATCCATGGCTTTTTTTACCATGATTCTTTAGTCTTTCAAAGTTAATTTTTTTTTAACTGTCTTTTTTTTGTTGTTGAATTTTTCTATTTCCCTTTTTCAACCAACATCTTATCAATCCCTTTTTTAAAAAAACATTTTTATTTTTCATTTTTAGAGTCATATGCTATCCCTTCATAGTACTTACCCTTATTTTTGGCATATATATATAAGTTGTCTTTCTTTAAAATTTTGAGATACTGTTTCTTCTAACAGATCAAAATACACCCTAAATCTCTAGTGTATGGCTTGGTTCTAGTCTCCGGCCTGATCACATTCTCTCCTTTTTATTTTTTTAAATCCTCTTCCTTCTTTTTCAAACAACTTATTATCTTATCAATTCCTTTTATAAAATTTTTTATAATTTTCATCTTTACAGTCATATTCCATCCCTTCATCGTATCAACCCTTATTTTGTACATATATAAGTTTTTCATTCCTTAAAATTTTGGGAGGCACTTTCTTCTAACAGACCAAAATACACCCAAAATCTAGTGTGTGACACTGATCTAAACACCAGCCTGATCATATTTGATCATATTCTGTTTTTTTGTTTTGTTTTGTTCTGTTTTTGTTTGTTTTTATTTTTTTCTTTTTCTTTTTTCTTTCTTTCCCTTTCTTTTCCCCTGGCTTCAGGTCTTTTCTGATTTGTTCAGAGTACATTTTCTGGGGACGTTGTTACCCTGTTCGCATTTTGTTCTCTCATTCATCTTTTCTCCTCTGGACAAAATGACAAGACAAAAAAAATCACCTCAACAAAAAGAACAAGAGGTACTACCGTCTGCCAGGGACCTACTCAATATGGACATTAGTACGATGTCGGACCTAGGGTTCAGAATCATGATTTTAAAGATACTAGCTGGGCTTGAAAAAAGCATGGAAGTTATTAGAGAAACCCTTTCTGGGGAAATAAAAGAACTAAAATCTAACCAAGTCGAAATCAAAAAGGCTATTAATGAGGTGCAATCAAAAATGGGGGTGCTAACTGCTAGGATAAATGAGGCAGAAGAGAGAATCAGCGATATAGAAGACCAAATGATGGAAAATAAAGAAGCTGAGAAAAAGAGAGATAAACAACTACTGGATCACGAGGGCAAAATTCGAGAGATAAGCGATACCATAAGATGAAACAACATTAGAATAATTGAGATCCCAGAAGAAGAAGAAAGAGAGAGGGGGGCAGAAGGTATATAGGAGCAAATTATAGCAGAGAACTTCCCTAATGTGGGGAAGGAAACAGGCATCAAAATCCAGGAGGCACAGAGAACCCCTCTCAAAATCAATAATAATAGGTCAACACCCCGACATCTAATAGTCAAACGTACGAGTCTCAGAGACAAAGAGAAAATCCCGAAAGCAGCTCGGGAGAAGAGATATGTAACCTACAATGGTAGAAACATTAGATTGGCAACAGACCTATCCACAGAGACCTGGCAGGCCAGAAAGGATGGGCATGATATATTCAGAGCACTAAACGAGAAAAATATGCAGCCAAGAATACTATATCCAGCTAGGCTGTCATTGAAAATTGAAGGAGAAATAAAAAGCTTCCAGAACAAACAAAAACTAAAGGAATTTGCAAACACGAAACCAGCCCTCCAAGAAATATTGAAAGGGGTCCTCTAAACAAAGAGAGAGCCTAAAAGCAACATAGACCAGAAAGGAACACAGAAAATATACAGTTAAAGTCACCTTACAGGCAATACAATGGCACTAAATTCATATCTTTCAATAGTTACCCTGAATGTGAATGCGCTAAATGCCCCCATCAAAAGACACAGGCTATCAGATTGGATTAAAAAACAAGACCCATCAATATGCTGTCTGCAAGAGACTCATTTTAAACCCAAAGACACGCCCAGATTGAAAGTGAAGGGGTGGAAAACGATTTACCATGCTAATGGACACCAAAAGAAAGCTGGGGTGGCAATCCTTCTATCAGACAAATTAGATTTTAAACCAAAGACTGTAATAAGAGATGAGGAAGGACAGTATATCCTACTGAAAGGGTCTATCCAACAAGAAGATCTAACAATTGTCAATATCTATGCCCGTAACATCAGAGCAACCAATTATATAAGGCAATTAATAACAAAAGCAAAGAAACAGATTGACAACAATACAATAATAGTGGGGGACTTTAACACCCCCTGACTGAAATAGGCAGATCATCTAAGCAAAAGATCAACAAGGAAATAAAGAATTTAAATGACACACTGGACCAAATGGACTTCACAGACATATTCAGAACATTCCATCCCAAAGAAACGGAATACACATTCTTCTCTAGTGCCCATGGAACATTCTCCAGAATAGATCACATCCTAGGTCACAAATCAGGTCTCAACCAGTACCAAAAGATTGGGATTATTCCCTGCATATTTTCAGACCACAATACTTTGAAACTAGAACTCAATCACAAGAGTAAATTCGGAAAGAACTCAAATACATGGAGGCTAAAGAGCATCCTACTAAGGAATGAATGGGTCAACCAGGAAATTAAAGAAGAATTAAAAAAAATTCATGGAAACCAATGAACATGAAAACACAACTGTTCAAAATCTTTGGAATGTGGCAAAGGCAGTCCTAAGAGGAAAGTATATAGCAATACAAGCCTTTCTCAAGAAACAAGAAAGGTCTCAAGTACACAACCTAACCCTACCCCTAAAGGAGCTAGAGAAAAAACAGCGAATAAAGCCTAAACCCAGTAGGAGAAGAGAAATAATCAAGATCAGAGCAGAAATCAATGAAATAGAAACCAAAAGAACAGTAGAACAGATCCACGAAACTAGGAGCTGGTTCTTTGAAACAATTAACAAGATTGATAAACCCCTGGCCAAACTTATCAAAAAGAAAAGAGAAATGACCTAAATCAACAAAATCATGAATGAAAGAGGAGAGATCACAACCAACACCAAAGAAATACAATTATAAGAACATATTATGAGCACCTCTAGGCCAGCAAATTAGATAACCTGGAAGAAATGGATGCATTCCTAGAGATGTATCAACTACCAAAACTGAACCAGGAAGAAACAGAAAACCTGAACAGACCTATAACCACTAAGGAAATTGAAGCAGTCATCAAAAATCTCCCAACAAACAAAAGCCCAGGGCCAGATGGCTTCCCAGGGGAATGCTACCAAACATTTAAAGAAGACTGAATACCTATTCTTCTGAAACTGTTCCAAAAAATAGAAATGGAAGGAAAACTTCCAAACCTGTTTTATGAGGTCACTATTACCTTGATCCCCAAACCAGACAAAGACCCCATCAAAAAGGAGAATTACAGACCAATATCCTTGATGAACACGTATGCAAAAATTCTCACCAAAATACCAGCCAATAGGATCCAACAGTACATTAAAAGGATTATTCACCACAACCAAGTGGGATTTATCCCTGGGCTGCAAGGCTGGTTCAACATCTGCAAATCAATCAACGTGATACAATACATTAACAAAAGAAAGAACAAGAATCATATGATCCTCTCAATAGATGCAGAAAAAGCATTTGACAAAGTACAGCATCCTTTCTTGATCAAAACTCTTCAGAGTATAGGGATAGAGGGTACATACCTCAATAGCATAAAAGCCAACTATGAAAAACCTACAGTGAATATCATTCTCAATGGGGAAAAGCTGAGAGCTTTCCCCCTAACGTCAGGAACACAGCAGGGATGTCCACTCTCACCACTGCTATTCAACATAGTATTAGAAGTCCTAGACACAGCAATCAGAAAACAAAAAGAAATCAAAGGCATCCGAATTGGCGAAGAAGAAGTCAAACTCTCACTCTTTGCAGATGATATGATACATTGTGTGGAAAACCCAAAAGACTCCACCCCAAAACTGCTAGAACTCATACAGGAATTCAGTCTAGTGGCAGGATATAAAATCAATACACAGAAATCAGTGGCATTCCTATACACCAACAACAAGACAGAAGAAAGAGAAATTAAGGAGTCGATCCCATTTATAATTGAACCCAAAACCATAAGATACCTAGGAATAAATCTAACCAAACAGGCAAAGGATCTGTACTCAGAAAACTATAAAATACTCATGAAAGAAATTGAGGAAGACACAAAGAAATGGAAAAACGGTCCATGCTCATGGATTGGAAGAACAAATATTGTGAAGATGTCAATGCTACCTAGAGCAATCTACACATTCAATGCAATCCCCATCAAAATACCATCAATTTTTTTCAAAGAAATGGAACAAATAATCCTAAAATTTGTATGGAACCAGAAAGGACCCCGAATAGCCAGAGGAATGTTGAAAAAGAAAAGCAAAGCTGGTGGCATCACTATTCTGGGCTTCCAGCTCTATTACAAAGCTGTCATCATCAAGACAGTATGGTACTGGCACAAAAACAGACACATCGATGAATGGAACAGAATAGAGAGCCCAAAAATGGACCCTCAACTCTATGGTCAACTCATCTTCGACAAAGCAGGAAAGAATGTCCAATGGAAAAAAGACAGTCTGTTCAACAAATGATGATGGGAAAATTGGACAGCCACATGTAGAGGAATGAAACAGGACCATTTCCTTACACCACAACTTCAAATGGTTGAAAGACCTAAACGTGAGACAGGAGTCCATCAAAATACTAAAGGAGAACACAGGTAGCAACCTCTTTGACCTCAGCTGCAGCCACTTCTTCCTAGAAACATCGCCGAAGGCAAGGGAAGCAAGGGAAAAAATGAACTATTGGGATTTCATCAAGATAAAAAGCTTTTGCACAGCAAAAGAAATAGTCCGCAAAACCAAAAGACAACTGACAGAATGGGAGAAACTATTTGCAAATGACATATCAGATAAAGGGCTATACCCAAAATCTCTAAAGAACTTATCAAACTCAACACCCAAAGAACAAATAATCCAATCAAGAAATGCGCAGAAGACATGAACAGACATTTTTCCAAAGAAGACATCCAAATGGCCAACAGACACATGAAAAAGTGTTCAACATCGCTCGGCATCAGGGAAATCCAAATCAAAACCTCAATGAGATACCACTTCACACCAGTCAGAATGGCTAAAATTAACAAGTCAGGAAACGACAGATGTTGGCGGGGATGTGGAGAAAGGGGAACCCTCCTATACTGTTGGTGGGAATGCAATCTGGTGCAACCACTCTGGAAAACAGTATGGAGGTTCCTCAAAAAGTTGAAAATAGAGCTACCACACGATTCAGCAATTGCACTACTGGGTATGTACCCCAAAGATACAAATGTAGGGATCCAAAGGGGTATGTGCACCCCGATGTTCATAGCAGCAATGTCCACAATAGCCAAACTGTGGAAAGAACCAAGATGTCCATCAACAGATGAATGGATAAAGAAGATGTGGTATATATGTACAATGGAATATTATGCAGCCATCAAAATGAATGAGATCTTGCCATTTGCAATGACATGGATGGAACTGGAGGGTGTTATGCTGAGCGAAATAAGTCAATCAGAGAAAGACATGTATCATATGACCTCACTGATATGAGGAATTCTTAATCTCAGGGAAGAAACTGAGGTTTGCTGGAGTGGGGCTGGGGTGGGAGGGCTGGGGTGGCTGGGTGATAGACATTGGGGAGGGTATGTGCTATGGTGAGCGGTGGGAATTGTGCAAGACTGTTGAATCACAGATCTGTACCTCTGAAACAAATAATGCAATGTACGTTAAGAAAAAAAAAAGAAGAAGAAGATAGCAGGAGGAGAAAATGAAGGGGGGGAAATCGGAGGGGGAGATGAACCAGGAGAGACAATGGACTCTGAAAAACAAACTGAGGGTTCTAGAGGGGAGGGGGGTGTGGGGATGGGTTAACCTATTAAAGAGGGCGTGTTCAGCATGGAGCACTGTGTGTTATGCACAAACAATGGCTCATGGAACACTACATCAAAAACTAATGATGTAATATATGGTGATTAACATAACAATAAAAAATTAAAAAAGGAAAAAAATGTATATGGAAATGTAAAGGACTTAGAATGGTCAAAACAAATTTGAAAATGGAGAATAAATTCACAAAATATATTCCATCTGATGGCAAAATTTAATATAAAGCTATGGTAATCAAGACAGTGTGAGATTTGCATAAGGATAGAGATATGGACCAATGGAACAAGATAAAATATCCATAAATAGGCTCATCCATATATGACCAATTGATTTTCAAAAAGGTTCCAAGGTAATTCAATGAAGAAAGAATATTCTCTTCAACAAACAGTGCTAGAACAATTAAACATCCAGATTTTTAAAAATGCACCTCAACTCTTACCTCATAAAATACACAAGATGTAACTTTAAATGGGTCACAAACCCCAATTCAGGAAATAAAACTATTAAACTAAAAACAAAGCATAGGAAAACTTTGTGACCTTGGGTTAAGCATGATGTCATAGGCAGGGCACAAAAAGCTCAAACTGTAAGAGAAAAAAAATTGACAATTTGAACTTTGTTGGAAGTTAGAACTTTTGCTCTTCAAAAGTCGCTATTATGATAAAAGTATTCTGTATTATATAGTAATGATGGATTTGTGAAAACCCATTAGGCATTTATGAAAACCCATGTAATTGTATAACACAAGGAGCGAACCTTAGTTTATAAAAATTTTAAATAATTCTTTAGTAAGGTTGGGGGATTCCGAGAAAGAATAGAGACTGTGTGTGACAAGAGAATCAAATGAACTATATAGGTATGGAACAACCTCACTGAGGGGGTGGAGACAAAGGTGCTGACCTAAGTAACTTTGGACAGGAATGTCGTCTAAGACAAGGTTGAAAGGAGATTCACACAAACTCTAGTTGGTACAATTATTTCCCATGGAGGTAGGACTTAACAGTTCTAATACTGCTGATACACGAATACATTCTGACACAGGCATACTGGAGTTGGACAATGAAGCAAAGAAATGGTAAATGGTGGTAGCCAGGCTTCTAACTGTTGGAGTATGAATTTGGGGAGAATCAAGGGGAGAAAGCTAGAATGATCCATCTGGTAACGGATTAAAATTGGGCACATTGGTAAGAACTCATATTTAACCTGACATAAATATAAATGGTTGCACATAGAAATATTTATAGATTTGTGTATATACACAGGTTAGTATCTTGGTTTCTAATACCATTCTCCAATAAAAGGAACTAGGGCTCCTTGGAGAAATTGTTCATGTTAGGTCTGGGTCAGGAAATCTATGAGATGAGCCCTGAGCACCTTGTACTGCCAGAAAGTAAGCAAATGCTCAAAGAACAAAACAAAACAAAACTGTTAAGGTCATCAAAAACAAGGAAATTCTTTCACAGCCTAAGGAGACATGATAACTAAGTATAATGTGTCATACTGAATAGGATCATAGAATAGAAAAAAAGACATTAGGTAAAAACTAGAGAAATCTGAATAAAGTATGGACTGTAGTTAATAATAATATGTTAATATTGGTTAATTAATTTCAACAAATATGCCACACTAATGTAAGATGTTAAGATGAAAAAGCAACCTACCAAGTGGGAGAAAATATTTACAAATCAAGTATCTGATAAGTTATTAATATCTAAAATATATAAAGAGCTCTTAAAACTCAATAGCAAAAAAAAAATACAATTTGAAAAGTGAGCAGATGATCTGAATAGACATTTTTCCAGAGAAAACATGCAGATGGCCTACAGTACATGAAAAGGTGTTCAGGGAAATGCAAATCGAAATATGTACAATGAAATATTATTCAGCTGTAAAAATAAGGAAATCCTGCCATTTGTGACAACATGGATGGACTTTGAGGGTATTATGCTGAGTGAAATAAGTCAAACCAGAGAAACACAAATACCATATGATTTCACATATATGTGGAATCTAAAAAAACAACAAAACAAATAAAAATCAAAACAAACAAAAAACCAAGTTCAGAGATACAGAAAACAGATTGGTGGTTGCCAGAAGAAGGGGGACAGAGAGTGAGTAAAATGAGTGAAGGGGGTCAAAGGGTACAAATTTCCAGTTACAAAATAAGTCATAGGACGTAATGTACAGCATGGCAACTATAGTTAATGATAATATAGTGCATATTTGAAAGTAGCTAAGACAGTGGATCTTGAAAGTTCTCACCACAAGAAAAAAAATTATTGTAAATGTGTATGGTGATGGATGTTAACAAGACTTATTGTGGTGATCATTTTGCAATCTATACAAATGTTGAATCATTATGTTGTGCACCTGAAACTAATGAAATGTTATATGACAATTCTACCTCAGTTTTTTTAAAAAAAGAAAAGAAAATGAAAAGGCAAGCATAAGCTGGTAAAAATATTTTTAAAACATATCTGATAAAGGATTTATATCCAGAATATAGAAAGGGCTGATACAACTCAATATTAAGAAGACAAAAACTGAAATTAAAAAAAAGGCAAGAGAACAAACATATTTGGCCAAAGAAGATATAAAAATGGCAAATAAACACATAAAAAGATGCTCATTATCGTATCCGATCATTTGTTATCATTGGTAAATATAAATTAAACTACACAGAGATACCACTACTAGAAGTGTTGGTATTAAGCAGGATGACAATACCAGATGTAAGTGAGGAGGGTGGAGCATCTAGAAAGCTTGAAAATCTTACATATTATTGATGAGAATGCTGCTTTGAAAAGCACTTTTGCAGCTTCTAAAAGCTTATATATACTTATATATACTTACCGTATGACTCAGAAACCCCACTCCTAGGTGTTTATTTAAGAAAAAGACAACACCGTAAGAGACTCTTAATCATAGGAAACAAACTGAGGGCTGCTGGAAGGGAGTGGGGTGGGGGGATGGGGTAACTGGGTGATGGGCATGAAGGAGGACACGTGATGGAATGAGCCCTGGGTGTTATAGAAGACTGATGAATCACTGACCTCTACCTCTGAAACTAGTAATGCACTATATGCTAATTAATTGAATTTAAACAAATTTAAAAAGAAGAAAAAAGAAAACGGCAACACAGAGATTTTTACTTGAATGTTCAGCAACTTTATGCATAGGTCATCCAAATGGATACATTGGTTGTGCTGTACCCACACGATGGAAAGCCATTGGGCTAAAAAGGCCCAGACTGCTGAATTACTCAACAACATAGACGAATCTCAAGCGTGTTATGTTAAATGAAAGAAGATAAACACAAAATCTACACACTGTATAATTTAATTTATATGAAAACTTAGAAAAGGTTGATCTGTAGTGAAAGAAAGCAGAACAGTTGTTTCCAGAAAGTAGGGGAAGGAAATAATGGCAAAAAAACAGCAGCAAACTTTTGGGGGTGAGGAAACGTTTTCTGTCATGAGTGTGGTGGAGGTTACGTGGCTGTTTGCATCTGTCCGTCTTACCAGGTTGTACACTTAAAATTGCTGGATTTTATTTCTCAGTTAAATATACTTCAGTAATGCTGATGAAGAAAAAACAGATTCAAGAGCCTGAGTCTAAGCCAATCTCTGGCAATCAGAATAGAATTAACCTGCTCAATCTGTATTTATCAAAGTTCACCTTTGGGTGGGAAAGAGCCACCTTCTGTCAAGCACGGACCATCTTAAGCCTGGATGACATGGGGGTTGGTTAGCAAGAAGAAAGGTGGCATTACATCTAGCAGCTTCTCCTACCCAGGGTCATATATACAGGCTTTGGAGAACACTAACGTCCTTATTTAAATTAATCATAAATAATCCTCATTCTGTGATTAAAATCCAGCCTTCCATGAATAGTAATTACCTGTTGAACCATTCCTGACGACCAAAACTGTGTAGAATGTTCCTGAAAAATAGTTATTCAATTAAAAGACATATATCAAACAAAACTTCCAAGCTCCATGAGCCGGTGATTTAGGGACGAGTAGATGGAGCTGTCCCTTGAACGCTCTGTGACATTGTGACCAGCACATGTGGTATGTGACCTTCTTTCAACTCCTCTTTTCCGTCCCTTCATATGGGCTATTTTGTTTTCGCTTGTCCTTCTGGCTTTGAAGGGAGGACGTTTTTGGCCGAACCCTCAGAGAGGGAAGACGGGTGCTGCACTGCTCTTGAAATCTGTTTATTTTTCCCCCTACACATGTTTGGCTTCCTTCTCTAATGTCTGTGCTGAAATGTAAGACATCTGCCTTGCACCCGTGGTTCTCATTAAAATAGGCCTGGGCTGGTGTCCCTGTTTCTATCTCGATTTCAGGACCATAGCTTTTTATGGGTGAGTTAGAGAGCCCTGCACAACTCATCTTCTGCTATTTGTGATGTGTTGCCAATAGTTGTGAAAGAGTTCAGGCAGAAATTGACATGTCAGGTACAAGCTCTCTTGAAACATCTGATACTTAAGTAAGACAATCAAGTAGAAAATAAATCAGTGCCTTCGTTGGGATTCTTTAGGTCCTAAATACCTTAGGGATGTAGGTAATCAAAAAGCAAACAAACTCGAGCTCGTTATCTCCATAACCCTTCACTTCAAAACAGCCCTGCCTCAGTTACAGATGGGAGGCTGTGCCCTGAGCTCTCAAGAAGGTTAATAGAAGACTTCGTTGGAATAGCACTGGCTTTTAAAAAACTGTAAGTAAATATATTGTCCATTATGTTCACAAACAATCCATCAATGCTTTCTTTATACTTAAATGTCCATCTCTGCAGATTTCTTTTGTTAGAAGACAAAAACTATGTAGCCGTTGGCACTTTCCCTTTTGTCTTAGGAAACGTAAAAGCTGCACTTTCGGAAGAACTGTAATGATGAGCCTAATTTAGATGCCTATTAACAGCTGGGATACTTGGCTTTTTGAAGGGTGGCGGTCAGAGCCACCGCCCAGAGCCTATGCTCAGCTACAGACAGCCCGGCCCTGGGGACAACTCCACCCCGGTCTCTGCTGTTACTTAAGGCCTTTCCTGCCTCCAGTGAAGTTCTCATTCTACCCCTTGAATCGGTAGTGCTGTGTCCCAGGACAGACTCGGACAAAGTCCAGGCCAGAAAAAAAAGAGCCTCCCCATCCTAGCATGGAATGAATGGAGTTTCCTGGATTGGCGGGGGAGGGTGTCTCACAATAAGCTTCCCTATTTACAGCATCCTCCATCTGCACAAACCCCTTCTGGGGAGCAATCCTAGCTGTGCTTTAGACCCTAACCTGGCCTCACCACCCATCTCTGGCTCTTGCTTTCCATTTCATTTATGCACTCAGCTGGGATCCCTATACCCGTGTTCTTGTTTCTAGGTGTCTGCCCACCGTGTCTTAGAATACTACATAAGAATTTCTCTGTGGTTGTCGTTAGCACTATTTCTCCCCAATTTTCTGGTTCTCCTCCACTTATAGGCACACTATAGGATCCCACTGAAGTGAGGCATGGCCAGATGACTTGCCTTGGTCAATGGAATGTAAAGGGAAAATGTAAGCATCAGTGTGTGGTTTACTTCTTTTGCTGCCTCAGTGAGTGTGGGAGCGTGTGTTGAAGTGAGCCTCCATCAGCTCCGGCCCCTGAGTTACAAAAATGAACAGAGCCCACTGCTAACCCATAATGATCAAGAAAGACACCTCTGTTGTTTGAAGCTTCTGAGGTTTGGGAGTTGTTTGTTATTGCAACATAACCTAGCGTATCCTGATGCTATGTGACTGTGTTTTATTTCTTTGTTTTAGTATTGTACAACCTTTTTACGTCCTGTGTTTCACTGGAGCTTTTAGGACTCGGTTTACATTCTCTTTTTATTTTATGCCTTATTATCCCCTATTATTCTCACTGACTTCAACACCCGTGTTTATGACCTGTAGTGCCTGCCCTCCTGGTCTTTAGAGATTTTTTCTTTATAATAGTCAGCATCCCGCAGGATTGTATCCTGGAGTTCGTTACTATAAGGTATCCACACCAAGGCCGAGATCGCTAAATCCAGCCTTTCTCCCAAATTCCAAACCCCTAATCCCTCTACCTGGATATATCTTGGTCAAGCTACTTAAGTATTTTGTGTTTATTTCTTCATTGAAAAATAAAGCTAAGAGCCATCCCTATCTCACAGGGTTGTTGTGGAGATTAGGTGAGATAATGCACAAAAGGCCTCAGTACCCAGCCCGTTGGAAAGCCCTGTGGCAATTAGCTCTAACAATAGCCATTGTGATGTGCTGTGGGCAAGTGCTCTCTACCACTCATTAGATTTGCCTTCCAATCCTGTTATTTTAAGTATTTTGTTCTAATTCTGATTTCGTTCTAATTCCTAATGCACTGACTCCAATAGCATCCTTTGACACCGGTGAACTCCTGTGTTTTAACGCCATACCTCCCAGCTGTGGCACCTCCTACACCCCCCCACTTTCTTGCCCTGAAGTTGACTACAGACACATGAATGTGCCCGGGGAGGGCCCGCAGAAAAAGCACTGAGCTGAGCCAGCCAAACTTCCAGCCCACAGAATCACCTCACGGGAAAGAATGATTAGTGCTCTAAGCCATTAAGTTTGGGTGATTTATGACATAGCAAAAACTGATTCATCTTCTAGCTGTGTGATTTTGAGCAAGTCACTTAATCTCTCTGAGTCTCTATCGTTTTACTGGTAAAATGGAGATACTATTTTTTTTTCATAAGGCATTGTTTTTATTAAAGAAGTCATTTATTATTAGAACATGTATTTCTTCCATGGTACTCCTTTCTTTAGTGGTTCACTAAAAAAGTAGTCTTTATGTATTTCATTATTGAGATACTATTTATTTTGCAGATGAGGATTAAGCAGCCAGCATAGTAAATGCTCAGTAAAGTGAGTGTGGCTCCCTATAACTTCCTGGAGTTGTCACCATTATTTCACTCTTTGACCTTACTCACTCTTACTATCAATGGATCAGTTGTGCACCTCCTCTTCACAGAAGGCTTCCCCCACCTGCCAGGAGCTCTTTCCTTGCCTGGTTTTCTCTCTGAGCTGTAGCACTTATGTCTGGGACTTTGTGATCAAGCAGAGAAGACTCGGCTCTCTGTCTGTCTTGCATTCCCTGCTGTTTCTCTCACATCTCCACTTGACTATTTAGTAAAGTCTGAACTCCAAAAATCCACTGCCCTCATTATTTCCTCTCCCATTGGCTCACCTTCCCATCTAATCTGTGGTTTGTTTTCATTCTCACAAATTTTTAAGTCCTCAATTGCCTTTATTGTCTGTATCCAATTAGTTACTAAGTCATGTTTCTTCCTTTGAAATCTCATTTTATTCTTTCTTCTCCATTCCCACTGCCAGTCCTCTGTTTTATGTTCTCCCCACCTCGACCCCCATTACTATCGAAGTCACCTCCTTCCACGTCCCTTGATTCCACTCTTTCTGCTAACTGCCAGCAGATAGATTTTTCTGAGATTTTGGTTTTGCTGTTTTGTTTCTCTGCTTAAGAACCTATAATTCAGGGACACCTGGGTGGCTCAGTCAATTAAGCGTCTACCTTCAGCTCAGGTCATGATCTCAGGGTCCTGGAATCAAGCCCGGCGTCGGGCTCCCTGCTCCACGGGAAGCCTCCTTCTCCCTCTGCCTCTGTGCTCTGTCTCTCTCTCAAATAAACAAATAAAATCTTCAAAACACACACACACACACACTTAAAAAAAAAAAAGAACCTATAATTCATATCACCTGTGCCTCAAGGTCAGATTCCTGCACATTGTGCCCTCACTGTAGTATCTAAACCTGTTTTCCACCCCCATTAATGGCTCCATCCAAGAGTGGCTGGTATGAGCACCATCTCCCACAAACGGACACTGGCAAAGGTGAAAATGCTGATGCTTTATTTGAAAAGTGAAATCCATGGATGGCAAGAGAGAAGAGGATGCGGAAAGAAGGAGGGGAGAGACAAGCAAAGCAGAGTGAGGCATTAGGTGCGGGTTCTGTTTCATGATGAACCAAAGGGAACTCACAAGGGGCTTGGCAGGTGTATCTGCACACTGGACTCCTCTGGACCAGCATTGAGGAGGGGCCGGGCCTTCAAGCAGCGCATGGGAGAAACAGGAGGAATTTCAGTCTGGCTCCTTTGTCTTCTATTTCTCATCCATCAGAATTGCCCCCACAGGGAGTAAAGTGCCCCCCACTTCCGGGTTTCATCTTCTGTCCCATTCATGAGCTGCTTGGGGGCCAGATCCGGCACAGTGCCGTACGGTTTCTGCCAAGGCCAGGTCTGAGGAGGAGCCAGAACTCTACCAGAGTGGAGGGTCCAAAGCCATGATCAGGGCCCGGCTGGTCCAGCATGGAGGGGATCTGAGGGGACCCACCAGCTTGTGTCCCCTACAGTCTGCCGTTGGCCCCACCCATCCAAACATATCCAACCCCGACACCATCTCCTCACTTAGGCTACTCTCCACCATCTTTTACTTTCTGTTCTGCCTCTCTGAGTCATACTGTTTCTTCTGCAACTGATTAAGTACCACTTTCTCCATAAAGCTCTTCCAGACTGCCTGTAGAAGACATTTGCTATTTTGTTTTTTGTCTATTTTCTTCAGTCTCGGTTCTCTCCTTAGGTGGGGGTGATTTCCTATTGTGTAAGATGTTCTTCCCCCTTCCTCACTCCCAATTCCTACCATGGAATGGAAGAGAAGGGGTCGATGCCTCTTCTACCCCCACTTTGGACACACAACTTAAGCTCAGTCCATCAGTTACCGGCTCCCCAGGCTTTGGACTTGGAGCTAGTGAAACAAAGATGAAGTGAATATCTCAGAATCAGATGGCTCCCTGTGCTGTAGTCTGCTTCAGCTCTACTGTTTGGGTGGATGACCTTGGCTGCAGTTCTGCTGCCTAGCATCTGGAGCTCTCTTGGTTGCTGTGTGTTCTCCAAGCCTTGTTTTCCACGTTCCTGTGGATTCTGTGAATCCCATTCTCCCAGCCCAACTGATATCTCTCCAATTTCCTTGCCTGTTTTAAAGGTGGCCAATGTCAACTTTTGTTGCTTATAACTCAGAACCTTGTTTATACCTAGTAGCTGATGTTAACTTCTGCCACCTTGGGATGTTTACAGCACTTGAGATAATTTATGTCATACGTTTAGCATATACACAAGAACGGCAACCATGTTATTACATATGTTGACTACAACATTATTACATACTGTTGAATACCACATTCTTGTCGTATTCAACAAATATTTGTCAAGTTTCAGGCACTGTGGGAAGTGTTAAGACAGAAGAAAATGAAACGGGCCATGAGTTCCTTGTTTATTTATTTATTTTTAAAGATTTTATTTATTTGACAGAGAGAGACACAGCGAGAGAAGGAACACAAGCAAGGGGAGTGGGAGAGGGAGAAGCAGGCTCTCCATTGAGCAAGGAGCCCCATGTGTGGGGCTCGATCCCAGGACCCCAAGATCATGACCTGAGCTGAAGGCAGACGCTTACCTGACTGAGCCACCCAGGCACCTGAGTTCCTTGTTTAGTGTGAAAAATATGTTAATAAAATCAATGGAACAGTTACAACAGAGATTGTAGTGCAAAGTACATTCATAGCACAAAGGAGTGAGCAGCCCAAGTACTGGAACAATCACGGAAGGCCACCTAGGGAACAAGATGTTTGAACTGGGTCTTGAAGGAGGACCAGGAATTCAACAGGTGGGAAGAGGGAGGGACGGGCATCCTTGGCGGAAGGAGCTATAGCTGCACTTTGAAATGGTGGGCTGCTCCGTGGAGAGTGGACAGTTTGGAGCAGGTAGTGGGACTGCCAGGCAATTCAAAAGGCCAACTTTAATGAGTGTGGGCATGAGTTGAAGAAAGACTGATCAGCATGGTTCTCCAGCCTCATTCGGATGCCATGATGCAGGCCCGGGAGAGGGGGAGCTGGAGATTTAAGTAGAATAAATGTGATAATGGTTGTACAGTATACTTTCAAGATTCAATACATAGCAGCTGTTACTATTATTACTGTCATCACCACTTCTAGTAAGAGATGCTCTTATTCAGATTTTATAGAGGAGAAACGCAGAGGCTCAGAGAATTGATCCATCCTGAGAGTCAGGTAGATGATATTTTCTAGAAACACAATTTTAATCTCAGGTCTTCTAATTTCCTGATATTCAACGTCACCTTCCAGGACTAACTACTGTATCCCTGAAAGGGTCTTTTGATAAAAGAATGCTGTCCATTCCTACACCAAATCCTATTTCTTAGTAATGTCTTCTTCCTTAAATTTGAATATTATCTCTACCACTAAACCATAGTCAGGTTTGCAAGTTATTTGATTATAAATTGGCTTCTTGTTGAAAAGTCTGGAGAAGGTGTCAAAATGACAACAGATGGGAATCTGGAGGCAGACATGGAGAAAAAAAAGGTGTGGAAAACTGAAAATGCAGACTAGTGTAAAATGTTTGCCTCTATCCAAAGTGAAGAGAAGGAGAACTTAAAAAAAAAAAAAAAACAGAAGGAAGCATCATTAACAGTGTTGGATTCTAAGTATCTTCTTCCAAGCCAGGCAGATGAAAATGACACAGTGACAAGTCTGTTTATAAACATCTATTTCTTACTTTTCAGATAATTAATGTCCAGCTATAGATTTCCTGTGTGCTGCTATCAGTGAAAACCCTGATTTCAAAGTCTAACCTTCCTGTTGAAGGGTTTTATTGTTACAGATACCCAGCAGGCAAGGACATCCTGCGGGGTCCCAGGGACAAATGCTGCTTATTTGTCCTTGTGAACAGCTGTCTTCCAGACTCTCCCCAATTTGGCTTCCTCTTACACTTGCCAAGTTCCCTAATACCTGATTCCCTGCCAAAATATTTTTTTTTTTACTCTTTTTGGGTTTTGCTACATCTTTTGGGGTTTGGGGCTGCTACTTTATTTTAAGCTCTATCTACTACTTGGGTTTCAGGAAGATGTCCTCTTCTGGTTTGCATTTCCCCTCAGGGTCTGCTGTGCTTCTTCCATAGAAATAAGGAGGTGAATGATGGTATATCTCTTTGTATGTGTCTAGCTGCCTTTTATAAACATGTGCTGACAAATCTGCTCATCTTTATTATGCTCTCACAGTAGCTGTACAATATTGCTTCCTAATCCATGCGTGACGATGATCATCATCATCGAAGAAAATAATTACTGGATACTTACTTGATGCCAGGCACTATGATAAGAATCTTGATTCTCACTTTTTGGTGTAGGTCTTATATTTTTTTTCCCCATTTTGCAAATGAGGACAGTGAGGACAGGAAAGTTGAGTCATTTTCCAAAGATCACCCCGTGAGTAAAGGTGAGAGCTGGTATTCGGTCCCACTCTGATTCCTTCATTGTTTTGCCACTACTTTTTCTTCTGTGAAATGCTTGTTAAATTCTACTTAAGTGTATTTTTTTGAGTAATGCTCTGGAAACGTAGACTTGCGAATATAAAATACTCTTAAGTCCTTTAAGAAACCATTAAGCATCAGAAAGCAGATGCTACCCAACATTCTTTGTGACCAGTAATGGGAAGTATATCAATATAAAAAGTGTGGATTAAGACTCAGTTTTTTCTTAAAGATTTTATTTATTTATTTGACAGAGAGAGTGAGAGAGCACAAGCAGGGAGAGCAGGAGAAGGAGAGGGAGAAGCAGGCTCCCCACTGAGCAGGGAGCCCAATGTGGGACTCAATCCCAGGATCCTGGGATCATGACCTGAGCTGAAGGCAGATGCTTAACCATCAGAGCCACCCAGGCACTCCAAGACTCAGTTTTAAGTGGCAAAACCTCAACTTAAAATGATTAAAGAAAGAAGAAAGTTAATTGGCAGGTGGATGTAAGGAAGGTTGAAAAGCCAAGATGGTGGCAAGTGTCAGGTGCACCACCTACACAGGGTCTTAGATAATGACCGTGATGAGCCAACCCACAGAGGGTGGTGGCCTGGGTGTGGGTGGGGTAGGATGAGGTCACCTGGTGCAAACTGGGTCTTCTTGTGGTAGCCACAGAGCCACTGAAAGGTAATTCTCAGAAAGTATGTGGGATATAGATGTCCTGTACAATGGAGAAGCTAAGGAGTTTCCTTAAGAAATGATTTCTAAGAAATGTTGTCAAAGGTAAGGCCTGAACTGAATGGTGAGAAATGTTCTCATTTGACAAGGCAGTTCTGGTCAAGGCATGCTAGGCTCCTGCCATCAGTCATCATTTTACTTGTGTGGGTTTGTGCTCTTACAAACAAATAGTAGCAATAGGATTTTGAATAGTAAAAATTTCCCTGACATGCAAGCAGATATAAGACAGAATGTTTGAGGCCAAAAAAAAAAAAAAAAGAAAAGGAAAAAACCATGTTTAACAAAAAAAAAAAGAGAGAAAAGAAAAGAAAAGAAAAACTCTTGTGAGAAATATTGAAGCGAGGACATAACACGTGAACCAAAATTAATAAAAAGTTAAATTCAAAATGAGTTAGAAAGACGTGTTCTACTCAGGCCTGGAGGACTCTCAGGGTAAGAGTCAACTCTGAGGCAGTATTTATTTGATTTTATTTTGACATCGACTTTTGTGGAGAATCTACTTCATTAATCAGCTAAGCCATCTTAATAAGTTTCTATTTTTAATTTCAAAATAATCTGGTGTGAGTCATGATAATCTACTTCTATTAACTGCACAGAGGAGAGCCTGGTTATTCAGGTTATAGGATATATTAGGGGAAGACTAAGTTGCCTTTATTTACAAAGGACTCCAAAATAGAATGGCTTGACTTAGACAATATTGTATTTCTTTCTCCCATAATGCAGTCCAGGCACCAAAGTGGCTCTGTTTCATAAAATACTCACTTAGCCTCTGTCTCATTGCTTTGCCATCCTCCATGAGTGGTTCACACCTATGGGATTTAAGCTGCATGGTGGAACATGTGAGCTGAAGCTGGCCAAAAGGAGACAGACCCAGCATGCAGGGCAGCAGGTCTTCTTCCATGGGAAAAGGCCTGAAGTTGCACACTTCACCTCTGTTCACATCCTGTTGGCCTGGACTTCTCAGAGTCTGTTGTGGATGGAATGTTTCTGTCCCCTCAAAATTCATATGTTGAGCCTCTAACCCTAAAGTGTGACTGTATTTGGAGGTGAGACCTCTAAAAAAGTAATTAAGGTTCACTGAGTCCTAAGGGTGAGGCCCTGACCTAATAGAAGTAGTGTCCTTATAAAAGATACCACAGAGCTTTCTCTCTGTCTCTGTGTACACACAGAAGAAAGGCCATCACTGGGAAGGCAGCTTTCTGAAAGTCAGGAAGAGAACTGAATAGGTGGGAACCTTGATCTTGGACTTCCAGCCTCCAGAACCATGAGAAAATAAATTTCTCTTTCTTAAGCCACCTAGTCTATTTTGTCATAGCGGCTCACACAGACTAATACAGATTCATGCCTTGCTGCAAGAAAGACCAGAAATGCAGGCCCCAGCTGGGGGATCAAGTGCTCAGAAGGAAAGAAGCCTGGATTCCAGAAGGCAACTAGCCATGTGTCTCCTAGAGCCATAAAAATAGTCCTGCCTCTCTCTTTATAGCTGCTTTGCCCAGTTGGTTACAGGGTTTAGAGCACACCAATCCTCGCAGGAAGACCAAAGCTTAGAAACCTCTCAGTCCTTCAGAATCCCAATCCTGTCCTACCCCAGGCCCCAGGTTCTCCTCTACCACTGCTCTCTGAGCCCTTCTGTTCTTCTTCTCCTTAATAATTCACATCATTTCTTCAAATTCTTTCTTTTCCTGACCTTTCCTTTACCACTAACACAAGGTGAATATTCAGTATCTACTTAGACTATAATATAGCTACTTATTATTTTCCCCCCAACACCATCTCCACTTGATTTTTGGGAGACGGTTGTTAATCTAATATACTAGTTCCCTATTGCTGTTCCTCAAACCTACTGGCTTTAAACAACACGCATTTATTATCCGACAGTTCTGGAGGTCAGAATTCCACCATGGCCTTTTGTTGGCTGAAATCAAGATCGTTTCACTGCTGGTTTTTTCTGGAGGCTCTAGGGGAGTATCTGTCTCCCTGCCTTTCCATATCTAGAAGCCTCCACATTCCTTGACCAACGGTCCTCATCCCTGTCTTCAAAACCAGCAATGGCAGTTTGAGTCCTTCTCAAACCAAATGCCTTAGGCTCTCCGGCTTTCTTACTTTGTTTATAAGGGTCTCTGGGATTACGTTGCACCCACCCAGATAATCCAGAAAAATTGCCTCACCTCCAGGTCCTAGGGGCGCCTGGGTGGCTCAGTCAGTTAAGCGTCTGACCTTCAGCTCAGGTCATGATCCTGGGGTCCTGGGATTGAGCCCTGCATGGGGCTCCCTGCTCCGCGGGTGGTCTGCCTCTCCCACTCCCCCTGCCACTCTCTTGTGCGCTTGCTCTCAAATAAATAAATAAAATCTTAAAGAGAAATACAGAAAGGTCCTAAATCTATATAATTGAATGAATCTTGGTAAATGTTTTTTTTTTTTAAAGATTTTATTTTTTGACACAGAGAGAGAGAGACGGTGAGAGAGGGGACACAAACAGGGGGCATGGGGGAGGGAGAAGCAGGCTTCCCGCAGAGCAGGGAGCCCAATGTGGGGCTCGATCCCAGGACCCTGGGATCATGACCTGAGCCGAAGGCAGATGCTTAACGATGGAGCCACCCAGGCGCCCCTTGGTAAATGTTTAAACTCATGCAGCCAACACCCCATTCAGGACACAAAACATTTCCTTTACCCCAGCTTCCCTTCTGTCCCCTTCCAGTCAACGTTCACGCTCTCCTTAGGCAGCCACTGTTTTCCTTTGACTAGTTTTGCCTGTTGCTACACTTCACATGAATGGAATTATACAATACCCTCTTGTGTCTGACTCCTTTCACTTAACATAATGTTTTTGAAATTCATTCCTGTTGTGTGAGTCAGTGGTTCATTCTGTTTTATTGCCAAGTAATATTCCATTGTAAAATATACCACAGTTTTGAAATCCATTCTCCTATTGATGGACACATCACATGGCTTGGTTCTAGTTTGGGGCTATGAATGAAGAAATATACATAGTTATGAAAAAAATCCTTATTTAATCACATCTATGAAGTCCATTTTGTCATATAATGTAACATATTCCCAGGTTCCCACCATTAGCATGTGCACATCTTTGGGGTGCCACTATTCTGCCTACTACTCCTAATTTGCCTCCTTTGTCTCCTTGTCCAGCCACTTCTCAACCGTGCCTAAGGCTGAGTCTTCTGATTACCTTATCTCTTGCCATGGGCCCTTAAGGAGCTTAGCTTGTACTCAGCCTCTTTAGCTTTGTCCTGGATCAGACTCTGACACCATAACCCAATTTTAGCAACTGACCTCTCACCTCTTTCCTTGGAACCAAGCCCCCAGCTTTGTACTCCAGGCCTACTTCCTGGATCCTGGCATGATGCTCCTGGGCCCAAGTCCCTGCCTGGAACCTCAATTCCTTTAGAGCTAAAGGACAGTCGGGCTTATAGCAAGCCGCCTGAGAAACAGTCCTGCCCCATATTCTGGGCATCATGGCTGGGTCTCTGCTATGTGGATATCAGGCCAAGCAGGAAAAACGCTTGCCAGGCTGGGCTTCCTCCTCTTGCCTGGGACCATCCTCCAGTGGGCCCAGCCACCAATAATCAGACCGGTATTGCCTTTCATGCAGAAGTGGGTCAAATCTAGCTCAGGGTTTCTCAAATTTTGTTGCAGGAGATTAGGATTACCTGCAGAGCCTTAAAATATCTAGATATCAAGACTGCACCAATTGAATCAGAATCTCTGGGGAGTATGAACCAGCATATTTTTAAAAACTTCATCGATTCCATTTTGCAGGCAAGATCAAGGACAAGTGAACCAGCAATTTACTGCTCAAAGTGTGCTCTGCCTACCAGCAGATCAACATCACCTGGGAGCTTTCAGGAATACAGAAACTAAAATCTCCAACTTCAGACCTACTGCATGAGTATCTGCATTTCAACAGTATTCCTCAAGTGATTTTGAAAAGCTCTGATCTAGCCCATCCCACTCTGTCTGAGCTCTCATTCTGAAAATGTTCATAATTGAGCTTGTTTTTTCATTTTAATTGAAAAATACAATAGTATTAGAAAAAAATTGAAATAATTCATCTTTATTGGGCATTTAACATGAGCTAGGCAAATGCTGGTGATTTAAGTACATTGGCCCGTTCAATCTTTTTTTTTAAAGATTTTTTATCTATCTGTCTATTTATTTATTTATTTATTTGACAGAGAGACAGAAAGAGGGAGAGAGAGCACACAAGCAGGCAAAGAGGCAGGTAGAGGGAGAGGGAGAAGCAGACTCCCCGTTGAGCACGAGCCCTGACAGGGGGCTCCACAGGGGGCTCAATCCCAAGACCCTGAGATCAGGACTCGGTGGCTGAACCCACTGTGCCACCCAGGCACCCTAGCCCATTCAAACTTTGGGACGAACCTCAGTAAAATCTTCCCAAGTTGCTCAGTCAATGCGTGATTCCCCATTCTATCTCTGCAATTTGATGTTTCTTTATATAACTTTTATTTTATGTATTTTTTTCTTTACTTTTTTCTGTCTTAACTGCCAGGCTGAATGTTCCACAAACAAAGATGAGGACCGTAATATGTCTCTCTTCTATTATCTCTACTTTGCAGATGAGGGAACTTGACTAAGATGTTGCTTCCAATAAGTGAGGGGGAAGAATGGTGAGCCTCCTCTGAGCCTGGTCCAAACCCTCTATCACCTCTAACCCCACACCACCACGCATGCTCTTGTCAGCTGAACACAACTGTGGTTCTGTATGCTGCCTTCCAGGTTCTTGTTTCCATGAGTGCTTATTTTATATAATGGCAGTTAGGATGCCCATATTGTCTAGAATTTCGCTTTCCTCGCTTAACATATCACAACCCTTTTTGCAAACTTTAAGTCTTATATTTTTAAAATGCCTATGCAATAGCCTACCACGTTGATTTGCTATAAACTACTTACCACTTAACTATTGCTTAGCACTTAGGCATTTTCACCGGTCATCTTTTATAAGTGACTTTGAACCACACATCTTCGTGTGCCTACTTGAACTGAATTTCTACTTTCTCACAAAACATAAACATTCTTATCTCATTTTCACCTTGAACGGGCCACCCCTGAACTTTGATGGTGTTGTAGCTAATTTATCTAAGCATGCTAAAGAATGGGAAAATTTGTCCTACAGTTGTTTTTTATTTTTATGAGACACATAGAATTGTGACATTTCTACTGTTCCATCCTATCTAAGCTTGTTCATTCAATCGGCTTTGGAAATTCTTCTTTCCCTTAATTACTTCTGCTTAATTTTGAGGAATGACCAATTGTGCCAACTTGCAAATTTTGACGTCTCCTATTCTGTCCCTAGGTGTGCTGACCCTTTGCTTCCTCAAGTCACAAGTGAGTTCTTTGTCTGCAGTTCAAAGATAAGTCTGGCTGGAGTCTGAACTGAATTTCTAGGAACCCAGGACATTAGGGAGACAGACGACCCCTTATGATTCCTCCTGCTACGTTTGACCTCATCCTCCGTGGTCTCAGTGCAGTGATGTAGAGAAGTCTAGACCAGAAAGCAGACCTGGGGTCTTGCTCTCGACTGGGACATTTGCTCACATTGGGACCTTAACCCCCTGAGCTCATTTCCTCAGCTCACAGGTGGTAGACCCTTCGGCCCCACTGCGACTCTACAGAATCTCACAAAATTGGTATCACATGGGAGTGTGTAATATATATTACCAATATCATTGGGAATGTGCTTGAGACACTCTAAAAGACATACATGTATGTGTGTAATGTCTGTGTGCACGAAGTTGTTTCAGTGCAGAAATACTTACAATTTTTATTTAATATTTAAAGGTTTGACACTTGATTATTAGATACTGATTTACTGAATCAGTTGATAATACTTTGATACTTAAATATTCTAATAGTTAAAAAACTGTATTTTAAATTTGACACTGTGATGAACATTTTCTCACTCAACCATATTGCATCCTTTAAAAAAATGTTTTTTTTTAAAGTAATCTCCATATCCAACACAGGGATCAAACTCATAACCCCAAGATCAAGAGTCACAAGCTCTACCAACTGAGCCAACCAGGCACCCCACAGCAAATCCTTTTGAAAGGCCCCAATTCTACCTTTTTGTTCTTCTATGATTTTTTAAAAAATAATTGCTAACATAATATTTTATTCATTAAGTGTTTAAGGAAGTGTCTTTAGAAAAACTGGAATTGATAGAGTTGTCAAGTTGATTGACACAATGAGATAAAATTATCTCCCTACCAAGCAAAAAAATATACAAAATGAGGACGTATGTCGGTACTAAGTGGCTTTTAGTATGTCTTGTGTTTACATTGTGAGAAAATGAGATCTACAAAGTGTTATGAATACTTTTAATAGAAAAAAATCAGAGGAAATTAAAAATTCTTTAACAGGGACCAGATGTAGTTTAAAAAAAAAAGAACAAAGCAGTTGAACTCTCGTGTTAAGGCTAACTTCCAAAAAAAAAAAAAGGGACCTCTTCCTCCAGCTGTAAGCTAATAATTAAGTCCAAGTGACCCTTCTTGCCTTCCTTAGATAAAGTGAGAAACAAGTTGCAACTCATTTTCAGAAGAAAAATCTTTACAAAATCCTCTGCCAACAGCCAAGGGGGAGAAGCTGGTCAGCTAAGCCCCGAGGCCCGTCCTGAGACGGGAGGCTGGCTGCCAAGAGGCAGGAGGCCCGGCCACCTTCCGAGGGAGAGGGACCCGGGTCAGCTACACCTTGGTCCCATTCCGAAGGCGGAGGCCAGCGGCCGGCCCGGGAGCGCCAGGGGTGCAAGGGGCGCGGGCTGGGAACTGCCGCGGGTGTCGGCAGCCGTGGGTCCTCCAGGCTCCCGGGGCCCGGCGGGGGGCGCAGAGCTGCCGTGGGGCCTGAAGGGTCAACAGGGCAAATGCTTTCTCGGAATTCACCAGCTCGGGGCCAACTTCAGCAGATTTTCTCCTTCCCAGACGCTTTCTCCGCCCACCCCCGCCCCCGCCGCCCCGGCTCGGAGCGGGTCACCCCCGCCACAGCCCCCCCCGAGTCGGGGACGCTCTGAGCACCGGCTGGGCGGGCGGCCAGCTGGAGCGGCGGGTCCCCGCGGGTCGCAGGGGCCGAGCGAGGGGCCCCGCGGGGGAGGGGTCTGCGCGGGGCGGGGAGGGGCTGGCGCAGCGGAGGTGGGGGGGGGGGTGTGTCCGAGGGGCCGGCTGGCTAGAGACCAGCGCCCGGCGGGGAAGCGTCGACTCGCGTTCTGCGGAGAGGCCCCGCGCGTGGCCGTGCCTTTCTTCCCAGAGCCCGAGCGGCGGCGGCGAAATGCGTGGCGGCGGCGGCGCGGGGGTCGCGCTCCTGGCCTCGCTGCTCTGGGTCGCCGCGCGGTGCCAGCAGAGAGGTGAGCCCCGGTCCCCAGTACCCCCGGCGGGCGGCGGCAGCTGCGGGACAAAGCCGGCCACTTTGCCGCTTCTTCGGTCGGGGCGCGCATCCTAGTTCACCTCGGACTGGGGGGAATCACACACGTGGGGCTCCCGCGCGGCCCCTGGGAAGCGTCTCCCGGGCCAGGCGGGAGAGGACTGGGGACGCCACCCGAGACGGACGCCGCCCACTCATCCGACCCTTGGGCTTGAAACTACTCGGGCTCGGGGGTGGGGGGTTGTGGGGTGGGGGTGGGGGGTTCCACTCCGTTTTTGGCGATCCCGAGCGCGAGCGGCGCGGGGTGGGGGTGGGAGCGGGGGGGTCGGGGGTTGCGGGAGGGGGGTTGCGACCCCGCAGCGGTCCCCAGCTTGCAGTCCCCCGGCTGCGGCGGGTGGGGGTGCGGGCTGCTGACCCGGCGCGGGGAATGAATGGGAAAGGCGTCTTCCCGAGTCGCTCTCATTGTCCTGCGGTGGAAAGCCCGCTCATCTGCGGCGGGGAAAGGGCGGGCTCCTCGGGGCCGCTCGCGGCCCAGGGGTCTAGTGGGGACAGACCATGGTGAGAAGCGCGCCTCTGCCCGACTGTCCTGAGCCGTGGGTACTCGCCCGCGCGGCCCCCCGGAGGCGGCGTCCCGGCCACGGATGCGCCTTTCTGAAAGGGCACTCTTTGTGCAGCCCCCGAAGTGGCCAAACCGGCTCATTCCCGGTGCAGGTTTAGACCGCGGTCACCCCGGGGTGACAGAGCCGGCGGCGAAGGGACGACTTTGCACGCTCGCTCGCTGCACGGGTACAGTGGTTCTCCTGGCAAGGTCTGGGGAGAACGGAAACCCCAAGCGAATTCTCAAGGCTTCTATCAATGCTAGGAGAAAAGGCTCCTTTCTGCGGAGCACTCCATTCCCCACTCGACTAATTGGAGACTCGGTGAGGTCTTGCCGCCGTCGCTTCTAGTTGGCTAGGGGGTCACAGTACTTGTTGACTGCATCGTCATGTGTGCAATATATGACCATGGGCACCTTCCCACAAATACACATTTGATTAAAAAAAAATTCAGGTCAAAAGTAGGTAGGCGGAATGCGAAATACTCTCGTGGGAAAAATATGTGTTTGGGCATTGTGCTGAGTTGTGAACTCTACAGCGACGTGTCCGTCTCATTCATGCAGGCATTCGTGATGAACGCACTGGACCGCAGCTGGCCACACAGCTTTGAACACCGGGCGCCGGCTCAGCGCGGACTAGGGCTGGGACGTAGAGGGAATTTACATAGTTATGCGTGCGAGAAAGTAGCCGGCCTTTCCGAGGCGAGGCTTTGGCGCTGCACGCCCAACTCCTTTCTCTCGGGTTGCTGAAAGTGAACAAGTCCCAGTTTCCCACAGGGTGGGGAGAGAGCCGCTTGGCTTAGCTTTATTGTTCTAAGAAATTAAAAGTCCTAGATGGAGGAGATGCCCCGAATGTTTTTCTTGCCCCTAGGAGCTGAGCACTTGGCGTGGGAGGTTATGAATGGTGTTTGGAGAAAGTGGGACCACATGGGGCTTTCCTGCTTAAGATGCTGTGGAAAACCACCCACCGCGGGAGTCTTTGAATCTTACACACCGCCTTCCATATTTGCCGGTCCCCACCCCATCAGCCAACACCAGGCTTCCTAAGGAGCACTTTTGAGGGAGTTTTCATTTTAAAAAATAATTTGTGTTCTACATGTATAGCATAAATGATTAGTGAAATGGTATGATATGGTCATAATAAAATCCTGACCCGTAGCACCGCTGAGTTGGCTATCTGGTGCCTACATTTTTGAAAAAGATCGTCATCTAACAGCACTCAGCTTATTAGCAGTTCTCTTTACTATCCGTGTCTCGCTGGATTACCTTACAATTACTGTATAGGACCCAGTGGCTCACTAACCTTGAAATGTAACCCGTTTAAAGTGAGTTATTCCTAGGTTAGAGTAAGAGGTGGTATGTTTCTTAAACTAGTGCTAAGTCCACAGCTAGCCATTACATAGAATTATAATTGCTTCACAGGTTGGCTCATCAGCTTTTCTGTTTTAAATCGTCCTTTTTTAAAAAGTAAAAATAGATAGTTCCAAGTATAGAGAAAACAAATCTATTGTATGAACAGAAGAACATTTACTTCGTTTTCAACATGGCATAGTATTCAAATTTAGCCTGTCTGTACTCCACAGTAGAGTATGTGTGCCTCAAGGAATTTCAAAGGCACATTTTTCTCTTCTGTAAGCTGTACTGCCAGGTAAGGGCCAATAAAAAATATTGATCTTAGCAGTTGGAAACAAGGATAAGTGTAATAAAAACATCGCTGCCTGCCTTCTGCATATCCTGGACTTTGGCCCACTCCTTTTCCCTTCTTCTTTTCCAGGCATTAAATATGAAGTCTACCACTGTAGTTAATAGAACGTCATAAAGAATTCAGATGCCACAAAGATATGAAGTAAACATGCATACTGTTTGTAATGTCTTGTGCCACTCTTAGAATTGCACTGCTCTATAAGCAAGTATCATAAAATGTTTATATACCCACTTATTTCAAGGTAATCCTCCTTGAAACACTTTACCGCTTTATAAAAATCGTTCATAAAGCCCTGTGGATATTCATTATCATCCCTGGTAAATTTGGGGGAGGGGTGACAAGCTATATCTTTAAGCTTTAGATGTTTTATTCTCTGGCCTTACTATAGCTGGGGGAAATTGGGCAAGTTAATTTTCCTGTGCTTTGGTGTCAGCAGCAGCAAACTGGGAATAATAATGGGGCTTCCCTGGAGAGGCTGTTAACGATGAGATGAAACAATGCAAGAAAAGTGTCAGAACAGTGTCTAGTACAGGGTTAGCCCTCAAAATATATTATCTAGGAGCATCACTGTTACTATTTTACACAGAACTTTGGGGGAGGCCCTCTTCTGAGCTATAGTCTCTGGAATGCATAATTGTTTCAAAATTTGGAGTCTGGACTTGGAATCAAATAGCCTTGGACTTAAATACCAGGCCTGTCCCTCTGATGAGCCATGACATTGGTTAACACCTTAACAGCTCTGAATGTCAGTCTTCCTGTCTATGAAATGGGTAGGATTCACATGGCATGGTGTCGGGCAGGACATAGCGCCACAGGCATAGGATCCGTGGCGATGGCCCTTACTGTTACGCCTGTTATGTGCGCTCACCATCCTGGGTACCCCTCCCCCTCTCATTGCCCACATACATTCTGTCATTAAGGCTTAATGATTTTACCTCCTGGAAATCTGTGTGATCTCTCTCCACTTTTTTGTCCCCACTGCTCACTAGGCTCAGGAATTGTTTTGTTTTTCCCATGAAATATTGTGATGGTTCTCTCACCAAACCTCCCTCCTCCCCTGTTCTCCCTTCTCAGCACTGCCGCCTCTGTGATTTTTCTAGAAACGCCACTGTATGGGCTCGGACTGGTGCCACCCACACCCCTCACTGTTTCACATGCATTCACAAAATAACAGTGACGTGCATCACACTGGGGGTAAACCAAGAGGCTATCCCAGAGCTGAGGGGCATTATTTTAGGCACACGTGTACCTACTCATAGGCAACCAGTATTTCATTGCACACAGGCTGTGAAGTGCCAGACAAGTCTGCTGTTTAGGTTCTAAGGCCCTTGGAAACCTTCCTGGTCCCCTGATGCTGAAGTATTTATTAGGTATTTATTAGGTCCTCTTCCCTAAACCCCCGGAGGCCTCTCCACTTAATGCTGTTGTCCTACGTACCCACTTATCATGGTGGCGTGAACAATTGGCTGGCCAATCTGTCTCGCCCACTGACTTGGGCAGGGACCGTTTTATCCATATCTGCATGGTCATTGTTTTGCAATGTTCCCAGCAGTGAATAGCCACCTATCTTTGTTGAGTCAAATTGAAATGAATCTCTTTGGTTATGAATCAAGTAACTTCAAAACATTTTGTTGTATAGGTAACCCATGCCCGTGGTACAAAAGTCAAAGGGTACTACTAAAGGGTCTGTAGAAAAAGGTTAAGTCTTGACTTTTGTCACCTTCTTTTGAGGCAACCACTACTTTCGGTTTCTTGTGTATTCTTCCTTAGATGTCTCTTTGTGGAACTCTTAAAAGCAAGCTACTTTATGGAACCGACTTCTTCTTTAACAGTATAAAGGAGGCCCCAGTTGTTTCCTGACAAAACATGGAACAATATTCCTCTCTCCACTGCCTCCTCCCCATTCTAACACTTCAGTGGACCTGTTGCAGGGAATTAATACATCATTTAATGAACGTACATACTTGTAAACTTGTCACCTTCAACTTGTCCCTTCCAACATGGTCTTTGACAGAAAGGTATTAGAGCAGTGTTTCCTAGATTTTATGGAATTTAAGAACTAGGTCATCAATTGATTTCATGACATTGTACTCATTCTGAAAGTCTTGTTTACCGTGCATTCACAAGCTATTCTTTATGCAGTAAATACTTTTTAAAAATATATTTTAGGAGATTTATGATATACAGAAGTCAAGTTTGAGAATAATTCTGTTAGAAGGTTAGGATAGTGTGTTATTTATTTTACCAACTAAGTATGATTTGTTACTTAGAACACCTGTGGCAGACACAGAAAAATTTAATTATTAAAAATAATTCCCAATGAATAAAGTTAAGCTTACACTTCAAATACAGAGATTAACTGGAGACAGAGAGAACGCTCCATCTTAAACCTTAGATGACGTTTTTAGTTCAATTCCTTAGAAATGTTTGGACAACCAAGAGAAACTATAGTTTCCTAAGAAAGATGTCTGTAACTTATTTACATGCTTGCAGATAGTTCTTTTGCTTGCTTTGTTTTCCCAATACTAATATGTCTCCATGGACAATTGGGTAAATAAATAAAGGCATTTCAAAATTAATGAGAGAAAAAAAATCCTTTATAAGAAGTAATTGAGTTAAGGCCATGAACTTGGGCTCTGTTGGAACATGCCAGCCAGGGAGCTGTTTCGGCCCGAAGCCCCCCGTGTGACAGCGACAGCTGGGTTCACTGCATTTTCTTGTCCTTGATGCTGGGGGTGACAGTCGGTGCCCAGAATAACCATTTCCTAGCACGGAATCCCTCCACTTGAGTCTTTGTGTTTTCAAGTCTGAATCAGGAGAGTTTTCTTTGGGTTAACTTGTTCCCAGAGATTGTGTGTCTTGCTCGGGGGCAGGAGACAGACAATGGAGGCAGTGAGAATCCCAATCAGCCCGATGGATGACATTCTTGCCTAGGTAAGCATTTATCTCAGAGTGTTCATCCAGAAACTGCGGTGTGTGGAAATACATTAAGATCCTGGCTTCAGCTTGTATGCACTTTTTTTTTTTCCTTTTCTGAATTTGCTATTTGAAGTTTGCATCTCTTCATTCCTGAAGTATCTTTGAAGTCTGAGCGGTCGGCCTTTGCCGGCAGAGTGGCTGAAATTCTTGTGCCCAAGAGCCTCCTGCACGGCTGGTGGGAATGTCAAATTTAGATCCATGAGCATGTATAGAAAATGCCCTCGTTCCCCATTCCCTGAAGCATTTCCTGCATTTTGTTCCATTGCTCCTTAACTTCCTGCCAGAACCTCAGGAAATTCTCTATGACAATAAAGAAGATGCTGCAGTGTAGCAGATTATTTGTAGTTTAAAGAGAACATGTAGGGGGAAAAAAACCCTCACATAACAATGCTGATTATTATATAGCACACATTTAAATGTCTTCCAGCCTTTTTGTAGTGACAGAATTTTACTAACAAAAGTGATTATCTTGTTACCTGGGGGCCCAGCACTGGAACCAGCTCCAATAATGTCTTCCCTCCCGATTTCCCCCAGTTCATGACATTCTTTCCGTTCCCTTGGTTTCATCTTCCTTTACTTTTTTTGTCCCCTTATCCAAATTGTCCCCCTGAATTTTTGTTCCTTCCTTTAAAAAGATACCCTGATTTTTAAAAATTTTTGTTTCTCCCTATTACCATGCAAATAGTCACCTGCTGTCTGAATTGACTATAACCAGCCACTTTTTTGTTTGTTTTTAGAGAGAGAAAGGGGGAGGAGCAGAAGGAGAGGGAGAGAGAGAATCTTACTTAAGCAGGCTCCATGCCCAGCGCAGAGCCCTCTGCAGGGCTTGATCCCAGGACCCCGAGATCATGACCTGAGCTGAAACCAAGAGTCGGACACTTAACCGACTGAGCCACCCAGGCGCCCATATAACCGGCCACTTGTAATAAGTGTCTGATGCTCACACGCTTTCTCCTAATCTGGTCTAACACTGCAGTTAGGCTCATGCTGCTGGAGCCCTGCCTTCATCATGTGCTGCCTGCTTCATCCAGTTCCACTCCTGCCCCAGCCCAGTGGCCCTCCACAATCCCTCCGGTCAGTCAGGACTACGGAGGCTTAGCCACACCTTTCTCCATCCGGAGCGCCTCCTTCCTCTCTGACTGCAAGTGGTATATGGACTTCCAGCTGCATGTTTTGTCCCTGTTACTCCTTATTTGGATTGCACCCCCATTTCTTACCTAAAACCTAGCCTGACCACCCATGCACGGCCTGCAGCGAGCGTACTGCCCTAGTTATTATAGCCTCAACCAACTGTCCTGTTTCTGTATTTGCACTGTTTTTTATGATAAGTCGGGGATTGACGTTTGCATCTCTTCATTCCTGAAGTATCTTTGAAGTCTGAACTGTCAGCCTAGCAGGCAGAGTGGCTCAAATTCTTGTGCCCGAGAGCCTCCTGCACATTTGAGAATGTCAAATTTAGATCCATGAACATGTATAGAAAATGCCCTCGTTCCCCATTCCCTGAAGTATTTCCTGCATTTTGTTCCATTGCTCCTTAACTGCCAGCCAGAAAAATTCTCAGGAAAATTCTCTATAACAATAAAAAAGATGCTGTCTGGTCCTGTTTTGGATGGCTTGTCTAGAGTTCTGTAAGTCAAGGTCCAAAAGAAGGGTTTTTTTTCCTGCAAAGATCAAATCCTTAGCTACCAGCATTTCTTTCAATATACAGATAACTTAAGGATAGAAGGTTCTTGTGCTCAGACCTGAGCCATTGGCAGTGGGAGGGTGGCGCCGCCCACAAATGCTCCAGAGCTTAACAACCATAAAACCCTTACCCAGCCCCTGGATTGCCACCCCAGCCCTGAGTCCTGGCCCTGTTCTGGGCATGAGTTCCCCTAGCCCCCTATATTTCATTTCACCCGAGGGGACTAGCACTTGCAGGGCAGCAGGGCATCTGGAATCTGTTTCAATAAAACCTTATTCCCATTTTGGCATCCAAAGGCACAAGGACTTGAAAGGTCCACTTTCCAGTTGGTCTTCAAGCCGACTCTTTTGGGTTTCTAGTTTAAATAGTTACTTCCACAACTCTCTCCGCCACTTGGCTTTCCTTCTGTCCCAATTACTGTCTCCTATGGTGGGCTAGCACTCTTTTCCTACCCTCAAAATTCCCCTGTCTAGCCTTCCAGCCCCTTTATTCTGAATCTTTAATTCTGGCATTTTTTTTCAACTGAGGTATAACTGACATATTACATTATATTAGTTTCTGGTGTACAACATAATGATTCGATATTTGTATATATTGCAAAATGATCACCATGATAAGTGTAGTTAACATCCATTCCCATACATAGTTACAAATTTTTTTCTTGTGATGAGAACTTTTAAGATTTACTCTTTAAGCACCTTTCAAATATGCAACACGGTATTATTAACTGTGGTCACCATGCTGCACATTACCTCCCCAGGACTTGTGTATATAATTATAATACTAAATATATGATACTTATATAAATAGAGCTGGAAGTTTGTGCCTTCTGACCTCCTTCACCCAAACACTATCTTTGTCTTTGTGCACCATCTAGTTTTCCCAATTCTTTACAACCACACTTGAGGATTCATGGGCATTCTTTTGTTCTGGAAGTGTGGGGTAGAGAGAGTTCGAGATAGGCACTAACATGTGAAATGCCTTTGGAAGCTTCCATTGCTTTTCTTAAAGGCAGGTGGCATTTTAAATAGTTAATACCTTCTTGGAGTAGGGAATAATATTTTCTTGTGAGACTGTTTCTATTTCATGTTTCTAATTTTTGTTCTGTGTTTGCTCATTCATTCATTCATTCACGCAGGGAACAAATCCTGGGACCCTGAGTCAGGGATGTACAAAGGCTAGAGTATCTTGAGGACCCCATTCTCACCTGCATTCCTTGCTATGATTCCAGGCATTTCTTGACATCCTTGGTGGACCTGTTTTTGAAATCCACAGAATTGAAAAGTGCATATAAAAACAAAACAAAACAAAAACCCCCAAAACCCAAAATGTCCTCCATGAGAAATAATGGGCAGAGCAGAAATAGAAGGATCAAAGTCTCAATCATGGATATTACCATCTATATTTTGTTTACTTAGAGTCATGTAAGTTCACATTGACCCGACTAGGCCGAGTCGTGGGGCAGGGAAAGGCGGGAGATGGGGAGGCCAAGAGGTGGTTAGCATTAGCGGGAGTGACAGGAGCAGCTTCTACACCAAACACCCTGTTAGCTGATGTCTGTTTCCCTGGGCTTCCTTTCGTTTCTGGGAAACTCGGATCTCACCTGCTGGACTAGCGTGCTCCAGGTGAAGAGGCACAAGTAGTACAGAAGTTCTTCTCTCCAGGCTGCACTTTAGATTTTAATAACATCAATGCCCAGGTCCCACCCCGAAGGAGTATAATTTATGTGGTCTGTGGTGGTGCCCAGTCATCTGTACTTTAAAAATGCTCCACAGGAGGACGCCTGGGTGGCGCAGTCGGCTGAGCGTCTGACTCTTGGTTTTGGCTCAGGTCATGATCTCAGGGTCCTATGATCAAGCCCCTCGTCGGACTCCAGGCTTGGTGCAGAATCTGCCTGGGTTTCTCTCTCCTTCTCCCTCTGCCCTTACCCCCTATATGCGCTCTCTCCCTCTCTAAAATAAATAAATCTTCAAAAAAAAAGTTTATAAAAATGCTCCATAGGTGATTCCGCTGTGCAGCCAGGGTTGAGAGCCATTAAATTAACTTTGTAAATTTTGCTGTGCCAGTGAATGCGATCAAACAGCAATGCAGGCTTGGAAAAGGGATGCAGTACCTGGTAGTATCCCCTACCTTATCCATGGGGGCAGATCAGGGGCACTGACCCCACTGAGCCTGCCATCGCCTGGAGGCTAATGCCTTGTGCAGATACCAAGTGCTCAGACCCAAGCATCCTCCTTGCTTGCCTCATGTCTGCTTCATGCGATTCCCACTCCTCTGGGAAGCGGGGATGATACTAAGCACCTGAAAGTTGTGAGGGATCCCTGTACTCACAGCCTGTGTCATTAACATTTGAAATATGAAATATGAATGAAATATGACATTTAGAGTCCTTCCCATCTGGGGATAAGTTCTGGCCTAGTAGGGCTGGGTAGTGGATTGACTGGATTACTTTTTCATTCTTTAAATAATTCATCCAGGGGTGCCTGGGTGGCTCAGTCAGTTAAGCGGCTGCCTTCGGCTCACGTCATGATCCTGGGGTCCTGGGATCGAGCCCCACGTCCAGCTCCCTGCTCAGTGGAGAGCCTGCTTCTCCCACTCCCTCTGCCTGCCGCTCTGCCTACTTGTGCTCTCTCTCTCTCTGTCAAATAAATAAATAAAATCTTAAAAAAATAATTCATCCAAAATTTAGTCAATCCATTCCATATATAGGCATTATCTGGTGCCATATCCCTCCCTCCCAACCCCATTAAATGGACAAGCCACAGGTACCTTTTTCTCTGGGTTTACCTGGGCCACCTCCGCTCTGGATCCAATCTTCACTTTCTCCTGTTGGGTGGCTATGAAGTCTAGCTGTCCTTATCCTCCGGCTTCTCCTGTCATCCTCCAATCTTGTCTTTGAGGATCCATTTTACACTTGCTTTTCCTGCCTTCCTTCAGAAGTTGTTCCCCCTGCAATGTTTGGCTTATTATTTCCCTTCTAGCTCCACCCCCCAAAATAAGAGTCATTCTGCCTTCTACATCCCCACCCCCCCCCACCACACACCACACTCCCTCCACACGTATCCCACATATACTGCATGGCAAACCCACACCCCTGTACTGACCTCGCATACCAGCTCCCAGCTCAGGGTACCTGGAGAGGGACTGTACTAACTAACCCCAGACTGCCAGAACCAGAGTCTGCACCTGGGCCCATCTCCGGGGGGGTGGGGGGGAGGGCAAATTCTGCTGGAAGCACCAGCCCAGCTGCAGGTGCTGAGTTGAAGTCTCACGAGGCCAATAAGAGCCCAGAAACTGTTGGTATCCAGAGTCCCGGTGAATTTAGGGACCATGAAGTTGACCGTGTCACCCACCCCTGTTGAATGTCTTCTCACTCTCTGTGAGGAGGACTTCCAGGGCCCCCTGTGCTCAGACCCCTCAGTGGCTTATTCTCCCACTGCCAACCCTATTGTGGCCATTCTGAGATATCCGGTTCCCACAGTGTGACGTGCGTGGTGGCTCGCATCAGTGACCTTGAACACACTGTCCATGGAAAGTCGTTTCTTTCACCTGTGGCCCTCTGGCATGCTCTGCCCCACCCCATCATTCAGGCTTTCCACCTGCTTGTTGCCATAGCAATTTGTTTCTACACCTGCAGCATGGTGTTTTGTAACTGTTAACTTGCCTGTCTCTCCTGGAGGGCAGAGAGTTTTGTTCTTATTTCTGTTCGCCAGCACAGTGCCTGGCATTTCATGTCAATTCTGTGAATACTAGTTGGGTCCGTGAATGGAAGGCCCAGCGCAGACAAGCAACAGGAGCAGAAGGGAATCCAGTGGGCATTGTTTAGGGATCCGGCGGTCGGGCAGTTGGGATCAGGGAGGTCACGAAGCAGAGTGATCATCTCCTGGGAAACAGAGGCAGGGAAAGGACAGGGGCCAGCTCAAGAAGGCTGGGCAACAGGATTCCAGGACCAGGAATGAGTAAGAATTCAGGTAATTAAACAAGGGTAGAGGGTGGACCAACATTTTGGGGACCAAAACCTTAGCTCACCTTCTGAACCAGAACACGTGATCAGGGACCACCTAGCGGCGGAAATGAGAAGTCCAGATGCTTTCGTGCTCACAGAGAGCATCCAAATATGGAGAGAGAAGAGCCACAGAGTCTGGTAATCAGGAGGGGCTGAATAACTTGAGGGGATTGTTGATCTGTTTTTTTTTTTTTCCCCATCTACAATTCAGCACAAAGAAAACATGGATTACATTTTTGTAATTAAAATAATGGCTGATGATGAATATTCAATACAGATTTAAAACCCTGATTTTATTTAACATGATCTTATTTCTAGATTTGGAGCCAGTAACGTCTAAGCATCTCAAGGCAGCAATGTATTCACGCACCCAGTCAACAAGTACTTACATTTCTAGAATGTTCCACACACTGGTTACCAGTGGTTTTTGCATCCCCAGTGCTTGTAGTCAAATGAGCTTGAGAAATACTCAAAGAATCCTACTGAGTGTGTTCACAGTTCCGATCTGGGAGAGATTTTTGCTTCTGAAGGCCTCAACACCAATACAAGTCCACTTGCTGCTTTAGAATAATATCACTGGAAACAGAAGGAAAACTCTGATTCACCTCTACATTTCTACTGCAATAGGGTTTCCTTATAAAGTGTGTGACTTCAGGACACTCGATGGTGCATGACTTTACCCTTGTTGGCATTTGTTAACTAGCTCTTGTAGTTATATTTTCATAGTTGAGGTGTTTTTTAAAGGAACTCTACCTGTCTGCCGTTGGAGCACTTTGTTTAAGTGGAAGAATAGCTGTTCTCCTCCGGGCATTCTGAGCTAAGCCATCCTTCTCTTCTCAGGAACAGAACAAAGGCATACAGAATTTATGTCACAGACGGATTTTTGTTTGGTAAAAATCACTTATTACTGAATGAAAGAATGGCCTATTCTCCTTAGAAATATGAGCATAACATCTCCCGTGTCTTTAGTGGTTTCCAACTTTGTTAGTTTTTTTTCATTTTTAGAATTGACTGAATTAAGATACACCTCATTTAGGTGCTCAAACTTCCCTGAAAATTTGCACATAAGACAGTCCTCTGTAAATGAAATAATTTCAGATTGAATAGGAAAATATTTCCAAAATGATATTTGAAGGAATCTGCTAGTAAAGAAAATAAACATCACTTTGGTTTCTGTTACCAACTGACCTAAGCCAATTTTGTTATACAAAATGCTTAGGTTCTTTTTCGGTGAATGATGCTACCCACTGAGAGGTTTGAGGTGCATGAGGATTCACTGGTCCCTTACAACCTAACCCACTAGATGATGTCAAGTGCATAGCTTACACATTACACATTATTAACATACCTTAATTAGCAATCAGGTCCAAAAAAAGGTCATAGGCCATATGCAATGAGTTTGGTAGAATTGTAGTTTTGTCCTTTCAGGTGTGCAGACTTCTCCCTTGAATCAGCGTCAAGCAATATGCGCCCTTCCTTAAACACTGTCTGGATCCAGGACATCTGCGGGATCAACCCTCGGGTGGCATCCCCATCCTTCAGAATGAAGGCTACAGACTGCATGATTTTATACCCTGTACTTTGCAAGGATGAGGAGAAACTCTGACATGTTTTAACAGTTTTATCGGGGTATAATTTACATGCCACAAAATCCTACCAATTGGATGTGTACTGCACAATGGTTTTTAATAAATTTAGAGTGTTGTACAGTTGTCCCCACAGTCTGGTGTGGAATATTTCCAAGACCTCAAAAGGCTTCCTCATGCTCATTTGCGCCCAGGCCTCACCTCCACCCTCCCCTCAGCCCCAACCAATCATCTGCTTTCTGTACTTTAAGATTTGCCCTTTCTGGAAATTTCATAGGCATGGAGTCATGCAGTATGTATTCTTTTGCATCTATCTTTTTTCTCTTAACATAATATTTTCTAGGTGCATCTAGGTCGTGGCATGTATCTGGAGTTTGTTATACTTTATTGCTGAATATTATTCCATTGTGTAGATAGCCATTTTTTTTTTAGCCAGTCACCAGTTGATGGACATTTTGATTGTTTCCATCCTGGGGCTATTAGGAATAATGCTATCAACACTTGCATTCAGGTCTTCCTGTTTCATTACTCTTGAGTGAAATTCCTAAGATTGGAATAGAGGGCATATAGTAAATTTGTATTAATTTTCTTTTTTTTAGATTTTATTTATTTATTTATTTATTTTAGAGAGCTAGAGGGAGAGAGCCGGGAGAGAGGAGGGACAGAGGCACAGGGATAGAATCTGAAGCAGACTCTGCCCTGAGCACAGAGCCCGACACGTGGCTCAATCTCATGACCCTGAGATCATGACCTGAGCTGAAATCAAGAGTGAGATGCGTAACCCACTGAGCCACCCAGGAACCCCTTATGTTAATTTTTTTAAAGAGACTTTGAGATTCTTTTCCAAAGTGGCTGTACAATTTTACATTCCTACCCGCAGCCTATGACCATTCCAGTCACCCCACATCTTTACCAACACTATATACTGTCGTTCTGATTGTAGTCACAGTGGCTGTGAAGTGGCGTTTTGTGTTTTAACTTGAATTTCCCTGATAATTTATTGAACGTACTTCATGTGCTTACTAGCTATTCATATATCTTCTGTGGTGAAAATATCTATTCCAGGGGCACCTGGGTAGTTCAGTCAGTTAAGTGTCCAACTCTTGGTTTCGGCTCAGCTCATGATCTCATGTGTCCTGGGATAGAGCCTGGTGTCAGGTTCCCTGCTCAGTGGGGAGCCTGCTTCTTCCTCTCCCCTGCCCCGCCCTCTACCCCTCCCCCCCCACTCGTGCACTCTCTCTCTGAAATCAGTAAATAAATCTTTAAAAAAAAATCTATTCCAATATTTTGCCTGGTTTTTATTGGGTTTTCTGTCTTTTGAGTATTGGGTTATAAGAGTTCTTCATATTTTCTTGATATAAATCTTTTATCAGAAATATGATATGAAAGTATTTTCTCTCAGTTTAATGGCTTGTCTTTAGATTTTCTTTTCTTTTTATTTTTAAGATTTTATTTTTAAGTAATCTCTACACCCAATATGGGGCTCAAACTTATAACCCCAAATCAAGAGTCACACGGTGTACCAGCTAAGCCAGCCAGGCTTAGTTTGTTTTTTGTGTGTGCGTATACAGTGGTCCCAAACATTTGCTGGAAAGACAAAACTGCCTCGGCATTTTGCAAGAAATCAATTTGCCGTAAATGTAAGTGTATATTTCTGGATTCTATTTTGTTCCATTGATTCATATGTATTCTCTCATGCAAACACCATGCTGTCTGGAATCCTTTGGTTTTATAGTAAGTTTTAAAATCTGTAGTTTAAGACATTCAATTTTGTTTACTTTTTTCTAAATTGGTTTGACAGTTCCAAGTCCTTTGCATTTCCATTAGTATCAGCTTGTCAATTTCTACAAAAGATGCCAACTGAGATTTTGATAGGACAGAGACTGAATCCTAAAACAGTGCAGGGAGAATTGCTGTCTATTAGTACTGGGTCTTCCTTCCCATGAAAAAATACATCTCTTCATTCATGTAGGTCTTCTTTCTCTCAGAAGCGTTTTGTAGTTTTCAGTGTGTTGGTCTTAATTCTTCTGCTAAATTCTTTTCTGAAATGTTTTCTTCTTTTCCAATAAAAAAAACCGGGGACCTAGGAGAGCTGATCAAGCCCTTCTTTGGCATGCATGTTTCCAGGACATCGCTGTTATGTGTTTGGCTGGTCAGCTGTCTGTAGCTTGCCCCTCTGGGACTGCAACCTCAGGCCAGCAGAGCCTTAAGCGATCCCCATTCATTTATTCATTTATTCGTTTTCTACTGAATTTACTACTTTTACAACAACATCATTGTGTTCCCGCTCTCTGCTCCAAATGGAGCCAGTGGTCAGGCCCCAGCGCTGAAGCTGCTGATGCCCATGCTTGCACCGCCTTGGTAATCCACTGCGGTGGCGAGGAGCTGGGTGAGGGTGGGGCAGCCCAGACGGCAGGCGGATCTCACCCACTGGTCTTACGTGAAACCCTGGTAGCTTTGCCTAAGGAAGAGCGTCTCAATTTGTTGTTGGTCTCTGGTTGATTTCAGAGTCCTGAAATGGTTATTTTTAAGCATTTTGTCCAATTATGTAATTTTTTTTCAGGGGAGGATTTGTCAACCTCTTTTCTGTGCTATGGCCAGAAGTCTCTCTAAGAGATTTTAACGTATATGGGTACCTTGACCACCATGAATTTCTCTAGTGAGGGTCTAGTTGTATTACCTATTATGCCATTAACAGCCCACTAATTTTCCTAATAACCCATTTCTGATACTCACCCTGCTAATTAGCAAAATGCCAGTGTTGATGGAGACAGGTAACAGACAGCATGGTGGGCACGTCTGGAATATGAGCAGTCTTCCTGACTGGAGTACCAGCTGACTCCCCCTCGGAGGTACCTCACCAGTTTTAACACTAGCCTAGTGGCATCTGGGTAGTTTAATCTAAGATACAGACACACACACAACTATCATACCTTATACTCAAGTATCTTAAAGTAGATTTCAGATATTATACTAGTTACCATTTATACTTAAGTAGATGTTCATCGTGAGTCAAACCTCAGTGGACATCCTCAGTGTGACTGATTGTCAGCACAGGCAAGCGAAAGGGAACTCTGTGGGAAATGCAGTCCCCGTGAGGAAATGAACACATTTAAAGGAGTACTGTGTTGGCAGCCTGGGAGCGTGGTCCCAGAAGTTGGAAGAAGGGCTGACATTCTCCTGGAAACAAATGAGGCCCCTAAACTTGCCAACTTCTTCAGGGCGAGAGCCAGAGGAGTGGGGGAAACACAGAGGGAGGTCTGTGCTAAGGTGCGGGAAGGGGAGGGAAGGGCAGGCGAGGGAGGGCTCAGGAAGGGGAAAATAATCTGAGTGGAACCTGCAACCTGAAGTCGAACCAAAAATCTTAGAATGGGCAATGTGTGCAAACTCTAGTGGAGAATGTAGTAAAGACGGGCCGTCGGGTTTTTACTGGTTTGTTCTAAACAAAAATGTACTATGGAAGATTTATGTCAGTGTGCTTTATTGGAGAGTAATCTGTTAATGTGGTTCAGTCTGGGTTCTGATTTCTTCATTACTAACATGTGGAAATCAAATAAACTTCCCTTGCCTAGATTATCATAATAAAATACAATATAGAGAAGAACTTAAAAAAAGTAAAAGGATAATAATATTAAAAATCTTATTTTAATAAGACAAAAAAGAGAGAGCATCAGGGGTACTGCTGTGGTGATGAACTGTGTCTCCTCGCCCTTCCCCACCTCTCTCCAGCTCTTTTCTTCACCAGGCTGGGGAGCTGGCCCCACCTTCTGTGAACGGCCCTGCTTTTGCCTTTAGAGGCGCTCTGCAAACTCTTTCTTCTCCTTCTATCACCTACACCCTCTCCTGGAAGTTCAAATGCAAGGTTCTGAGGAAGCCAGGGAAGAGATGTCAGACTGTGCTCTCCAACCCACCTCTCCCCACTCTGAGCAAAGTCCCCCGGGCCTCTGTGAAGACACCTGGTCAGAATGCCAGCCGCCTGCGGGACTCAGGCTTAAAGGGTGACTGTCAGAATTAGCCCGTGCTACGTAAATATCCTTCTCTTAAACTTTAACATTATGTTGTAAGAATTTCACCGTGTCTTCAAGAACATCATTTTCACCGTGAGTGAACCAGGCCGACGGCAGCATCATTCAGGTATAACAGGGCTAAGGAATCAAACCACTGGTTTGCTTTAATAGATTTCCCTGGTTGAGGCTCAATTAACCTTGTTCCTCTAGTATGTCTTTAATTTTGGAACTCTTAAAGGTTTTCCCCCACTTTCCAGTAAGCCCAAAGCCTCTGTTTCACTGAAGCACCCCATTCCCTCTGGAAATAGTTGCCCAGTGTCTCTAAGACTTGAATGCAGGAGAGGAGTCTGGAGTTCTGGTTAAATAGTGACAGAAAAGTGCTGGGGGAGATGTGATCTTACTAATAAGCCTGCTGATCTTTGTGCCAAGGCTTGGCTGAATTAGCCAACTCCAGGGTATTTGAGCTAGAAACAACTCAAGAGATCATTTAATCTTTCAAATCCAAAATGGCAGCCCCTTAGGAGATGCTCCGCCAAAGCATCCCAGCCCCACCTCAGACCTGCAGTCAGAATCTGCATTTTTAACAAGATCTCCAGGTGATCTGTGCATGGAAAAGTTGGAGAAGTACTGTTGTGATTCTCAACAGTTGGGTGCAGAATGACTTTTGAATATCTTGTGCAGAGCTCAATAATAATGATCAAATTTGTGGTTGCTAAATGTCATCTTCTTTCTTGGATAACATGGCATTATTAATTCAACCTTAGATCAGGATAGCTTTTTTTCATAGTACTGTTTTCATATTGTGTATACCTATCACAAGGGACCTTAATATCTTTTCTACCTTCACCAAGATTAGGCTGTAATTTGCCGATGTATTTGGGGGGGCAAGTGGAGGGTCCCCCATCTATCCCTGTTAAACTTCTGCTGGTTTCATTTTGGCCATGCTGGGATTCCACTAATTCCATGACCCCATGTATTCATTCCCCATACATGTGATACCTTTTTATATCATATCTAAGTTAGGATTAATAATATTGAACAAGGAAGCATTGAACACACGAGGTAGGAAACCCAAGTGCCTGTCCTCAGTTCAATATACTTCAGGTTGCTTCTCTTGTTTTTCAAGATAACTTTTTGGGAAAGTACACTGCTTCCCCCTTTTCCCCAACAGAATGCACCGGGGCCATCTTGGGCTTTCCATAGGAAATCAGTGCCTATGGGGACATCTAGGATAACCAGCAGAGAGGGACCCAGTTACTGTGACAGAGGGAGCACTGAGGGTCTGTAGGAGGATGGAGGCCAAAAGAAGGTAGGATTTAAGGAAACGAGAAAGGTCAGTTTTGATAAAAACTCCTGCAAGGTCAAGTAAACTGAAGGCGGGCTGGGTTGGGCAACATGGAAGTTGATGCCCTTGAAAAGGGCATTTTTAGTGACTTAAAGGATCAGAATCCTGGTTGAAGTTGAGTGAAGAGCAGATGTAAGGCAAGGAACTGGAAAGACAATGAATGAAATTCTCATATACATCCTTGACGTAGTAACAGCTTTTTGGGAAAAAAAATAGAGAAATGATTGCATTAAATGTATATATCTATTGAAAGAGGTAGCCTGATTTCAGAAGCAAACAATGGTACTGAAACCGAGAAAATACGGTATTATCAATCCCAGTGAGAATGCTACCAAGATAATTTAAGTCTGTGTACTCTTGATTGGAGTGTTTACTCTAGTTGTTAAATGTATTTGTCTACGGTTGGTCTCCAAGGTGAGAGATATCTCAAATGATTTCTTTGTTAGTAAGATGTTCATGTAGGAATGTATTGGAATAAAAGGAGCTGTAATCTGGTGGATCCAGCCACTATGGAGTGATCGTACTAGTGTTCAGTTACAGGTGGTAACTTGAATGCCAAGTAATTTGATCAGAGGTACGTGGACACTTGGGAGGACAGTCCTCGATTGGAGCTACTACTAGGCGCATGAAGAACTAATGCAAAATGAAAATAGGGAGCCCTCTGTTCAAATTATGAAAACTTTGAGGACAGTTTCAACAGAGCATTAAACCAAGGGTGAGGCCAGTGGTCTGACACCCTTGAAGTGACCATGGGCACATTCTTCAACAGGGATGCCAAACTTTTAAAGCAGAAGCAAGTAAAATCTATATAATAGAGCACAGGCAGAAGAAAGAGAAAGAAATAATTAAGATCTTGAAGGGCTTGTAGAAAAGTTGATGGTTTTTGGAAGTGTTTGGCCAGTTAGAGAAATGTTGAATTAATTGACATTTTTAGGTATTTAAACAAATGATATAAGCATTGTACGCATTATTCATGATATAAGCAAGATATAATATGACTGCATTTTAATTCAACAGGCTGTCAATATTCAACTTAAAGGCCGTACTTGCTTTTTTGACTTTCCTTTAAGTTAGTTCACTCCTGTAAGGATGTGGAAGGAGGGAGGAGGGGTAGTGCATTTCCAGGGCAGTGGGAATGATACAAAATTTTCAAAATTTGTGCCTATGTTGAGGAGCTTTTGTGTTTGCCTAAATGCAATAATGTTTTCTTTTTTTTTTAAATTTTTTATTGTTATGTTAATCACCATATATTACATCATTAGTTTTTGATGCAGTGTTCCATGATTCATTGTTTGTTCATAACACCCAGTGCTCCATGCAGAACGTGCCCTCCTCAATACCCATCACCAGGCTAACCCATCCCCCTACCCCCCTCCCCTCTAGAACCCTCAGTTTGTTTTTCAGAGTCCATCATCTCTCATGGGTCGTCTCCCCCTCTGACATACTCCCCTTTTCTTCCTCTCCTGTTATCTTCTTCTTTTTCTTTTTTCTTAAAATATGTTGCATTATTTGTTTCAGAAGTACAGATCTGTGATTCAACAGTCTTGCACAATTCACAGCGCTCACCGTAGCACATACCCTCCCCAATGTCTATCACCCAGCCACTCCATCCCTCCCACCCCCAACCACTCCAGTAACACTCAGTTTGTTTCCTGAGATTAAGAATTCCTCATATCAGTGAGGTCATGTGATACATGTCTTTCTCTGATTGACTTATTTCACTCAGCATAACACCCTCCAGTTCCATCCACGTCGTTGCAAATGGCAAGATCTCATTCCTTTTGATGGCTGCATAATATTCCATTGTGTATATATACCACATCTTCTTTATCCATTCATCTGTCGATGGGCATCTTGGCTCTTTCCACAGTTTGGCTATGGTGGACATTGCTGCTATAAACATTGGGGTACACGTACCCCTTCGGGTCCCTACATTTGTATCTTTGTGGTAAATACCCAGTAGTGCAATTGCTGGATCGAACGGTAGCTCTAATTTCAACTGTTTGAGGAACCTCCATACTGTTTTCCAGAGTGGTTGCACCAGCTTGCATTCCCACCAACAGTGTAGGAGGGTTCCCCTTTCTCCACATCCCCGCCAACATCTGTCGTTCCCTGACTTGTTAATTTTAGCCATTCTGACGGGTGTGAGGTGGTATCTCATTGAGGTTTTGATTTGGATTTCCCTGATGCCGAGCGATGTTGAGCACTTTTTCATGTGCCTGTTGGCCATTTGGATGTCTTCTTTGGAGAAATGTCTGTTCATGTCTTCTGCCCATTTCTTGATTGGATTATTTGTTCTTTGGGTGTTGAGTTTGATAAGTTCTTTATAGATTTTGGATACTAGCCCTTTATCTGATATGTCGTTTGCAAATATTTTCTCCCATTCCGTCGGTTGTCTTTGGTTTTGTGGACTGTTTCTTTTGCTGTGCAAAAGCTTTTTATCTTGATGAAATCCCAATAGTTCATTTTTGCCCTGGCTTCCCGTGCCTTTGGCGATGTTTCTAGGAGCAATAATGTTTTCGATAGGTATTTAAATTGTTGCCCTTGGCAACAAAAGAGAAAAATACTTCCTGATGAATGAATTACAGTTTTTGTCTCTGCAACTAAACTTTTATGCTGAATCGAAACCCAGGATGTCATGGAATATAAGCATTAAACAAGCCTTTGTGGGAGGAGTAGGTGGATCCCGACGAGGTGCTGTTTTCTGCTGACAATATTTGTGGCTAGCTGGTTCGTTCTGCTTATTCATCTTACAGTGAAAACCTCTGTCTTTGTCAAGGGCACCTTGGGTCCATTGCTATGCAAATGGAACTCAGCAAAACCCTGTGAAGGTCTTTTGCTCACCACCCCCTCTGGTTTTTCTGAGATTGAACTTCTCTTCATCTTCCCACATGAGACAAAAAAAAAAAAAAAAGTCAACTGTGTTAAATGTCAAACTCCTGGGAGTTTGGATTTGACTTTTCCTTCACTGATTATGTGGGATCTTTCTTTCTCTCTCCTTCTCCCCACTCCTCGCCCCCCCCACTTTTTCCCCCATTGTGCTGGAAAGGGCCTTGGAATCTCTAGAATATCTTAAAGCTTTTCTTTTACTAACAGCCATCAATGATTAAATTGGTTTAGTCCAAAAATCAAGTATTTGCTTTTGAGGGAGGAGGAGTGGTGGGCGGGGAGCCTTTCTTCTCCCTGGTGCTGGGCTTCTGCCTTGAGCTAAAAGGGCTCCAAGCTAGAGAGGACCCCAAGTTGTCTGAATTTAAAAACGCTCCCAAGTGTTAGATTTTTGAGAAATAAAAATAACTCACTGGTAACTTTTGATTCGTTCTCACTGGAAACAAAAGCCCTCTTTAACACTAAGCAAGCAAGCCTTTTGCATATTTCAACATTCGCGTTGATCGTATATTATTTAAACATTCTGAGAATGATGGTATTTGCTATATAAAACAAGTTCACTTGCTAGTGATTAAAATGATTTTTAGGTTATGACAAATGACTTGAAATAGGATTGCTTTAAATGGCGCGCTCCTGTTAGGATAACATGGTTGCAGGTTTCTCCCGAGAAAGGAACAGAAGAAGGTTGTTGCAAGGAGCCTCTGTCAATTGCTGGTCAGTCAGAAGTAAACGTGGGAAAATGGTTTCTTTTGTGCTTATTTTTCACGTACACCTAATTCATAATATGCAGGTATGTTTGTGTTGTTTTCTAGAAGAAAAAAAACAAACAACATTTGAGGTAAGATCCATTTTGCCACAACTTGTAAGCAGCCTCCTGAACAAATTTTAGGGATTGGGGATATGCCCCTGTAAGTACTTTCACCTTAGTCTTTCCCCCTGTCTTTCACCTATGCCCACAGTCCTCCGCATTTATGAATGTGTTCCTGAAGAGCAGCCCTGATGTGAGCTCCAAAAAGCAGCTCCAAATGTAAGAAATCCCATGATAACTCCATGAGGGTGATTTTCTTCCCTTGGAGAGAGGAGATAAAGATGTCATGGAAGTTTGCCTTAGGTTCCTCAGGGCATCTCATCTTCTGGCCCAGGCAACCTGGCTGACATTAAGGGCTTTTCACTCGGGGCCCCTGAGCTGGAGGCAGCGATGCCCACCCCCCCCCCCCAGTCAGGTCACTTGAGACTGCACCTGAGCAGGACATTAACTCTTGGCTTGGCCGGCGCCCCTCTCACTCACCTTCACGACCCGCCTGGATCAGAAGGTCAGGGCCCTCCTGGCTTTCTTTGTCCAGGGATGAACTAGATTCCTGGAAGTGGAGGTGGGGGGGAAGGAGACCAACAGTCCCCTGTGCCATCAGCTCCCAATTCACAATACTTTAGATGGAGCACTTTCTCTTCCTGGGTTCTTGACCTTTTGGTACCAATGGGCCCCTTTGGCAAAGCTCACAGACCCATTCTTAGCATGTTTTTAAGTGCATAAAAAGTATGTTACAAAGAAAACCGAATATATTAAAATATAGAGCTGCCCCTGCATGGCTAACTCTTCGTTTTTTGTGTAACTATTCAAATGTCACCTCCTCCGAGATGTCTTCCCTTGTCACCTCATAGGACGATGGGAGAAGATTGTGATTTACAAATGGGCACCTAACTTACAGGGATTTATAAGCACACAGTGTTGCAAAGGCAACATCAAAAAGAACACTCAGAGAAGAAGAGAGGGAGGAGGCAGGGCAGGAGGGAAGGGGGTCAGGTGTGAATAAAGTGAGCAGTCCTGCTTAGCTTTCTGCTCACTGAGTCCCTGCCTTGGAGGGTTTCCTCCATGCCTCTTTCCTGATGCACATCACTCTGGGTGGAGGGTGTCTCTTCTGTTGAAAGGTAGATACTTTCCAGACTCAGTGTCCCTTAAATGCAAATGTGCTACTTCATCTAAAATTTAATCAGAGAGACAGAGACTCAAATACATGAAATATAACCATCTAAGTCTAATTATATTTGAGGAAATTGATATTAGTTGTATCCACTTATGATACGAAGGTAATAATAACTGTTTACTGAGCTCTTAATACATTATATTAAGCCTTTTACGCATTATCTCATGTAATGCTCACAAAAGTGCCTAGGCACTGTTCTCATGGTGTAAATAAGGAGACTAAGAAGTAAAGCCATTCAGCCATGGCCACACAGCTGGCAACTGGTAGACTGGTAATTCACATCTACAGCTTGTATGACTCATGTTCTTACTCCTCACCCAACCTTGCCTTTCTTAAGCAGTGGTGATTGTAGTAGACTTGACATTCTAATAGAATTCATAGAAAACACTTGATTAGAACGTTTATTTCCATCTTAAGCCTGGAACTGTATGGGTTCGACATTAAATATGCCATACATTTTTTTAAAGATTTATTTATTTATTTTTAGAGAGAGGGGGAGAGAGCACACAGTGGGTGGGGAGGGGCAGAGGGAGAGGGAGAGAATCCTTAAACAGATTCCCTGCTGAATGTGGAGCCCCCCGTGGGGTTTGATCCCAGGACACTGAGATCATGACCTGAGCTAAAATCAAGAGTTGAGGCTTAACCAACTGAGCCACCTAGGCGTCCCATCCTTCTTTATTTCTTTATTTCTTTATTTATTTCTAGAAAGAGAGCAGGGGGAGGGGCAGAGAGAATCTTAAGCAGGCTCCACACTCAGCTCAGAGCCTGAAATGGGGCTCAATCCCATGACTCCAAGACCATGATCTGAGCCAAAATCAAGAGTCAGATGCTTAACTGCCCCATTAAATATGCCATATTAAATAGAACTTATTGTTTTGGAAGAATCCCAGTGATGTAGATTTATACACTGGGGAGTAGGCAACAATCAAGGAAGTTCTGTTGCCATTGGCATAGATCAGAAGCAAAGCCAACCTCTGAGGGTTCTCTGGCTTCTGATAAATGTATGAAACATCATTTTTTTCTCTTCTGCTCCTCTCAAGAGCCAGAAACTCTGAGGAGTGACTCCCAAAGAAACAAAAGAATGAAGAAAAGAGGAAAGAAACAAAAGAAAGAGAAAGAAAGAGGGAGGGAGGGAAGGAAGGAAGGAAGTTACTTTATATTTCTATGTGGTTCTCTTAGCCAGAAAGATAAAAGAGTTACCAAATTACTTCTCTTTGCCTTTCTGTACATTCCATGGAGAAGAGTTTTTCTTACTTCATTTTCCAAATAGTGGGAGAGAGAATGGTGGACAAATTTACCTGATAGTCTATTAAGGTAAAATTTCAGAATTACAGTAATTTAGAAAAAAGGGCTCTTAAAAATACTCATTTAATAGTTGAAGAAATAGAGGCTCTGAGAGGTTGATTTGCTTGAAGACATATAGTTAGAGGTGGAACCAGGAGAAGAGTTGAGATTTAGGATCCTGGTTCTGTGCACTTCGTAGTAATCCAGGAGTGAGAAAACATTCCTTCTTTCATTTATCTTTTCTTCCATTCAGGTTTTATTGGGCATTCACATGAGCCAGATGCTAACTTAGGGCAAGTAGGATCTGGTTCTGCCCCAAAGTAATTCACAGACTGGTCAGAGTTGTTTTTATTTTTCAGAGAAGGATACTGAGGGGAGAAAAATGGGAGGGGGCGGGGAGCTGGTATAAATGCAAAGTGCAGATGGGGCATGCTGATTAAGGGTAGGACAAAAAAAAGAACATTTATCTTAGCCTGGGATTCAGGAAAGATCAGGGCTTAACTTGAAGGGTGAGTAGGGCATGATAGATTACATGAAATGTGCAAAGGGAAGGAAATTGAAATTGATTTGAAGACCAACCAGGGGAGCCCTGAAAGGATTTCAGACCAGCCTTTGCCTGAGTACACACCCTCATCCCTCTGCCTGGGTTCTCTCTAACTGCATGTCTTGTTCCAGACTGTCTCCCCGAATATGTCTTAAAATACTGCTGCATTTTAAATATTATGCTTACTAGAATCTGTGAGTAGATGCTTCTCTTTCCCTTCTGACTGTGAGAGCCCTAGGGTTAGGAACAGCCCAGCTCATGCATCCTGGTGTCTCAGGGAGGTGCCTGGCCTAGTGCTTTGCACCGAAGAGATTCTCACTGAAAGTTTATTGAACTTAGACATTCTCATCTGCTTTTTCGGACTCATGTGGATACATTACTGAGCATGAATTCATGTTATCTTCCTAAAATTCAAGTCATTAAGAATACTTTAATACTATTAACTTAGAATTTTAAGTTATTTTATGTTACTATCCCGGAATAGTGTCAAATGCTTCCAGGGTTTTTCTCTGAATAACGCCATTTGTAGTTGTTAGAGGTGCTGTTTTTATTGTTCGCCCAGGGAACCACCGTGCTTCAAAGAGTGCTGGCAAACAGTGTAGTTTATTTCTAATACTGGCCTTCTCTAATCAACTTAATAGATGTTTAGTTGGGTAAATGGGTGAGGTTAGAGAAGTGAGAGGTGGGTAAGTGGAGAACAAAATAGATTTGAATGTTTCTTAAAAATCACAAATCTCTTAATTCGGAAATCCAGGCCCTTCTCTGCACACCCATTTGCCAAATCCAGCTGAGCTCTTCCCGTTCCCAGGCTTGCATGCCATTTTGAGATGAGCCACCAAGGATGTGCAGTAAGGGATATGGAGCCTAGCTACCTTTTTAAAAAGTATTTTTAATATCTCCTTTGCCCAAGCTCCCTGGGTGTTTCACTTTTCTTGACCCAGATTAGACTTTGGCTAAGTCTGGAACATCCTCCGTGGCTCCCTAATTTTAACCACATTAGTTGGTTGCAATTGATAGATCTGTGGACTCATTTCTACAAAGAGCACACCCAGCATCGTCAGGACTTGACATGCCAACATGGATTTATTTAACTATTGACTTGGAAGGGTATGATGTATGACTGTGTAATATTTCTAATAAGTATATTTTGTTTTGGTCTGATTGTGAAAAAAAATTTTTTTTTCCAAATTTCTCCATGACTGAATAAGTGACTTTGATTCTTTTTCAAAATAAAACCTCCTGACAGCAGAAGCCACTTTGATTATTCAACCCTACAGAGTAGTCATCATTTTTTTAAATTCTATTTGGGGGAATAAAATGATTATTGATCTGAAAATATTGCCACAGATCCCTTAGCTAAGAATTGCAAATCATTTTCTTTTCAGAATATCACATTGATTTTGAGTATGGATTAGTATAACATTATATGCTAACATTTTATAAAAAGCAAAAATTTCTTTTCCCTCAAAACAGAAACAAAACAAAACAAAACACTTCATTAGAAGAACTCATGCTTCTCTTACACACAAATGCATTATGGAGCTGGACCATTGACCCCGAATCATTTGAGAAATATTAATGAAAAAGTTGTTGCAATTGGCTTTAGTCCACATTTTAGATACTTCAGTTTTAAGACAGCAAAAATATTTTCTGCTGAGAAAAAAAAAATCTAGAGCCCTCTAAAAATGAATTCTTGAACAATCTGGAAGTCTCTCAGATGAAACCTTTGGGAATTATGTGTAGTAGCATTGTTGGCTGCTAGCTTTGTGGCAGTTTTTCATCTCATATTAAGAAGGGAATTTCTAGTAGATTAACATGGTCCTGAAATGCATTTAAGAAGGCCAAATGTACTCAGGCTGTGAAGAAAGGGGATTAAAAAAAACTACTGGTGAATGAGAAGGAATTTATTTCATGCTCAATGGAGTTTGGCCTCATGAAGTCTTTAGCTACTGGCTAAATACGCGCCTAGAGAAATGATTCCATTGTGGGTCCTGAGTGAGGGAAAAATACAGATTAGTATTATAGTAGGCACTAACTTCAGTAAATAATACCTCTCAACAAAAATGTATAGTCTGATTTACTAAGCGCATGGCCAGGCAGTGGGAAAACTGTGCCACATATGTATCCTGATGGAGCCCTCATTCTGCCTTTGATTTTTATGCATAAAATCAAACGTTTGTTCTTGCTGGGTTCTTGATCCCGATCCTTTCTTACCCTTTGATTTCCTAGCCCTCCTCCAACTTGGAGCTCCCTTTATTGAAATATTTCAGGGGTCTTTGAAATGATTCAGCAACCTGAGGGGCTTTTTTAAAAAAAATTATTTTTAACACATGCTTTTTTTCTGGTGTGCCTTTCTACCTTTCTTTCATCTTCTAGTAGATATGGTCCATATGCAACAGGGAATTGTGATTATTCTATAACCGTGAAGTGAGATAAATGTATTATGTAAGGAAGAATGTTTAGTGAATAGTTTTTTTCAAACACTGGCTTATCTGAGAAGAAAGATTCAGTTTTAGTGAAAGACAACCAGGATATTTTTATGACATTAGCTATTTAAAGGTTTTCCTACTCAGCCATGCTAATGAAGGAATTTATTTTTCTTTTTATTAAAAGTATATTTAAGGTACCAGCAAGGTAAGGAAATATAGAAGTCCTTTAAAGCCTATCTAGTACAAAGATCTGCCTGATGCTGATTACTATAATTGAGATATTATTCAACCAAATTATTTTAGGTTTATGTTGAGTTTTGAGCTGCTTTTTCTCAGTGACTCAGGGTCGAGACTTCTGAGCACAGAGAGCAGGCGCCCTCACCGCTCCCAGTTGCCCCCAGTAACTCAAGGCCACCGAGGTTCTCCAGACTGGGAAGGACCCCTGGGCAGGAAGTGGGGAGTTGCCTTGACGGGGAGCACCTGGAGGGGGAGAGTAAAGAAGAAGTGGGAACATTTGTTAGGTTACCATGTAAAGTATTTGTTGAAAGAGAAATGTGTTGCTAAATCAATTCCCGTGACCTTGGTTTCTTTTTCTTGTTTGACTAATCTGTGCAAAGGGAATGGATAGAGTTGGTTGTACTAAAATGTAAATACATACATGTGCTATAGAGCCAGAAAAACATCATTTTAGCTATAGGGATAAAACACCAAAGTTTAAACCCATACTGTATTTTAAATGATTGGCTCATAAGACACATTTGAACCAGGTTACTAGAATAGTGTGATCCCAAAAGATGGAGAAGATTAGTATTCACCTCAGTACCAAACAGAATAAATATCAGCTCCTCCTGTCATCTAAGTACCGCTTTCAAGAATTACATGTCACTTTAGGAACTAGATTGGTATAGAAAATATAAGTGTCTAACTACTGATTGATAAAAATAATCCTTTAGGGAAATGCATAATTACACATAATGATTCATCTCTCTCTTCATGAAGCCTTTTTAATTAAAAAAGAAGTTCCTTTAAAGGAATATGATAAAAATAATCAACTTTAAGTTCAAAGTGAAAATATATATAATACATTAAATATTGTATATGATGTTAAGTGTGCTGTGTTTCCAGTTAGGAATAATGCTCTAGAACACAAATATTCAGTAACTATTTTCTATTGAGAGGCTAAGGGTCATTCTCCTAGGATAGAACACTACTAATAGGTGGTTCTGTTTTATGTGGCAAGTGTTTGGGAAACTACCTAAAATGTTGTTTTTTAAATAGATACATAGGAAGTTTTTTTAAATGCAGTAAAATAACATTACACAAATAATCATTTTTATTTTGTAATTTCAATCATTAAAATATTTATAATAGAAAAGATCATTGAAAACATTAAACAGTACCTAAAAAATAAAAATTGACATGAATTCCTTTTATATTACTAAGATTACATTGTGCATTTTCAGATTTCACTGGAAAAGAAATATTGCAGAGATACTATTGACTCTATGTTCTTTTTTTTATTTTAAAACTTTTTATTTATTTATTCATGAGAGACAGAGAGAGAGAGAGAGAGAGGCAGAGGGAGAAGCAGGCTCCCAAGGAGCAGGGAGCCCGATGTGGGACTCGATTCCAGGACCCTGGGATCATGACCTGAGCCGAAGGCAGACGCTTAACCATCTGAGCCACCCAGGCGCCCGACTCTGTGTTCTTTATAAAGAAAAGATTATCTTCTGTGATCTTAGAAGATCAAATTCGAGTCAATTATTGAAAGCCCACTTAGCTAAGACCCCCCCCTTTCATTGCTCTCTCTCAGTCCACAATGTCCATTTAGGTAGAATCCTTCTCCAGTGTCATGTACACCATCATTTCTAGATTTTATGGAACCGTCACAGCTATTATCTTCTTTTACCAAGATAAAGCCAAGTTCTAAAGAACCTAAAGGAGTTACGCTTCTCACAGTCATCCAAAAATTGTTTTCTGAATAGTTTGGACCAGTTGCTTAAAGATAAAAATCACTCGAGACAAAAAGGAATGTACAAAGGCAAAGATTAATACTGAATTGAAGAGAATTTTGAAACCTAGATTATTGTGTTCTAAAGTTTTATTCACCAACAAAAACAGGCAGTAAAGAAAGAGGAGAGGGAGGAAAAAAATCCTAGATAATTATAAGAAAGACCTTGTGAGTCCTAGCAGGAGCAACTGGAACAAAGCGAGCAGAGAATGGATGCCTTTCTTTTAAATGAAAGGTGTTTGAATTTCATTGGCAGATACATGCATTGGATCATTTGAAACTTGTCTTAAAACCTATGTTACCAACATTTTTTTATTTTAAAGATTTTTGTTTATTTATTTGAGAGAGAGAGAGAGCATGAGTGGGGTGAGGGGCAGAAGGAGAGGGAGAAACAGGCTCCCCACTGAGCAGGGAGCCTGATGCGGAGCTTGATCCCAGGACCCTGAGATCTTGAACTGAGCCAAAGTCAGACCTCAACCAACTGAGCCACCTAGGCGCCACCCCCAACATTTTATTATGAAGATTTTTCAATCAGAAAAGTGGGAAGAATTGTACAATGAACATCTCTCTTCCCGACCCTACAATGAACATTTTATTCTTCCTCTACCGCCTATGTATCCATGTTCCATCGCTGTCCATCAACCTGGTTATTTTTTGATGCATTTCAAAGTGAGTTTAGACATCAGTGTGCTTTGCTTCTAAACTTTTAAGCATTTATGTGAGTATTTATTTATAATTCTTTTTTGTTTTCGAGGTAAAATGCACATACGGTGAAATACTCAAATCTACCCAAATTGTAGACTTGTGCCTTCTATGATTTTTCATAACAGCACGTCAGTGTAATCCAAACCTTCATCGAGCCATAGAATGTAACATCACCCCAAAAAGTCCCCTCATGTCCCCTCACAGGCAATCCCCACCCCTGAAGCCATTGTTCTGAGTATTTCCTGGTAGATGGGTTTTGCTTGTCCTAGAGTTTCATAGACATGAAACCACTCTATGAGTTTCTTCTGTGTAAGACGCCCTTCACTTGGCGCATAGACTTAAAAATCTTTTTGATTCACCTGCAAAGGGAGATTCTCTTGATTCCAAGTGGCTGAGCTGATCTGGTGAATCCTGACTTTCAGGGCTGTTTCCTGCCATCCTCAATATTGCCAGCAACGCGCACATCAGCACCAACGCGACCTGTGGGGAGCGAGGGCCTGAGATGTCCTGCAAGCTTGTGGAGCATGTGCCTGGTCGACCCGTGCGCAATGCCCAGTGCCGGATCTGTGATGCCAACAGCGCCAACCCCAAAGGCAAGTGTCCCTCCCATTCCAAAGGACCCTTGGGAATTGATACTTCTTGAAATGATGACTAAAGATTTCTTTTAGGAGTTGTGAAGTTTGTGTTCACCTTCCCTGCTCTTCATTGTCACTAGCCTTGCAGTTGGGAAGTCAAAAACTTGAAACCAAGAGCTAAGAGAAACCCATGTATGTTTTCTTTTCACAGAACGCCATCCAATATCAAATGCAATCGACGGGACCAATAACTGGTGGCAAAGTCCCAGTATTCAAAACGGTAGAGAATATCACTGGGTTACAATCACTCTGGACCTAAGACAGGTAGGTCAGGCCAGAACCATTGAAGAATATCTCTGGGTTGCTGAATTGTATACTCTTCTGATGACCTTCGGAAAGTCTGGCTTGTTTCTAAACATGTTTCCATTCTGTTCAGACTGTTTTTCCACCAGGTGAATTCAAGTGATGCACAGAAGTAGTCCATGTTATCAGTTCTTGTCACATTTATCATTCCCAGGTATCTGTGAGGAGATGAGTGACATTGTTTGCATATGGTTTGATGTTCTGGGAAGCTGTCAGCAGAGCATGCTCAGCGGTTCAGGATTCTCTGTCAGGCTGTGTGTCACATGTCATCAGACACCCCGGGGGTGGGGGACCACACACGAAATTCCTTTTGAGGTTATTGTCTTGCTGTTATCACTGTACAAAGTTATTGCAGAAGGGTTGTATATAGGTAATAAGGCTAGGAAATAAAGGGATAACGTCAAGCCTGTTGGCCGTGCTTCTGCCCTGTCATGGTGTCTGTGAGGCCGAGAATAAAGCTGGAATGTTCCAGTACTTCTGTGAGCAAGCCTTCAATAGCAGCTGGCAAAGGCAAGGTATAATTGGCTCCAGCCATACCAGTATCCACTTGCTTTGCTTCCAGACCACATAGGAGAATGGAGAAAAATATGATCTGGGTCCCCGTGGTTCCAATACTTTTGGGAAAGGGAAGTAAAAGGAAAGAAATCTGAGTGGATGGAATGAAAAGAGAGGTGGCAGGTATTTGGGAGCTATTGTCAACATTTCTCATTTGAGTTCTCCAGAAAAGCTGTTGCATGACCTTCTTATTTATTTCCATTCAATTTCTCTTACATTTGAACTCATCAATATCATGCTAAATATAAGCTTAAAGAGACAAATAGTTGAAATATGCCCTGTAGGATTGAAATAGGAATCGTGGAAACTTAATGGCAAATAATTAAAATTCTTTGAATAAGCAATAGTTTTAAAAATGTGAAGGATTTTAAGTAGAAGACAGAGCAATACTGTGTATATTCACATAAAAGGAACTTCTGATCTCTAATAATAACAGTAAACCAGGTAGCAGAATGCAAAGCTCAGGAGATTTTTTCCCATGTTTAGGTTCATAGTATTTATTTAAGTAAAATAACACTTTTCAATGTTTTCAGCCATATGTCTTGACGTAATAGGTCGTATCTTCATATTTTTAAACCTCCCTAAAGAAAAAGAGAAAAAATCTCCCCCTTTGGCCTGGCTTTTGTTTTTATTTCAATGGTGAGAATGTGTCTGCTGGAGATTTTGGTTTTCCCATCACTTTTTCTATTTATTTTCTTTTTTTAAGGGAAAAAAAATATAGCCATTTTCACTATCAGGAATGTGATTTTATATGAGTTTAGAGCCAAACTACCAGCTGGACATTTTCCATATAGATTTCAGATTCATGTTAGGCTATCATTTATCTTGCAGTGTGTCACGTTTGACTTCACTCTGAAGGGAAGGAACTCTTTTGCTTTAGGTTGAGTTGAGCCAGCTTGAGGAGTTCCAGGGTCATGTCAGTTTTAGGTCTTTAAGGCATATTTCAAAAGTAGGCATGTAATGCATAAAGACCTCTAGCATTTTTAGATATGCTTCCAAATTAAGATTACATAAACTAATTTGTAGTCTGAAATGTCTTTACTTTTTATATGGTGTAAAATTTGTCATGCTTTCAGTTTTTAAAAAATGTGCATTATGCTTATATCTGAGCAGATCTCTCAGATTTGTTTATTTATTGAGCCTTTCTATTATGGACATTTTTTAATATGTAGAAAGCAAATTCCAGGGGGCATACATATGCCCACCCCCAAGATTCAGAGATTGTTAAGCATTTTGCAATGTTTCATCTTCCCAAAGTTTCCTGGTGAGTGGCAGTCACTGTGATATTGTACCAATACAGTATATTTTGAATCTTCAAAAAATAGAGATTTGTCCTGAATAGGTGCCATGCCATTAGCAGCCCTGACAAAATTAACAGCAATTTCCTAATAACTATTTCACCATCTGTATCGAATTTTCCCAGTTTATCCACCAATGTCTTCTGTAGCTTTTTTTCTTTTTTAAACCAGGATCCATAAAAACCTGATCGTTAGACTTCTTAAATCTCTTCTAATTTGAATTGCTCTCTACTTTTTTTAAAGAACATTGACTTTTTAAATAGACTAGGTCACTTGTCTAATAGAATATCTGACGGTCTAGATTTGTTGGATTGTTTCACTGTGGTCTTGTTAACATGTTCTTTCATGCTATTACTCTGTTTCCTATAACCTAAACGCAGCTCTAAAGACTTCATTCAATTTCAGTTAAATAATTTTGGCCAGAACACATGATCTGCAATCCTGGCTACTTCTGTTGCTCCCAAGGCTGGTTGTCCCACTAGTAAGGAGGCTAATCCGTTAGGTATTGGTGGTCAATCTCTCCCTTGTAAAGTTATCTCGCCTTTCCCCCCACATTTCACCCTTGTTTCCTGGGTCTTATCGACACTCAGATCTAGAGCTTGGCTACACATTCCGATGACTTTTTCCCGTGTCAGAATCTGTGTGTTTCCCTGTCAAGCCAGCCATTATCCAGCTCCTCGTTAATTTCTAGATAATACACTCCCTGAGAGCAGGGACCCCAGCTGTATTCTTCTTCCTCCTCTTCTTCTCTTTCACTGTCCTCGCCAGTTAATGTTCACTGGAGCTTGCCTTGTTCACTCTTGCGCACTCAGGCCTTGGCAGAGTTGAGGCTCTGACTGAATCCATGCTTTGTTCCTAAACATTCCCCTCCGCTTTTTTGTTCACATTCTGATTAAAAGATGATAGTCAGCAAACAAGCCTTTTGACTGCTTTGTTTCACTTCAGTAAAAATGTAAGTTCTATAGTATGGATTTCTTTTTTTTTTTTTTAAAGAATTTATTTATCCGACAGTGAGACACAGCGAGAGAGGGAACACAAGCAGGGGGAGTGGGAGAGGGAGAAGCAGGCTTCCCGCAGAGCGGGGAGCCCGATGCGGGGCTCAATCCCAGGACCCCGGGATCATGACCTGAGCCAAAGGCAGACGCTTAACGACTGAGCCACCCAGGCGCCCCTATAGTATGGATTTTTAAGTATAATTGTAGACAGACCTTAGTATCATCAGGAGTCATAACCACGTCATATTGTAAGTGTGTTCATGTAACTTAATAAATATGTCAGCACCCCCAAGGTTTTACGACCAAATGACCAGTTTCATTCTGTGTTGGCAAAAGCTAAAGACTTCGATCCCTCTCTTGATTCTCTAGTTGATGACCCTGCTGAAATTTTGCCATTTGTAGCCTCCGTGTTTCGTGTTTGGTTTTACATGAAAGATAAATTAAAGAAATGAGAAAAAGTGGTGTTAGCAGAAAGTCCACAAACGTTGTCTAGTTTGCAGAAGGTTTTAGCAGCACAGTGTTTGCTTTAGTAACACATTACCAGGGGGACGATTAGATTCATTTTTTACTTCTTTAAAATAATGCCTGCTATTCATTCTGGCATTGATTCACAAAATTTTTGAATTTATACTGTTAGATATTTAGCAATATCTTACTTTAAAAAACATTGTGTGGGAATTAAATGAGGTGGTATTTTTGTTTTAAGAAAAATAAGACTTAAGAGTCATCCTAACACATGTAACGCTAACACATTATATGGGTAGTCTACATAACAAACTGCTGCTCACTGTCAAGTGAGTTAGGAGCTTGCTCTGCAGCACTACACCCCGGAAGTGAGCCAGGGATCTTTCGTGACAACTTAAAATTTTGAAGAAATCATTCTGTGTGAGGGATAGCATGCACTTTTGATGGATCTTGACTTTAGTGATTGTCACCATTCTTTTGTTTTTTAAAGATTTTTTATTTATTTTTTTGAGAGAGAGAGAGAATGAGAGATAGAGAGCACGAGAGGGAAGAGGGTCAGAGGGAGAAGCAGACTCCCTGCTGAGCAGGGAGCCCGATGTGGGACTCGATCCCGGGACTCCAGGATCATGACCTGAGCCGAAGGCAGTTGCTTAACCAACTGAGCCACTCAGGCGCCCGATTGTCACCATTCTTTTAGTCCCTGCTAATTATATGAAAATGTACTCCTTATGATAGAGGTTCTCAATAGAAGAACCTACGGGTTTCCAGTTTGAGGCAGAGGACTTTCAAATTTAAGACACCAGGCAGAATCTTTAATCATTAGGGAAATTTGAAAATCAAAACCATAGGGCGGTACCACTTCACACCCATTAACATGGCTATTACTAAAACAAAAACAAAAACAAAAACAAAAAAATGGCAAATAACAAGGTTGGTAAGGGTATGGAGAAATTGAAATCATTGTGCCTCGCGGGTGGGAACGTAAAATGGTACAGTCCTGTGGAAAGCAGTATGGTGGTTCCTCAAGAAGTTAAACCGAGAGTTTCCACATGATCCAACGATGCCACTTCTAGCTGTATATCCCCAAAGGAACCAAAAGCAGGAATTCAAGGAGATCTCTGCATACCCATGTTCAGAGCAGCATTATTCACGGGAGCCAAAAGATGGAAGCAACCCATGTCTGCTAATAGTGAATGGATAGGGTGCCTCTGTGGCTCAGTTGGTTAAGCGACTGTCTCCAGCTCAGGTCATGATCCTGGAGTCCCAGATCGATGCCTGCCTGGGGCTCCCTGCTCAGCAGGGAGTCTGCTTCTCCCTCTGACCCTCCCCCCTCTCATGCTCTCTCTCTCATTCTATCCGTCAAATAAATAAAATCTTTAAAAAAAATAGTGAATGGATAAATGAAGGATAGGTACATAAATAGAATGGAAGATAATCCTGCCTTCAAAAGAAAGCAAATTCTGACACCTGCAACAACACGGACGAACCTTGAAAACATGCTACTTGAAATAAACCAAACACAGAAGGACAAATACTGCATGATTCCACTTACATGAAGTACCTAGAATAGTCCTGTCTAAAGAGACAGAAAGTAGAATGCTGGTTGCCGGGGCTGAGGGGAGGAGGGAACGAGGAGTTCGTGCTTAGTGGGGGCAGAACTTCAGTTTGGGAAGATGAAAAAGTTCTTGAGGCGGATGGTGGTGATGCTTGCACAACAGTGTGAATGGACTTAATGCCACTGAACTGCGCACTTAGAATGGCGAAAATGGTTATTTTTTATGTTTATGTAATTTTACCACAATTTTTAAAAGTTGGCTACTGTGACATACATGCTGTTTTATATCAGCCCAGATTCATCCACTCAGGAAAACAGAAGCCACACCAATTATTTAGAGGGATGGATCCAGCACGAGGAACAGGTTAAATGGTGGTGGAGAACAGGGGAAGGGAGTACCAAGAGAACTCAGGTGGGGCACCTGGGTGGCTCAGTCGGTTAAGCATCTGCTTTTGGCTCAGGGCATGATCCCAGGGTCCTGGGATGGAGTCAAGCATCGGGACCCTTGCTCAGCAGGGAGCCTGCTTCTCCCTCTCCCTCTGCTGCTCCCCCTGCTTGTGCTCTCTCACTCTCTCTCTCTCTGACAAAAAAAAAAAAAAAAAAAAATCCTTTAAGAAAAAGAGAACTCAGGGATGCTGACAGCTGACAGGGAACCTCGGGACATACTGGGTTTTTTGCACCCGGAGGTGTGGAGGAGGCTGCCTCATCTCCCTGCCTCCCTCCTCCAGCCTTCCAGCCTCCTGCTCAAAGCCCCACAAAGCAGAGTATAGAAAGGTGGGTTTGCAGTTGCTCCTCAACAAGCACAAACTCTGTCTTCTCAGTAGGTGATCCCTTTGTCAGTGTGACCATGTAAACACAGAGACGTGCCCTTGAAATCCTGGAACAGAATTGTCTTATACCGTGGTTGGCCAGATCCTGAATATGCTTATAGTAAGCTTTTAGATCAACTTTGGAATGAAGATGCAAAATTTAGAATTTTCGAGTTGAAACCATGGACTGCCTTCTGATAACATCGACAGACTAGGTGTGTCCGTAGATCTCGGCCGAGAGACCATCTAGGGTGACACCTTGGTGCTGTGACTTTAAGAAGTACAGTGGTGGAGGAAAGGGGGAGGCAGTTCTGTTTATTTATGTATGTATTTATTGTTACTTTTTGATTGTGTGGCGTGGTGGAGATATATAAAGTGTAGTTGGGTGATATGAATTCATAATCTATAAAGTAGAAGGCCATAGCATTAAGAATGAAGGATGTGGGTGCCTGGGTGGCTCAGTTGGTTAAGCGACTGCCTTCGGCTCAGGTCATGATCCTGGAGTCCCGGGATCGAGTCCCACATCGGGCTCCCTGCTCAGCAGGGAGTCTGCTTCTCCCTCTGACCTTCCTTCTTCTCATGCTCTCTCTCTACCATTCTCTCTCTCAATAAATAAAAATCTTTAAATAAAACAAAAAGAATGAAGGATGTTCCTAGTCAAGCCCCTGACAAATTCCACACACTAAATAAATGTGAACTCCCTATCCTTCTGTCATATTTATGTCATATATCCACAAATGACTTTGAAGTCCCAAAGATCTTTAGATAGCACCGAGGGAAACTTTAACCAAGACCTTGATATAATCTAATTGGAGTTAGCTAGTAAGATTAGGTTAAGAGATGCAATTAAGTAGATGTTGAAAAATAAATTCACAAGTCAACAATTCTATTTTTTTTTTCTGGCTAGGAAAGTAATATGGGCTCATGGTAGAAAAATTAGAAGGATCAGATAAATGTAAAGAGGTGGCAAAACTTACAATCACTTCACTCCGAAGCAACCATGAAATTATGAGCATATTGCTTTTAGACTTTTGTATGCATTTCTGTGTATTTAATAATGCTGCAATAATGCTATCATGTATTACATATTTATTATGGGTGTTACATCATCAAATCCTCATACGCTATGAGTTTGGTCCTATTATTATCTCCTTTTGACAAATGACAAAACCAAGACTCAGGGAAGTCAGGTAACTCGCTCAAGGGTAGGACTCCCTGAGGTTCAAGAGCCTGGGCTCTGTCTGCATCACTGGGCAATCCCATCCCTTCAGCTGAGATTTTTGATGTATATGGTAGTGTCCTGATATTTTATTTAACTTTGTAGCATGAGTATTTCCAAACGTGACTAAAACTCACTATTATATAATTTTTAAAGTTGCAGTAATATTCTTCTACACAGCCTACCCATCACTTGCATAGAATTTCCATGCCTGACACCTTAGTTGTTTTCTGTTATGGGTAATAACTTGAGCTTTCAGTAAAAAGGGATTGATCTCATATGTATGCCAATGAAGTAATGCAGTGAATGCGTTATCAGTTTCAAGGTTCATACTGAAAGTTTGTGTTTAGTTTTATTTTGATTTTCCCATTAAAAAGGAACATTTATCCCCTGAATATATACAGGAATCTATACATATACTTCATATACGAATATGTATATATAATGTGTATGTATAGGACTTATATAGTTGACCTTTGGACAACATGGGACTTAGGGGTACTTATCACCTATGCAGCTGAAAATTTGTGTATAATTTTTGACCCCCCAAAACTCAACTGCCAACGTGCTGTTTACTGGAAGCCTTATAGTCAATTAGCACATATTTTTTTATGTTATATGTATTATATACTGTATTCTTACAATCAAATAAGCTAGAGAAAAAGAAAATATTATTAAGAAAATCAAAAGGAAGGAGCACCTGGGTGGCTCTGTCAGTTAAGTGTCTGCCTTCAGCTCAGGTCATGATCCAGGGTCCTGGGATCGAGCCCCACGTCAGGCTCTCTGTTAAGCCAGGAGCCTGCTTCTCCCTCTGCCTCTGCCCACCACTCCCCCTGCTTGTGCTCTCTCTCTCTGTCAAATAAATAAATACAATCTTTTTAAAAAACAAAAAGAAAATCATAAGGAAGAGAAAATACATTTACAATACTGTACTGTATTGCAAAAAAATCTGTGTATAAGTGGACCCATGCAAGTCAAACCCATGTTATTTGAGGGTCAACTGTATGTAGTATATAGATTATATACAGTATACATATATAATGTATATATTATATATAATGTATATATAATGTATGCATGTAATATATAGAATTGAATATAGAGAGGCACCTGGGTGGCTCAGTCGTTAAGCGTCTGCCTTCGGCTTAGATCATGATCCCGGGGTCCTGGGATCGAGCCCCACATCGGGCTCCCTGCTCGGCAGGAAGCCTGCTTCTCCCTCTCCCACTCCCCCTGCTTGTGTTCCCTCTCTCGCTGTGTCTCTCTGCCAAATAAATAAAATCTTAAAAAAAAAAAAGAATTGAATATAGAATTTAGTAAGATAGTGTTGTAGCATTATATATAGTAGGCATAGACTCTATATATAGCATATTGAATCTATGTATGTGAATATACAATCTACATATTGTATATTCATATACAATGAACACATATAGGAATCTCTCTATATATACACATATATACACCAGTACATAAGTATAGGCTGTAGTCTACACAGCAGTTTTTCCTCATCCATATGATTTTATCTGCTCTCCCCAGCAGTCCTGGAATACAGATGTTCTCCTCTTCAGAGGTAAGCACATTGCGGCACAGGGTGGTTGAGTGGCTTGCCCAGGGTTCATGTGGCTCTAGGTGCTGAAGCTGGGATTGGAAACCAGGACTTCTGGTTCCTTCCACACTGTGCTACACAGTCTTCACCTCTCTTGTTCTTGGTCTCTATTGCTGTTGTCCTCTGCATTATGGGGAGACTGGCCGGATCTCTTACAATTTCCTCCTGATTTGGGATAGTTCACGTTCTTCCTAATCCCTCCCCCTGTTCTCTTTGCTCACGTTGCTGCTAGGCGGGCCCTTTCCCTGGGGTGACTGGTAGATTTGGGTGCTATCTGCCATGTGCTTTTTGGCCAAGAAGCAGGAAAATGAATCCATGTTTTGTATTCTCCTTTGAAAATGTTGAAACCTGGGCAAACAGTTTCTCTGGGGGTGGTCAGATTTGTGAGTAAAAATTGGTAATGTTCCTTTAGAAGATAAAATATGTTTTGTAAAAAAGGAAGTGTTTCTTATGGCACTGAAAATAAAGCTGCCTTTTGAAGCAGTGCTTTATTTTCTGTGTAGGTTTAATTAGGAAGTAGCACTTTGTTGTGGGAACATAATCACAGAAGGGCCTTTGTTTTATACAAAACTTGAGACAATAGCTGCTTGTTTGCTGGGTTTTCTAAAACCTCATTAATTTGGATATCTGCTGTTTTTTTCCCTAAAATTTCTGAAAAGTGGACCAGAACAAGATTGAGATTTATTATTGTGTCATCCAAATAGAAAGTGTTTGCTAAGCACACTGACGGGGTAAGTAAGAAAAGAACAGGCAGATTTCACAGTCTTAAGACAGAAAATCTTGAAAGATTTTTAGAACAAGAATTGCATGTAAATTGGAGCTTCTCATTATAAGTGAGTCTTGGCTGTTCATTAAAAGAGGTCAGGCAGAGACCCTTCTTGGACACTGGTAGGAATTACTGTTACCGTTTCCTTGTATGTATTCAAAGTGATTCATTCTGTTTCAGTTTTCTGTCACTTTATACTGGTCTCAACCAATTTCAGATATTAAGTTTTTCTTGAATATGTTTGGCGAAAAGAATAGATTGGAAGAAATCTTAAGCTGTTCATTGTGATTTGGAAGTAAGCCACGCTAAATTCTTGTCCTTCAGACGTTTTTACCCGTTTCGTCCTATTCTCTGCAAAGCTGCTATTCTCATAGATATGTCTTTCTTTTGTTTTCACACTTTTATCTCATTCTATTGTTTCATACACAACTTCTCCAGTTATCTCTTGCATATCTATTATGTAAGAAAGCACAGCAAACCTCTATGACTTAAAACAACAGCATTCATTTTATATCTGTCCCGGTTTCGATGGGTCAAAATTTCAGGAGGGGTTTGATTGAGTGAGTGTATGCCTGAGGTTGCAGTCCATGGGGGGTGGAGGTGGGGCAGCCGGGGAAGGAAGCCCAAGTAGCTAGGGAGGGTGCTGGGTAGCTGGGGAAGGAAGTCTGGGCAGCTAAGGAGGGTGCTGGGCAGTTGGGTAGGGGGGGTCTGGGCAGCTGGGGAGGGGGTACTGAGGCAGCCAGGGGCTGGTCATGTCATGTGGCCTCAAGACTTCTCTGGATGGTCTCTCCACGTGGGCTGGTGTGGGCTTCCTCATAGCATGGCAGCCTTAAGGCAGAGTGCCTATATGGCAGTTCAAAGCTCCAGCACAGGTGTTCCAGAGGAAGTGGCAGAAGTTATGTCCCCATGTAGACCTGACCTCCGAGTCATACAGCATCACTTCCCTGTGCTCTATGGGTCACTGAGTCACTGAGGTCAGCAGTGATTCAAGTAGAGGAAACGGGAAGCAACTGCGGCCTGTCAGGAGGGGAGGGGTAAACAATTGGACACCTGTTGTAAAACCACCACTGCCTCATCCTTCTGAAAACGGCTCTCTGAGGGGCTTCTCCTGCCAGCATCCCACAGCTTAGCCTTAGGTGCCGCACCTTTATCTTTAGGAATCCTAAAGAGCTAGAGGATCAAATGGGGATACAAATATTGTACCTTAAATTGTCCGATGTTCGTGACTGGTGAGCTGAATAAATTCAAATAACTGAGGCCAGGCTTTAGGAACTATGTGGAGTTTTGTTTCTTGGCAAGATTTACTTTTAAGCTTTAAGTGATAAAGCTTACTATCAGTAGTTTGCCAAATAGTCAAGCATGAACATTTTTCCAGTTAGCACAGTTTTGTGTTCCATCCCTCTCCCCCTTTTTCTGTTTTGAATGGCAGAGTACTGGCCTTACGATGACACTGTACTTCTCACTAAACAGGGCCCTTTAGACTGGGCCTTGGGAAGGATTCTGGGAAATCAGCGAAGATAGTCTCAAGACCTTGTCAAAATATACTTTTCTTGTCCCCAACTGTTTTGTCTTCAAAATAAAGTTGTCTTGTATATGTATGGAAAGAAAGGAGAGTCTGTTCTGAAATCATTATTTCTTTGTTATATTGAAGCTAAAAAGAGATCAGTTTTAATTCCTGAAGAAATATTTCTTTGAAAAATACAGTGCAGTTGGAATCCATTGTAACATTTGCTTTTTGCTTAGCATTCTGCTCAAATTGCAACATCTTTATCTCTAAAAGTTGTAACAAAAAAGCAAAGTAGCTCATGAATACCTTAGCTATACCTCAAAATAGCTCTTGTGTTTTTAAGGTCTTCACTTGGCCTTTTCTCTAGGCAGAAGTGTCCTTTATTTTGATATAGAAGCAGAGATTTTTTAAATACAGGAAAAACAAGAAAAAAGTTTTTATTTAAAAAAAATTTTTTTTTTAAGTAGACTCCCACATCCAGCGTGGAGCCCAATGTGAGGCTTGAAATCACAGCCCCAAGATAAGACCTGAGCTGAGATCAAGAGTCGGACACTCAACTAACTGAGGCACCCAGGCGCCCCATAAGAGAAAAAAGTTTTTAAAAAAAACATTTGTGATTCTAATTACCAGGAATTACCTTTTGACCTATTCCATCATATCTGAGAACACTGTATATGTTTAATAATTCATATCTCTGCTTATTGGGCACCAGGGTCTCAGGATTCCTTGATGAACAAGACAATGATGACATCTGGGGAAAGCTCGTACCCAGAAAAGTGTACATCAAACAGTAGCTTCCTTATATATGTTGGTTATTATCACCGCCACTTCAATTGTTACGGAAAGCTGAGCCTGGCCGTCCAGCCTTCAGGTCTAGTGGGGGAAATAGGCAAGTAAGCAGACCTCTTTGGTCCAGTGGTGTAGGTTGTGCAGGGGATAAGGATGTTGGTGAACACATAGGAAATGCAGCTTAGGGAAATCAGGGAGACAACCCAAAAGGAAGGGAGTGAAGGAAGGGAGCAGGTGATGAGGAAAGGTACATAGCAGAACAGCTAAGGGAAGGCGTGTTTATGGAGCTAAAATAGTACATCCAGTCCTATAATAAATGTCTTCTTTCCTTTTTCCTGTTGATTGAGATACAGTTTACACACCATGAAATGCACCCATCATAAGGGTATAGTTGGATGGGTTTTGACAAATATAGACACATGGGTAAGCCACAGCCTTACCGAGATACAGACCAGTTCCAGAACCTCCCCTGTGCCTTTCCCAGTCAGTGCTCCCCCAGCTCCCCCACCGCCTGCCGCCAGAGGAACCACTGTCCTGAATGTTTCTCACTTGAGATTAGCTCGGCCTGTTACATAATATATAAATGGAGTAAACGGTGTGTCCTTTTGTGTCTGGCTTCTTTTAGCCTTGCCGCTGTGCCATTCAGCCCCTGCTGCTCGTATTAGTGGTTTGGTCTTTGATTTCTGGGTATTTTATTTCACAAATGTACCAACATTTATTTATCCATCCTCTCGTTATGTTGTTTGGGTTATTCCAGTTCTTTTTCTCAATGCCTATTTTATTTAATTTATTGAGATGTAATGAGAGAGAACATTGTGTAAGTTTGAGATGCACAACTTGTTGGTTTGAGACATTTATGTATTGCAATATGATTACTATAGTGGCATTAGCTAACATTTCTATCATGTCCTGTAATTATGTTGAGAACAATTAAGATCTAGTCTCTTAGCAACTTTGAAGTTTACTATACACTATTGTGGACTATAATCACTGTGTTATGCATTAGATCCAAGAACTTATTTATCTACTAGTTGCTATCATTTTTGACTGTTGTAAATAAAGCTGCCATGAACATTCTTATGAAAATCTTCTTTTGGACATATGTTTTTATTTCTCTAGGGTTGGAATTGCATAGCCAAAGGGTATGTCAATATATAACTTTACCAGACACTGACGAACCACTGTCCAGAAAGTGTCTCTAGGCGAAAAGCTTTTCTCCCCGGAATCACCGTCCTGTGCCGCCTGCTGTCCAATATTTTAGAAGCCCTCTTTTATATCTTCATCCAGTTTTCTAGTTGTTTACTCCAGGAGGACCAGGCAGTACCAATTTCTTCTTCATGCCAGCATCTACGTTCCTGTAACAGTTTTTAATGGCAGAATAATAGGTCACCATCTGGGTACATGATAATTTATTCATCCTGTTCCCATTGTTGGACATGTAAGGTGTTTCCAATTTTATAAAATCAGGCTGCAACAAATATTTAAATATTTTCGTGACTGCAGTGCTGTTTGTATTTTCGTGTAAATTCCAAGAAATGGGATTATTGGGTCAAAGAGCTTAAACATCTTTCCAACGTGACCTGTACTGCCTTATTTTTTCCAAAATATTGTTCCCTTTGTAGACTCACTGACAGTGAATGAAAGTGTGTGTCTCAAACCCCTCAGGAACACAGAGATTAACATTTCCTTTCAGTTTTTGTTCCCTGCTAATTGAATAGCAGAGCATCTATTATTATTTATTTATTCATTTGTTCATGCACTTATTCAGATGTAACATATATTTATTGACTTATGTCACTGTATTGGACATATATTTGGGAGTGCTGGGTTGAATTCAGATGCTTAAACAATATTTATTTGTTCTTGTCTATTATCTTCACATGGATAAATTATGTCATGATTATTAATCTCTACGGGAATGATCAAATTGCTTGTAACATGGTGGTGACATTTTTAGATATTTGCATATCAATGCAAGAGGCAGGATAGAATTTTTATATTGTAACAAAAGAGAAAAAAATGAATTAACCCTAAATATCATTGTTTTGAGAGGTGCCAAGAATAATTACAGCACTTGAGGAAAATCACTAAAAATCTGATACTGGTACCTTACATCAGTTTATAAAACTGAGCATTTTATAAAGTGTTCTCCCCCAAATATTATTTCACACTAGACTTATAATGCAAGTTAAGTGAAGAACATATCGATTCAGATTCACATTATTCATTGTGAGTAATGCAGTGGAATGTAGAGAAAACATTCTCTGGATTTGTCATTTTAAGCCCGAATTGGGGAAAACATCAAATTTAGTTTATAATTCTCTAGATGGTAAGAAATTAAAAGTTTGTTAACTGGGTGGAGTGATTCTGGAAGTCTTACTCGATAAATATTAGTTTCGGTGAGATGACAAAGCTGCCACAGTGATAAAGGTGGAAACTCTCTAGTGACCGGGACGACAGTCCCTCTGCCTGTACATTTCCTCAGACCTGGGAGCCCTTTGAAATATTTTCGCAGAGACTCGGAGGGCACTGACCCGCTCTGGCTTGCCCTTTATGTGCCATAAGTTACGGAAATGAAGTCTGGGAAAGCTGTGAGATCAAATTAAAACCTGCAGATTATTAGCCGGGGAGTCACAGCTGTCCAAACCAAGACATCCTGAGAAGTTTGGTGAAGTCTTAAAACCACTCATTAGCTAACGGGGGTGGTGTAAGCTTTCTTTGAGTAACTGATAACTGCGATAATAATGTGTAAATAGCTTTGTTCATTGCTGAAAAACCTAATCGACTTTATTTTGTTGAGAAGTTTAAGATTTACAGAAAAATTGAGTGGGAAGTACCAGAGTTCCCATACACCCCCTCTAGAATAGCTTTTGATCAAATGTGGGCATTCGTCATATTTTTTTTTAAAGTAAATCATCAAATGACTGGTCTAGTGCAGATTTAATCGTTCCTGAGAACTTTCCCTCTCAGATTTGGAAGGTGACTGAGAATTGTCAGACTTAAAAATTAACATTTTCTCTAATATCTTATGGCATGTTATCAGAGTGCATTTCCCTTTGTTCTTCGTAGGATAGAAGCACAAGAAAGCTAGAGAGATGACCATGTGGAAGGCCTCCATTATGATGGCCACCATTGAGGGTTATTTCTTGCTTTACACCAGAATGACCCAGGGCCAGCAGGAAGCGGCTGCCCAGGCGTCAGCTCGTGGTTTAGGAAGTAGCCCCAAGGAGGAAAGCATTCCGTCTGAACTATGAATCTCCAGACAAGGGCCTTCTCCTTTTCAAACCCTAACAGTTTGGGGCTCGGGTTTTGTATTTGGTGAAATACCATCATGCCTTACTGGAGCTCCGTGAGAACAGGACAGAAATAGGGTCGTGGGGAAGGTAAGAGTCCAGACATGCCCTCTGTGCTGTTTGCTTGACCTCCACACGGCTTCTTTGGTTTCTCCAGAGTTCCCTGACTGGAAATACAGTGCTCCCACTCACATTCTATTAAGAAATCTCCATCTTCCATGAAAAGTTGAATCTTCATGCCCTTTACTTTTCTCTCCCTATTTTCACATCTTTTTATTTCTTGAGGAAAATATCCATACAGTTGCCATTTTAACCATTTTTTAAGGGTACAGTTCAGTGGCATTCAATACCCTCATATTGTTGTACAACCTTCACCACTGTTCATCTCTAGAAGTTTCTCATCATCCCAAAATGAAACTTTGTACACTAACTCCCTATTCCTCCTGCCCCTCCCCAGCCCCAATTAACCATACCTCTAATTTCAGTCTCTATGAACTTGACAACTTTAGGTAACCCATGTGGGTGGAAACATACAGTTATTTGTCCTTTGTGTCTGGCTTATTTCACTTAGCATCGTGTCTGGAAGGTTCATCCATGTTGTAGAATGTATTAGAATTTCATTCCTTTTTAAGGCTGAATAATATTCCATTATAGGGATAGCCAAAGTTTGTTTACCCATTTATCCACTGATGGATATTTGGGTTATTTCCATCTCTTGGGTATTGTGAATAGTGCCCCTGTAAACATTGGTGTACTAGTATCTGTTTGAGTCCCTGCTTTCAGGTTTTTTTTTTAAGATTTTATTTATTTATTAGACAGAGAGAGAGAGAGCAAAAGCAGGGGGAGTGGAAGAGGGAGAAGCAGGCTTCCCGCCCAGCAGGGAGCCCGACCTGGGGCTCCATCCCAGGACCCTGGGATCATGACCTGAGCCAAAGGCAGATGCTTAACTGACTGAGCCACCCAGGCGTCCCAACCTGCTTTCAGTTTTTGTGGGCATATACTCAGAAGTGGAATTGCTGGCTCAAAAAGGAATTCTATAATTAGTTTTTTGTGGATCCACCATACTGTTTTCCATAATGGCTGCACGATTTTACATTTCCACCACATCTTTTTAAGTAAACAAAAGCCTTCCTACATAAGACACTTATTTAGATACTCTTTTTTTAAAAAAAGCTTTAAATGAGATGACTTAAATGTGATAACCATCACTTCAATGCCTGACAAGTGATAGATGCTCAAGGAAGTTAGATGTATCTAAAGAAAAATGAGAATCTTTAAATAGGACATAGACCAACTTTCTACATAAAGAACAAAGTCTTGCAAAAACAAAAAATGTGCTCTAATCTCTCCAGTGCTAAAACTATAAATGATTTGGCTAGATTTCGTGACCAAAGGA